>NW_024349612.1:0-43425 GCF_902729225.1 Pteropus medius
GGAGGACCATCCACGTCCACTCTCGCCATCTTGGGACATCTGCCGCGTGAATGCAGCGCCACCCGTGAGAGGATATTTGGGTGCTTTCCCATCGTGGGCTGAATGTTTCAGAACATGTCTTTTGGTGAGGATCTGCGCGTGCCTGCGCTTGGCCCAAAGCAGGGAAGGGCCTACGCTCCAGAAAACGGGAATAATAGGAATAATCCTGACATCCTGGGACGTGGGAATAACGCGGCTACTCATCTCACAGGGTTGCCATGAGGCTTCTTTATGCCTGGTACACCACAGGCGCTTGATAAATGTCATCTGTCATTTGAATGATTATAAAATAATCATCCTGGTGATATTGTTTTATATGTGGGGAAGGCAACGCGTGTGCAGACGGGGAAAGGGATCCGAGGCACGGGGAGCCGGAAAGACGGAGGGATGATGCGGGGAGCGTCGGCCGTGCCCATTTCTGTGGAATGTGTTGAAAGAGAAACAGCATAGACTGAACTGGTTATCTGCAGAAAATGTCCGGGCTTTTAATCGGTGAGAGCAGGGAAGGGTGGGGTCCCATGGTGGGTAGGGGTGCTGCTCCCAGATAACCCGAAGAAGTGACAGCAGCGAACGCTGGCACTGCATTCTGAGCCCCTTACTGCTATCGGCCTGGTGGAGTCTCGAAACCCCCTGCAAGGTAAGTCTAGTATTATTATTACTCTCATTTTGTGGATGAGGACGCCGAGGCACAGAGAGGTTAGGGGACTTGCCCAAGGCCACACTGCTGGTGAGGGTTTGAGCTTTTAAAGCCTGGTCGCGTTTACTCTAGTGATGAAAATCATATGAAAGCAGAGTGCCAGACCCAAACACACACCTGTGGAGTGGCCTGGCCTCCTGGAAGCAACTTGGCAGGGCGGAGGGGTCAGAGGTGAGCGCCCCAACTTCCCCTCTGTCTTTCCTGTTGTGTCAGCCGTGGCTGGAGTCTTGGGTAGTAGGGATCAGGTCGCTCTATGCCAAGTGTTGACACGTATTAACTCCTCAAGGTCTCCCAAAACCAGGGGGTCGCTTCACCTCGGTGACTCTCGTTCCTCAGACAGGGAGGTCTAGAGAGAGCCAGCTGAAACTGAGTCACAGACCCTGGGTCTCCTAGCGGGGCAGCTGGCTGTCCTGCCTTCTAACTCTCTGGAATGTAAGATTTTTGCATGATAATGTTCTAGGGTGAGTTCAAGAGTGGGGCTAAGTTCAAAGACTGGGCTTTGACTTACTTAGCTGAGTGACCTCAGGTAAGTTACCTAACTTCTCTCTGCCTCATCTGCAGAATGGGTATGACGGTGGTATTAAAGTGAGAGCGCTGTTATAAGGATTAAACAGTATGACATTTAAAGTGCTTTAAGCAGCGCCCGGCACATTGCACGAGATGCTAAGCGGTGGCTTCTAATAATAATATTAATAATACCAACAGCAATAGTTATTATTGCTGTGAGAGGCCATGTCGCTTCTCTGCTCTCTCATGCTTCCCACCTCACGTGGAATTAAAGGGAAAGTCCTTACAATGCCCCCACGTGGCCCCTGATGTCTCTCTGCTCCTAATTCCCCCTCAGCTCCTTCGTCCACCTGACTCCAGGCACTCTGGCCTTCTCCATGTTCCTTGACCGTGACTGTCATGTTCCCCGCTCAGGGCCTTTGCACCGGCCGTTCTGTGTGCCTGGAACTCTCTTCTCCCAGATCCCCACACAGCTCTCTCCCTCGCCTCCTTTGTGGCTTTGGTCAAACTTCACCTCCTCAGAGAAGCCCTCCCTGACCACTCCTTTAAAATTCCAACACAGAGAATTAAAACTTCCCCGTGTACTATTTTTTCCTTTTCCCATAGCACTTATCAGCTTCGGAAATACTGGGTATTGTGCTCATTTATTCCATTCTCTCTGACTCCTTCAGTCTTGTCCTGTACTGCGGGGTTCCCCAGCCCCTGGGCCACGGACTGGTACTGGTTCCTGTCAGGAACCGGGCCGCACAGCAGGAGGTGAGCAGCAGGTGAGCAAAGCTTCGTCTGTATCTGCAGGCGCTCCCCAGCCCAGCATCACCGCCTGGGCTCCGCCTCAGATCATCAGGTGTTAGATTCTGGGAGCACCGGCCCCTGGTGCCACAAAGGTTGGGGACAGCTGCCCTACTGTGTGTCAAGTGCCTGGAACAGAGCAGGAACTAGGGGGCTGTGTAGAATGAATGAATGAATGAATGAATGAATGACTCGTAGAGAATTCAACATATTCTTTTTCCTGCTTTCTTCACACTATCATTCCTTATAAAAATTGTTCTGGGAGGATTGTAGAAATGATCTGTTTCTCAGTCTGGTGGCCAGTCACACAGTCGTGCTCAGGTTGATTGTGAAAGCTAGCGAGTGCACCTGTGCGAGGCGTGTGCTTTGCTGTCTGCGTGCTTCACGATGACCCAGTCTGTGTTAAAAAAAAGAGGACGAGATTGCTCCAGAGTCGCGTTTTTCATCGCACCAAGCTCCAGAATTGCAGATGAAGAACAACCGAGCCAAATACTTTGGCCATGAATCCATACGAACCTTTCCCCGTCTCGATTGATATTCAGATTCGGATGTTTCAAATTCTAGAATTCCAGGCCGGTGATAGGAGAGCGTTTTCACGGTTCAGTGTTCTAGCACTTCATGGTCCAATCAGGTAGCCGCTAGCCAGGTGGAGCTATTCAAATTAATTAAAACTACGTCACACGGATAATTTAGTTTCTCAACTGCCCCGGCTCCGTTTCGGATGCTCCGTAGCCACCTCCGGCTGACGGCTACTGGAGTGGACGCCGTCGATAGAAAGCATCTTTATCAACGATGAAAGTTCAATCAGACACGTAATTCCAAGTAGTGATCGGCTAGGGTTCTAAGAGTTTAATATTTGGGAATCTCAAGAGATTTGATCTTGACCGTGTTCTGACACTAGCTTTCTAGAAGTCTGATATTCTAACGTGCTGGGATTCTGTGTTGGAAGATTCTAGAATTCCAAGATGCGAATGAGCTAGTTCTCACATCGTGCTGTTCTAAAATGCCGGCATTTGAAGGCGCTGAGGTCCTCACATTGGTGCATCTCCCTGTCTGAGATGCTGATGGGCTGGGGTTTCCGCCCCCTAGGATTCTGAGGGCCTCAGAGTCTTCACCTGTGGTTTCGTGGCCTTTGTCTCCTGTCCAGGTTTCTGGGGACGAGATGGCGGATACTACTGGCAACCACGAGTACGAGTCGTATGGCGAGACCCCGGATGTCCATGTGAACTGCGCAGCTGGCGACTGCATCCCCACCGGAGCTCTCCGCTTGGCCTTATTCCTGCTGTTAGTTGTGGTCTTCCTGGTTGGGGTGCCGGGCAATGTTATGCTTGCCTGGATGACCAGGTTTTGGCCCTTCTGGAAACAGAATCTCTACATGATCTGGTTCTACCACCTGGCTGTGGCAGACTTATTCTGCTGTCTGTATCTCCCTGCCCTGGTGGTGACTATCATCCGGCGGGGCCACTGGCCATATGGGGTGATGGGCTGTCGGGCCCTGCCCTTTGTCATCTTTCTGTCCATGTACGACAAGGTCCTACTCCTGATTGCTCTCAGCTTGGACAGCTTCTTGCTGGTCCTCAAGCCCACCTGGTGGACTGAGAATCGGTGGCTATATTGTGTGCAGTTAGCTCGTTTGGGAGCCTGGTCCTTGGCCTTGCTGCTGGCCACGCCCTTGGACATGTACCATCAGGTGCTCCGGGAGACCTACCCATCCCAGCTGGAGTGTGTGTTGGACTATGGCAGCTGGACGGTAGCGGAGAACACAGTGACCGTCATCCAGTTTATTTTTGGCTTCCTGGGGCCACTGGTGGCCATGGCCAGCTGCCACGGTGCTGTCCTGCACCGTGAAGGCCGACACCGCTGGCCCCTGGGCATGGTTGCTGCGGTGTGTTTTCTGGTCTGCTGGGCCCCCTACCATGTGCTGGGACTGGTGATCACCATGGCTGGCCCCACATCCACGCTTTGGATCTGGGCCCTGCAGGCTGAACCCTTTGTTGTAGGACTTGCGCTGGCTCACAGCTGCCTCAATCCCATGCTCATCCTGTATTTCGGGAGGGCTCAATTTTGCGGGTCGCTGCCAGCTACATGTCACTTGGTCCTAAAGGACTCGGGAAGCAATGATGAAAGTGTGATGAATGGGAATTCCAGCAGCCATGAGCAGGTCCCTGAGACGGAGGTGAGGCTGGAAGGAAACTAATTTTTAATCCTCCTATCCCATTTCACACAACGGGGCTTCAGGCACAGGTACATCCAGGGGTTCAATGATAGAGTCATTTATTCCTTTATTCACGTGACAAACTTTTATTACGTGCATGCTATGTGCAAGACGAGGCGCCGGGATGTAGCGGTGACCCAAACCGACACAGCTCCCTGCCCCGAGGGAGCTGATGTTCTCATGGAGGAAGACAGACAAGAAACAAAAGAATGAAGAAATGTGGAATAGGTCCAACGTGATCAGTACCGAACCTTAAAGGGACAAAGGGGGCTGAGTGGGGCAGTATAGGTCAGCCAGGAGAGGCCCCTCGGGTCAGGTCAGCTTTGAGCCCAAAACCTGAATAAAGGAGAGAAAAAAGCATCTTGAGCAGCACGAACAGCAAGTGCAAAGGCCCTGAGGTGGAGTGTGCTGGCATACTCCAGGATTGCTGTCCAGGCCATAGCACACTTTGGGGATCCATGGGTGGGTCCTGAGCTACTGTCACCAGATGAAAATACAAAGACACCCAATCCAATGAATTTCAGATCAACTACAACGAACTATTTTTTTTTTCTAGCATGAGTGTGTCTCAGGCAACATTTGAGACATCCTTAAACATTAAAAAATTATTTGTTGTTGATTCGAAATTCATATCTAACTGAACAGTTTGTAATTTTTTTTTTTCCTAAACCTGTTGATCTCATTCAGAGCAGAGCAGCGTCCTGCTTTGACTTAGTTTTTAACAGGATGCCTCTGCTTGTTGGTGGCGACCGAACTCGGGGGGAGGCGAGAGGGAAGCGAGACGATACCAGGGTAATGCATAGTGCAGGAGGTGATGGTGACTTGGATCAGGGTAATAGCAGCAGAGGTGGGGACAGGGTGCCAGGGTACGGATTGATTTTCAGGGGAAGCCCATGGCCAATCTCCGTAGCTTGGTACCCTACGCCTCTCTCCACCGCTGGACACGTACGCAGACCCTGTAGCAGACAGAACCGTGCCCCGCAAAGATGTCCACATCTCAACCCCCTGAACCTGTCAATAGGTGACCTCACACGGCCAAAGGGACTTTGCAGATGTGATTACGTTAAGGATCTTGGGATGGGAAGATGATCCACGACTATCCAGGTGGGCCCTGTGTCATCACAAGGGTCCTTCTAAGGGGAAGGCAGGAGGGTCAGAGTTAGTAGCAGGAGGTGTGACAATGGAAGCAGATGTCAGAGTGACATCAGAAAGGGAGCCAAGAGTCACAGAATGCAAGCAGCTTCCGAAAAACTCCAGGAAGTGGATTCTCTCTGAAGCCCCCGGAAGGAACGCAGACCTGCCAAGGCCTCGATATCAGATTTCTGATCTCCAAAACTCACTTGAATGCATTTGTGTTGTTTTAAGTCACTAAGCTTAGGGTAACTCGTTAAGCGGCCACGTGAAATGAATACAGACCCCGTGGGCTGTTTCTTTTCCTGCCTCTGGGCCTCTTCTCAAGTTGGTGCCACTGCCTGGAATTCCCTTCGGAACCATGTTGCCCGACTGGTCACCATCGACTGTCTGTGGCCATTCAAATTCCCTTTTATTCAATTAATTTAGATTAAAAATAGTTCCTTGGTCGCACTAGCCGCGGTTCAAGTGCTTAATAGCTGCACGTGGCTGGTGGCAACCATATTGAGCAGAGCAGATATAGAAAAGTTTCATCATGACAGAAAGTCCTGTTAGGCAGAGGTTGCTTTAGAATCTCACTTGCTCAGGCCTTTTACGTCACACAGTAGCGTCACCCGTCTGGAGAGTCATGCAGCACATTACCCACAGTTTCACCTTTAAGGTAATTCTTACAACAAGCCAGAGAGGTAGGGGTGATGCTTTATAAGCCGAGGCCTAGGGGCGGGAGGTCACTTTCCCAAGGTCACACAGTAAGGAAGTTCCAGAGCTGAGGTTTGAGCCCACGTTTCGTTGCCTCCCATGCCCTTGCTCTTAATTATGGCCAATTTCCTTCAACGCTTTGCGCATGGGACACTTTGTCCAGCAAACCTCCCTGATTCCTCCTCCTCCTCCCAGGAAGGCAGTAGTTAGTGTTCTCTTTTCCATGTTTCCGAGTTTCCGGAACACAAGTTCCCGGCTAAACTGTAAATTCCCCAAGAGTGACATCTGTGCCACTTGAATTTCTGTCTCCGCCACCCACCCCAGGCCTTCGAAAGAGCCGAACTACTTTTATTTCTTTGAACCTCATTTTCTTCCAACCAGATTGTGAGCTCCCTGATGGTGGAGATCCCTTTCTTGCTATCTTTCTCTCTCTCTCTCTTTTTTTTTTCTGTATCTGATATAAGGACACACAGTAGGTCCTCAACAATACATGTTTTATCCCTTGGTACATTGTTTAGAATTCTCCGACATGAATTATTAAGACTAAAACTGCCTTGTAGCATGAATTATGTCCTGGAACAATTTGTATATTCAGGAAAGTTCTGCTTTGGAAGATTTTATAACAAGTCTTTATGGTTTTTTGACATTTATTTCCATCTCTTATTGCGTCAGCCTTCCCTTTTGTTAAAAGAGCCAATATCACAAAAGCTTTCAAACGTACACTGTGCAATTTTTAGGTAGAAGTTCGTTACTCATTAATCTTTTTTGTTTGTTGTAGCGTTTTTTGTTTTTTAGTTTGTTTTTTCTGTTGATTTTTTTTTATTTTTTACCATGAATGTATAGACTTCCTTAAATTTCCAAAGAACAAGGGCTTAATGGCTTTTTCATGAACTAGTTTTAAGTTTGCTACCCAATCCTGGTTTGGTAGTTTGTGACTTCCTTCTCGATTGCATATTGTGGTTTACTTCTCATGTTCCTTTACAAGAGTCATGGTTCTGTTTTGCATACTTTAAGCAGAGTGTTTAGTCAATTTCTTCTTGTTCTTCTTTGGGTAATGACATATGAATTGACCTCTCTGTATTCAACTTGTTCTCCAAAGGTTTGATAATTACACCCGTCAAAAGTTCAGAAATAAAAGTAAAACCAATGAATCGCTGAAGTCATCATTAGTAAAAGCTTATCGTGCACATATCAAAAAGCGGTTTGCAAGGGAGCACTCAATCCAAAACATGGAATGAAGCTTAGGCATATATTGTTATAAAGCAGTGACTGTTTATTCTTCACAGTGATTGTTTATAATATTAGAATTTTCTTCAATAATAGGGAATTGGTCAGTGGTTACCTCATACCTAACTTGGGAAATAGTTCGAGTTTTGCTTATAATTTCCGGAAGCATAAGCAAGAACTGATTCGGGTCGGTCTTGCAAAATAAGCCAAATCCAGCTTTGTTTGAGTGACTCAACTGGTTTTGTCCACTTAAGGAATTTTCAAGGTTGGTCTCCGTTTTTGATGTGAACACATCCAGCTTCCCATTTGACGTCCCAACTCGATGTCCAAGCCATAACTTCAATGTAATATGCTCCAAATGGAACTCTGGGTTTCTCTCTCTCTCAGCCCTCCTCCTGCATCTTCCTGATCTTAGTTCATGGCAACTCCATATTTCCAGGTGTTGGGGGAAAAACTTTGAGGCCATCATTGATGCCTCTCTTTCTTTCACATTCCGTGGCCAATCCATGGCCAATCCAACCCTCTGGGTTCTACCTTAAAATTTCTTTAGAATCTGACCACTTCTCACCATCTTCACTGCCATCATGCTGGTCCAGCCACCACACTCTCTCACCTAGTCCAGCTGCCTCCTCCCTGGTCCTCTTTTCTCATCTCCGTTCCCTAGAGTCCGTGTCCCACACGGGACCCAGAAGATTCGGTTAAAAATCTAAGTCAGATGGTGTCTCGCGTTTGTCCTCTGCTCAGATTCCTCCCAGGGCTGCCAGCTCACACAGATTAGAAGCCCAAGTCCTCAGCATGGTGTGTATGATCCATCCACCTCCTCTCCCCACCTGGTTCCCTGCTACACAGCCACCCTCACTCCAGCCACACACGCCCGCTTGCCGGTCCTTGAATCCACCCAGCCTGTCGCCATCTCATTTTTTGCATTTGCTGTCTCCTCTACCTAGAATGCTCTCCCCGAGGGGGTGTCCACGGTTCCTACTCTTTTTAGCTTTCACTTTTTTCAGCTCTCTGCTCAGATGCCACTTTTTAGATGTCTCTGACCATGGCGCTTCAAATAGCCTCACTCTTCGCCCCTTTCCTGCTCTGTTGAATTATAATGAGTAAATCTCGGGAGTGTTTTAATAGTGTCTGGGCTCCGGCCACTATTATAACCCAACGAGGGAGTTTTAAAACAACCCCCTCCCCTACGGTAGTTTAAAATCCCAGCGCCCGGGTGATCCCGGGAGGCAAGTGGCCTTTCAGTGACCGGGTCGCAGCGCCGGCCCCGACCCCTAGAGGGCGCAACGTCACCCTAGACTCCGCCCGAAGGGAGGCGGGGCCGGAGCGAGAGCGGGCGCAGGCGCAGAGTGATGTGTGAGCGTTCGCAGCTGCCCATTGGCTCTTCCGTCCGTGGCGGGGCGGGGCCGAGCCGCGGGGACGACATGCGCAAGCGCAGGACGGGCTGTGGGTGCGCGCGGGGCCCTGGAAAACGGAAGTTGAAGCCCTCGCGGCGGTTCTGTAGGTGACGGACGTGGCGCCTACGCGGGGCGGTTGTTAGGCGGTGGGAGTGGAGCGGGGTCCGGAATGTCCAGGGAGCGAGCTGAGGGGTGGTGGGAGGTCCGGAGATGAGGAAATATGTTGGAGGAGGGGCCGGCAGCGGCGGACGGAGATGGAGCCCCGGCGTCCAGAAGGACCTGGGGGACAGAGAGGCCCGAGAAATTGTGGCACGACAAGAAGCTGCGAGAAACTGAGGGACGGAGGGACCGGGAGGTCGGGAGAGGAGGGAAGCTGCGAACGAGAGAGGTCGAGGGCAAGTGGCCGATGGGTTCCACCGGGAGAGGCTCACAGCTGCTGCTCCTGTGGGAAACAACCCTGCCAGTTCGCCAGTTCTTCCTCGGATGAAATCTGTCCCTGGCTCTAATGACTCCCCGAGTCGGCCCGAGTTCCCCTGAGACCGCAGAGATCGAAGCTCCAAGCTCTGTTCCGTGAGGGTCTTGACAGACTGGAGGCAGAGCAAGTGGAAGCATTGCCAATGCCATTATGAAGGCCATTTGTGGCCGTTTGAGTGTAATTTTTTCCAGGTTATGTGTCCCTGGTTCTCGCTGTTTTTCCTGTGTTAGTCACCATTGGGAGAAAGCGCTGGACTTGAGTGCTAGGTACCGTTTAGCTTCTGTGTACCAGGCTAGGTGATAAACATTGACGTGTTTTGAGGGATATTGTCTGTGTTTGATAGATGAAGGAAACAGCCTTAAGAAGTTAATTTGCCAGTGATCACACATCTAATAAATGACGAAGCTGCGGTTCAAACCCAGATCTTCCCGACTCCAAAGCCTTTACCGTGAGAATGCTCAGAACCCTTTTAAGATCATAAACCCGTTTAAGAGTCTCTGATGGACTCCCCTGCAGGAAACTGCACATATGCGGGCATGGTCTATGTTAGTTGGGACACAGGCATCTGTGAGGCAGAAACCCACCTTTAAGCAAAAAGACGTTTTCTCCTGTAGCTGGGTAGTGGAGGGTTGGAGGGAACTAAGCCTCAGGCACTAAATGATGTCGCCAAGCTTCTCCCCCTCCCTCTCCTGCTCTCCTAGTAGTGGCTCAGTGACCTTCCTTGTGTCAGTTGCTCTGTGCCCACGTGCAGACTTCTCTAGGATAAATATCAGGGAAGATGATCATCTTGAGATACTACCAAGAGCTCTGGGTTTATGTCGGCCTTGCCTAGCCGCAGTAGATAAAATCAGAGCTTTGTAGTAACCCGGTGTGAATTCCAGAGAGGTCTCAGTTAACTCGCCTTGAGTGGTGTCCACATCTCAGTCCGAGCACTGGTTCGAGGGAGCGTAGGGTCCCACGATGGGCCAGTCTTTTGTCACTTCCTTAGCCAATAGGCGGTTTCTGGTTTAAAGGCCATCAGAACCGTGTGGAATCCAGGAAGGGCTACTCTCCCAAGGAAGATGTCTCCTGTTAGGAAGAAGAAGGAAGGGGTGTGCCAGGCAGCAAAAGCGATACGCACGAAACGCAACACTTGCAAACTTGGGCACTTCGTCTCACTTAATCAGTAGACCCAAAGTACTCTTGGTTATAACACACTTCTCGTGGTTGGGGTCAGGGGAGGCTCCCACAGACCCCTGGGCTTCCCGTATCACAGCCCCAGCCACTGAATTGTCATTCTGGTGACATGTCTGACTCTTGCATGTGAGCATGACCACTTGTGGGGGCTCAGGTGACCTTACTCTATACTGTCTCTTTTCTTAGTCCAGTGCTTGCGAAATAGCAGGCTCTCAATAAATGTTTCTAAAAACAAATGAGTGTCTTCTGGTCTCTTCCCTAGGTATTCAGGGCCTGGAAACCCAGCATGAACTTGTGTCCATCCCAGAGATCACTGCAGGAGTCGTGAGGTGCCCTGTGTGTCACCAGCTTGACCCTGGCCACTTACTCTGCCGTCGCCTACGGTGATCCTGGACCACTCCTGAGTTCCTTATTGCAGGCACTGGCCTCTCACTGCAGGAGGTGGGGATGGATGAGAATCTTGACTGAGGCCAGTTTTGTGACAATGTTGTAATGGCTGCTCCCAGGATAAGGGAGGGCAGGGCTCACCGGGACCGACCCCAGGACCCCAGCGAGGAGGTGGCCCTGGAGAAATGGGACTGGAATTGTCCAGAGCCCCAGCGTCTGTTCGAAGACGCCTTCTTCCGCGACGAGGATTATAACCGCCAGGGCTCCGAGGAGTGCCAGAAGTTCTGGACCTTCTTTGAATGTTTACAGAGATTCCAGAATATGCGGACACCCGGAAAGGAGGAAAAAGACCCTGGGCGTCCCAAGCCCTGCATCCCATCACTGGCCGACCTACCTGGAGCTTACGACTCGCGTTACCGCATCAACCTCTCTGTCCTGAGCCCCGATGCCAGGGGCTCACGGTGGCCGGGCCGACGTATGCCCCCGGAGAGAGTTTCTGAGTTCCGCCAAGCTCTGTTGCATTACCTGGACTTCGGCCAGAAGCAGGCCTTCGGGGGGCTGGCCAGACTGCAGGTGAGGGGAGGGGAACGTCCCGAGCGCTGGTGCCCGGGACAACTGGGAGGCGGTTAGACGAGACCAGTCCCAGAGTTCAGGGCCAAGAAGGGCGGGGCTGGCCAGGCCACCGGGGTGTTCCTCTCTCGCAAATGTCTGATGCCACTTTGAGGGGAGAATCGTCCCCCAGATTCGGAGGATCACGGAAGAACCTCGTGACTCAGTAGAGTGCTTTCAGGTATAACAGAAAACCCAAAAACAAGTGGCATTTAGAGCTGGGCTTTCTCGACACGTGTTACGTGGTGGCTCGCATCTTGGTAGCTGCTTGTAGACCACGCAAGGACACCCACTGCCAGAACGGCCAGCGCAGAAGAACTCTCCTCGGGCTGGTGGGCAGTTTCCTGTATCCAGGGACCCAGACCCCTTCCCACTTGTGCCTCCGTCAGCCCGCTCTGAGACAGGTTTGTGGGGCTTTGAGGGCCAGGTCCGCGGGGATGTACTTCCCTCCACCACCAGGCTGGAGCTCCCCTGGCCACAGCGCACTGCAGGGGAGGCTGGGAAGTGTAGTCTCTGTGCTCAGGAAGAGGAGGGAAAGGCAGGTGGGGGGCGGTGGGGAGCATCTGCCCCAGGCTCACGCATGCGTGAGAGGTGCACACCAGCCCCTTTTTGCACGTGATAGTGTCTGTTCATTTGATTTCATTTTTAAAAAATGCTGATCATGACCCACTTCGTGGAGTTCCTGACCCGCGTAACCTGCTATTTGAGAAACGCCGGCTCGGACTGTAAGGAAACTGTACCGTTTTCTCTAACCTGAAGCCCCGAGGTGGAGAGGTTTCAGGCTCGGTTACTTAAATGAATCAGTGATGTCGTAAAGGACCTGGGCTTTTTCTGTCTTTCCAGCTCAGCAGCTCGCCTAATGATGATGATGATGATAAAAAAAACAACTCACCTAGTGCTTACTTAGGGCTAAGCTCTGTGTTTTATGTACATAATTGATCCTCACAGAAACCCTGTGGGGTAGGTAATCCTATCAATCCAAAGTAGGGACAAGGAACCGGATGCAGAGAGGTAAAGCAGCGTGACCCAGGTCACACACCCAGCTGGCAAGCGGCACAGCTGGGATTCCATCTGAGGCTGCATCGTGAGTGCCACCTGGCTCCGGCAGCCGTGGGCATCATCTCCTCCTCCTTTACTCTCCAGAGACGGGAACAATGACCTGCTCCTTTGGGGGTCATTTGTAAGACCACGGGAGCCTTTCCCAGAAACCCCTGGCTGATTTCCCAGCCTGTCTTGTCGGCAGAACTGGCTTTGTGTGCCCTCTATGACCTGTAATTGTCTGGCGGTGGCATTGCCAGACTGGATTGGAGCACTGATTCTCAGCCCCAGCTACACATTGGAATCATCCGGAGAACTTAAAAAAAATCCGCGCCCTACTTCTCACCCGGAGCTTCTAATTTGAAGGTCTTTCAGTGGGTATCAGGTGATCTCCCAGACAACATCAGGGTTCGGTGAGCAGGGAGGATGGCCAGTGGCCTCTAGGTCAGGGCCAGGTGAGCAGGTCACCTGGCTGGGAGACTCGGACTGAGCCCCCAGGCTCTCTGAGCTTCCCTCTGGCTCATGCCAGACCCAATGACAGGTGCTGACTTCATTTTCTCCACCACCTGCTGTGCCTCTGGCCTCTGAATTCATGGAGATTTTTTGGTCAAAAGAGAGAAACGCAGCTGAAATTCTTGTAAGCAGAAAAGGGGATTTCGTGGCTTTGAGTATCCATCATGGGGGAGGCGGGTCTTGCTGAGGAACACTTAAGGAATTCTCCATCGGTGGTGGGTGGGCTAATTTCCAGGCGATGGAAAAATAACCACAGCAGCTCTGGGTTTCCATCCTGGCCCCTCACTAGCAGAGAGGATGCTGGAACTTCTCTCTCCCAGCTCTAGTTTGCAGTCCCAGGAAAGGATTCTGATTTGCCCGGCTCAGGTCATGTGGTTATTTCTTAGTTGCTTTGAGGGCTGGGAGGGGGGCTGAGAAACCTCGAATGGTCCGGCTTAGATCATGTGTTCATTCCATGGCCAGGGTCTGGGAGAAGAGGTGCCGGGCAGACAGGCAGACGATGGCGCTTCTCCCCTGCCTCTGTACCATGGGCCTTGACATCGAGTGTCTTAAAGTATCACGAGTTTGTGATCCGAACCTCTCAGTGCTCCATGCCAGCTCATGTGTCCCTTCCCCGGGGGGTTCGGTTCTCATTCCAGATGAAGAGCATGAACGTGGGAGAACCCCGAACCTTCCCCTTCATCGAGCCGTCCCCACCAGCCCGGCTGGAAACAGCCATCCTCTACCTCCAGGACCAGGGCGCCCTGGACAGCTCAGAGGCCCTCACCCCATCGGGTCCCTGCTGACCCAGCTGCCCGTGGACGTTGTGATTGGTGAGCGACCCCGCCTCGAGGTGATCGCACAGGGTACTGGCTGGATGCAGGGCAATGCCTGCTCTCCAAGTGACTCTGAATGACCTACTCCTTCTCTGGGCCCTGTTCATCTATCCTCGGGGCAGAAAGTATGTCTAATTCCTCTCTGTATCATGCAGACTTCAGGGCCACCCACAGACAGTGTGCTCAGGGATGCTTTGGGCCGCCCTTCCATCGTCCCATGTGCCCCTCCATCCTTGTCGAGGAAGAAGCCTAAATGGCATCCTTCACCTGGTCGAAAGAGGTCAGTTTGGGAAACTTCAGACACTTGTGGGCCTGTATCTGACTCTGTCACTTATTAGCTGTGTTATCACCTGTATGAGACTCGGTTTTCTGAATTTTGAATGAGTGTACAGGAACCACCACGACAAACCCAGGCAGAAAGCTGAAGGAGAGGGTGGTGTCTGCTCCAGTCCAGAAGTCTGATATCAAATTGAAAAAGCAGGAAGGAACAGAGTCCTCAGGTAGGAGCCCCTGGGCGTTGAGGTTCACGGGGGGCAGAGGCCCCAAGACACATCAACGTGTACCTGGGATTGTCTGATCATTCTGGATCTCGGGTCCATGTTCTCAGCCTACACGCTACGATGGCAGGGAAACCGAGGCCCACAGAGGGGCTAGGGCCTTGTCTGTCTTCTGTCTGCCTCTGGGACCTCATGTCCTGTGCTCGGCGACCTTGGCCTTTTTGCAGAGGACACGACCCTGAGCCGTCTCCCTCAGAACACGGAGGGAGAAATATTTATCTGTCCACGGGGTTCCGCAAAGGGCAGACAGGAGGGGCTGGGTGCACAGTAGGAGTCCAAGATGGGAGTAGGGCACAGTGGGTGCTTATCGAGAAGTGCCTCAGAGGGCCCTGCAGTGGCGACCAAGACCCTTCCTGGATGCACCGGTCTGGCGTCGAGGAAGCTGATGACACTGAGACCGGGGTGGGGACATGGGCAGCTCTCCGCCCACCGAGCCCTCGCCAACCTCATCTGCTGCTCTGGCAATTTGGGGGCGTGTGAGTCATGGGAGGAATACTGGAGGAGCGCACCCTGGGAAGAGGAAAAGGCCGCTCCTGCTTCTCCTGGGTTATGAAGATGTCCCGGGGGCCGTAAGGTGGCAGAGGAAGGAACGTCCAGAAACCCACCAACTGCCAGACACCAGGGAGAGACCCCCAGACTTCCGAGGTGTGGCCGTGGGCCCAGATCATGCTCCCAAGTGCTGTGGACAACATTGGGGCCCCTCTTGAAAGAAGGTAAGGATGAAGGGAAGGAGGGAGGGGAGGATGGAGCGAAGGAGGGAGGGAAGGAGGGAGGAGACAGGGAGGGCACTGGAACTCGAATTCGAGAAACAGAATCTTAATCCGTGTTACATGGGAGCCCACATCAAGTCCAGACTCTGGGAATGGACTCCGGCAGGCCGACAGGAAATCTTTTGCAAGGATTCAAATGTATCATCCCTCTCAGTTCCCTAGGAAACAGCCATTCTCAAACCCCGCGACTTCTAGGAAACCCGCCAAACAGCCTCGTGCTGGGGGGGAACGAGCCCTTTGACTCACGGATTCTACTTCTTAAGGAAAGTCTTTTACCTTTGTCGTCCTGTACGACACACGCACCGGAGAGGCATGCGCATCAGCCCTGGGCAGCTCTGTGCGTCTCCAGGGGCTGGTGCCCAGGTAGCTGGCACCCAGGATCCAGGAACAGCAGGAGCCCAGTCCGAGTCCCCTCTCGTGCCCCTTGGTTGCCCCCCGCTCGTGTAGAATCTTCCTGCCCATTTAAAATTTGATGCGCATGGGGTCCTCCAGGCGAATCTCCTGCGTGTCCGGCTCTCTGCCCTGCACGTGACGTGGGGGAGGACCATCCACGTCCACTCTCGCCATCTTGGGACATCTGCCGCGTGAATGCAGCGCCACCCGTGAGAGGATATTTGGGTGCTTTCCCATCGTGGGCTGAATGTTTCAGAACATGTCTTTTGGTGAGGATCTGCGCGTGCCTGCGCTTGGCCCAAAGCAGGGAAGGGCCTACGCTCCAGAAAACGGGAATAATAGGAATAATCCTGACATCCTGGGACGTGGGAATAACGCGGCTACTCATCTCACAGGGTTGCCATGAGGCTTCTTTATGCCTGGTACACCACAGGCGCTTGATAAATGTCATCTGTCATTTGAATGATTATAAAATAATCATCCTGGTGATATTGTTTTATATGTGGGGAAGGCAACGCGTGTGCAGACGGGGAAAGGGATCCGAGGCACGGGGAGCCGGAAAGACGGAGGGATGATGCGGGGAGCGTCGGCCGTGCCCATTTCTGTGGAATGTGTTGAAAGAGAAACAGCATAGACTGAACTGGTTATCTGCAGAAAACGGCCGGGCTTTTAATCGGTGAGAGCAGGGAAGGGTGGGGTCCCATGGTGGGGAGGGGTGCTGCTCCCAGATAACCCGAAGAAGTGACAGCGGCGAACGCTGGCACTGCATTCTGAGCCCCTTACTGCTATCGGCCTGGTGGAGTCTCGAAACCCCCTGCAAGGTAAGTCTAGTATTATTATTACTCTCATTTTGTGGATGAGGACGCCGAGGCACAGAGAGGTTAGGGGACTTGCCCAAGGCCACACTGCTGGTGAGGGTTTGAGCTTTTAAAGCCTGGTCGCGTTTACTCTAGTGATGAAAATCATATGAAAGCAGAGTGCCAGACCCAAACACACACCTGTGGAGTGGCCTGGCCTCCTGGAAGCAACTTGGCAGGGCGGAGGGGTCAGAGGTGAGCGCCCCAACTTCCCCTCTGTATTTCCTGTTGTGTCAGCCGTGGCTGGAGTCTTGGGTAGTAGGGATCAGGTCGCTCTATGCCAAGTGTTGACACGTATTAACTCCTCAAGGTCTCCCAAAACCAGGGGGTCGCTTCACCTCGGTGACTCTCGTTCCTCAGACAGGGAGGTCTAGAGAGAGCCAGCTGAAACTGAGTCACAGACCCTGGGTCTCCTAGCGGGACAGCTGGCTGTCCTGCCTTCTAACTCTCTGGAATGTAAGATTTTTGCATGATAATGTTGTAGGGTGAGTTCAGAGTGGGGATAAGTTCAAAGACTCAGCTTTCACTTGCTTAGCTGAGTGACCTCAGGTAAGTTACCTAACTTCTCTCTGCCTCATCTGCAGAATGGGTATGATGGTGGTATTAAAGTCAGAGCGCTGTTATAAGGATTAAACAGTATGACATTTAAAGTGCTTTAAGCAGCGCCCGGCACATTGCACGAGATGCTAAGCGGTGGCTTCTAATAATAATATTAATAATACCAACAGCGATAGTTATTAATGCTGTGAGAGGCCATGTCGCTTCTCTGCTCTCTCATGCTTCCCACCTCACGTGGAATTAAAGGGAAAGTCCTTACAATGCCCCCACGTGGCCCCCTGATGTCTCTCTGCTCCTAATTCCCCCTCAGCTCCTTTGTCCACCTGACTCCAGTCACTCTGGCCTCCATGTTCCTTGACCGTGACCATCATGTTCCCCGCTCAGGGCCTTTGCACCGGCCGTTCTGTGTGCCTGGAACTCTCTTCTCCCAGATCCCCACACAGCTCTCTCCCTCACCTCCTCTGTGGCTTTGGTCAAACTTCACCTCCTCAGAGAAGCCCTCCCTGACCACTCCTTTAAAATTCCAACACGGAGAATTAAAACTTCCCCGTGTACTATTTTTGCCTTTTGCCATAGCACTTATCAGCTTCGGAAATACTGGGTATTGTGCTCATTTATTCCGTTCTGTCTGACTCCTTCAGTCTTGTCCCCTACTGCGGGGGTCCCCAGCCCCTGGGCCACGGACTGGTACTGGTCCGTGTCAGGAACCGGGCCGCACAGCAGGAGGTGAGCAGCAGGTGAGCAAAGCTTCGTCTGTATCTGCAGCCGCTCCCCAGCGCCAGCATCACGCCTCGGCTCCGCCTCAGATCATCAGGCGTTAGATTCTCATGGGAGCACCGGCCCCTGGTGCCGCAAAGGTTGGGGACGGCTGCCCTACTGTGTGTCAAGTGCCTGGAACAGAGCAGGCACTAGGGGGCTGTGTAGAATGAATGAATGAATGAATGACTCGTAGAGAATTCAACATATTCTTTTTCCTGCTTTCTTCACACTATCATTCCTTATAAAAATTGCTCTGGGAGGATTCTAGAAATGTTCTGTTTCTCAGTCTGGTGGCCAGTCACACAGTCGTGCTCAGGCTGATTGTGAAAGCTAGCGAGTGCACCTGTGTGAGGCCTGTGCTTTGCTGTCTGCGTGCTTCACGATGACCCAGTCTGTGTTAAAAAAAAGAGGACGAGATTGCTCCAGAGTCGCGTTTTTCATCGCACCAAGCTCCAGAATTGCAGATGAAGAACAACCGAGCCAAATACTTTGGCCGTGAATCCATACGAACCTTTCCCCGTCTCGATGGATATTCAGATTCAGATGTTTCAAATTCTAGAATTCCAGGCCGGTGATAGGAGAGCGTTTTCACGGTTCAGTGTTCTAGCACTTCATGGTCCAATCAGGTAGCCGCTAGCCAGGTGGAGCTATTCAAATTAATTAAAACTACGTCACACGGATAATTTAGTTTCTCAACTGCCCCGGCTCCGTTTCGGATGCTCCGTAGCCACCTCCGGCTGACGGCTACTGGAGTGGACGCCGTCGATAGAAAGCATCTTTATCAACGATGAAAGTTCAATCAGACACGTAATTCCAAGTAGTGATCGGCCAGGGTTCTAAGAGTTTAATATTTGGGAATCTCAAGAGATTTGATCTTGACCGTGTTCTGACACTAGCTTTCTAGAAGTCTGATATTCTAACGTGCTGGGATTCTGTGTTGGAAGATTCTAGAATTCCAAGATGCGAATGAGCTAGTTCTCACATCGTGCTGTTCTAAAATGCCGGCATTTGAAGGCGCTGAGGTCCTCACATTGGTGCATCTCCCTGTCTGAGATGCTGATGGGCTGGGGTTTCCGCCCCCAAGGATTCTGAGGGCCTCAGAGTCTTCACCTGTGGTTTCGTGGCCTTTGTCTCCTGTCCAGGTTTCTGGGGACGAGATGGCGGATACTACTGGCAACCACGAGTACGAGTCGTATGGCGAGACCCCGGATGTCCATGTGAACTGCGCAGCTGGCGACTGCATCCCCACCGGAGCTCTCCGCTTGGCCTTATTCCTGCTGTTAGTTGTGGTCTTCCTGGTTGGGGTGCCGGGCAATGTTATGCTTGCCTGGATGACCAGGTTTTGGCCCTTCTGGAAACAGAATCTCTACATGATCTGGTTCTACCACCTGGCTGTGGCAGACTTATTCTGCTGTCTGTATCTCCCTGCCCTGGTGGTGACTATCATCCGGCGGGGCCACTGGCCATATGGGGTGATGGGCTGTCGGGCCCTGCCCTTTGTCATCTTTCTGTCCATGTACGACAAGGTCCTACTCCTGATTGCTCTCAGCTTGGACAGCTTCTTGCTGGTCCTCAAGCCCACCTGGTGGACTGAGAATCGGTGGCTATATTGTGTGCAGTTAGCTCGTTTGGGAGCCTGGTCCTTGGCCTTGCTGCTGGCCACGCCCTTGGACATGTACCATCAGGTGCTCCGGGAGACCTACCCATCCCAGCTGGAGTGTGTGTTGGACTATGGCAGCTGGACGGTAGCGGAGAACACAGTGACCGTCATCCAGTTTATTTTTGGCTTCCTGGGGCCACTGGTGGCCATGGCCAGCTGCCACGGTGCTGTCCTGCACCGTGAAGGCCGACACCGCTGGCCCCTGGGCATGGTTGCTGCGGTGTGTTTTCTGGTCTGCTGGGCCCCCTACCATGTGCTGGGACTGGTGATCACCATGGCTGGCCCCACATCCACGCTTTGGATCTGGGCCCTGCAGGCTGAACCCTTTGTTGTAGGACTTGCGCTGGCTCACAGCTGCCTCAATCCCATGCTCATCCTGTATTTCGGGAGGGCTCAATTTTGCGGGTCGCTGCCAGCTACATGTCACTTGGTCCTAAAGGACTCGGGAAGCAATGATGAAAGTGTGATGAATGGGAATTCCAGCAGCCATGAGCAGGTCCCTGAGACGGAGGTGAGGCTGGAAGGAAACTAATTTTTAATCCTCCTATCCCATTTCACACAACGGGGCTTCAGGCACAGGTACATCCAGGGGTTCAATGATAGAGTCATTTATTCCTTTATTCACGTGACAAACTTTTATTACGTGCATGCTATGTGCAAGACGAGGCGCCGGGATGTAGCGGTGACCCAAACCGACACAGCTCCCTGCCCCGAGGGAGCTGATGTTCTCATGGAGGAAGACAGACAAGAAACAAAAGAATGAAGAAATGTGGAATAGGTCCAACGTGATCAGTACCGAACCTTAAAGGGACAAAGGGGGCTGAGTGGGGCAGTATAGGTCAGCCAGGAGAGGCCCCTCGGGTCAGGTCAGCTTTGAGCCCAAAACCTGAATAAAGGAGAGAAAAAAGCATCTTGAGCAGCACGAACAGCAAGTGCAAAGGCCCTGAGGTGGAGTGTGCTGGCATACTCCAGGATTGCTGTCCAGGCCATAGCACACTTTGGGGATCCATGGGTGGGTCCTGAGCTACTGTCACCAGATGAAAATACAAAGACACCCAATCCAATGAATTTCAGATCAACTACAACGAACTATTTTTTTTTCTAGCATGAGTGTGTCTCAGGCAACATTTGAGACATCCTTAAACATTGAAAAATTATTTGTTGTTGATTCGAAATTCATATCTAACTGAACAGTTTGTAATTTTTTTTTTTCCTAAACCAGTTGATCTCATTCAGAGCAGAGCAGCGTCCTGCTTTGACTTAGTTTTTAACAGGATGCCTCTGCTTGTTGGTGGCGACCGAACTCGGGGGGAGGCGAGAGGGAAGCGAGACGATACCAGGGTAATGCATAGTGCAGGAGGTGATGGTGACTTGGATCAGGGTAATAGCAGCAGAGGTGGGGACAGGGTGCCAGGGTACGGATTGATTTTCAGGGGAAGCCCATGGCCAATCTCCGTAGCTTGGTACCCTACGCCTCTCTCCACCGCTGGACACGTACGCAGACCCTGTAGCAGACAGAACCGTGCCCCGCAAAGATGTCCACATCTCAACCCCCTGAACCTGTCAATAGGTGACCTCACACGGCCAAAGGGACTTTGCAGATGTGATTACGTTAAGGATCTTGGGATGGGAAGATGATCCACGACTATCCAGGTGGGCCCTGTGTCATCACAAGGGTCCTTCTAAGGGGAAGGCAGGAGGGTCAGAGTTAGTAGCAGGAGGTGTGACAATGGAAGCAGATGTCAGAGTGACATCAGAAAGGGAGCCAAGAGTCACAGAATGCAAGCAGCTTCCGAAAAACTCCAGGAAGTGGATTCTCTCTGAAGCCCCCGGAAGGAACGCAGACCTGCCAAGGCCTCGATATCAGATTTCTGATCTCCAAAACTCACTTGAATGCATTTGTGTTGTTTTAAGTCACTAAGCTTAGGGTAACTCGTTAAGCGGCCACGTGAAATGAATACAGACCCCGTGGGCTGTTTCTTTTCCTGCCTCTGGGCCTCTTCTCAAGTTGGTGCCACTGCCTGGAATTCCCTTCGGAACCATGTTGCCCGACTGGTCACCATCGACTGTCTGTGGCCATTCAAATTCCCTTTTATTCAATTAATTTAGATTAAAAATAGTTCCTTGGTCGCACTAGCTGTAGTTTAAGTGCTTAATAGCTGCACGTGGCTGGTGGTAACCATATTGAGCAGAGCAGATATAGAACAGTTTCATCATGACAGAAAGTCCCGTTAGGCAGAGGTTGCTCTAGAATCTCATTTGCTCAGACCTTTTACGTCACACAGTCGCGTCACCCGTCTGGAGAGTCATGCAGCACCTTACCCACAGTTTCACCTTTAAGGTAATTCTTACAACAAGCCAGAGAGGTAGGGGAGATGCTTTATTTTATAAGCCGAGGCCCAGGGGCGGGAGGTCACTTGCCCAAGGTCACACAGTAAAGAAGTTCCAGAGCTGAGGTTTGAGCCCACGTTTCGTTGCCTCCCATGCCCTTACTCTCAATTATGGCCAATTTCCTTCAACGCTTTGCGCATGGGACACTTTGTCCAGCAAACCTCCCTGATTCCTCCTCCTCCTCCCAGGAAGGCAGTAGTTAGTGTTCTCTTTTCCATGTTTCCGAGTTTCCGGAACACAAGTTCCCGGCTAAACTGTAAATTCCCCAAGAGTGACATCTGTGCCACTTGAATTTCTGTCTCCTCCACCCACCCCAGGCCTTCGAAAGAGCCGAACTACTTTTATTTCTTTGAACCTCATTTTCTTCCAACCAGATTGTGAGCTCCCTGATGGTGGAGATCCCTTTCTTGCTATCTTTCTCTCTCTCTCTCTTTTTTTTTTCTGTATCTGATATAAGGACACACAGTAGGTCCTCAACAATACATGTTTTATCCCTTGGTACATTGTTTAGAATTCTCCGACATGAATTATTAAGACTAAAACTGCCTTGTAGCATGAATTATGTCCTGGAACAATTTGTATATTCAGGAAAGTTCTGCTTTGGAAGATTTTATAACAAGTCTTTATGGTTTTTTGACATTTATTTCCATCTCTTATTGCGTCAGCCTTCCCTTTTGTTAAAAGAGCCAATATCACAAAAGCTTTCAAACGTACACTGTGCAATTTTTAGGTAGAAGTTCGTTACTCATTAATCTTTTTTGTTTGTTGTACCCTTTTTTGTTTTTTAGTTTGTTTTTTCTGTTGATTTTTTTTTTATTTTTTACCATGAATGTATAGACTTCCTTAAATTTCCAAAGAACAAGGGCTTAATGGCTTTTTCATGAACTAGTTTTAAGTTTGCTACCCAATCCTGGTTTGGTAGTTTGTGACTTCCTTCTCGATTGCATATTGTGGTTTACTTCTCATGTTCCTTTACAAGAGTCATGGTTCTGTTTTGCATACTTTAAGCAGAGTGTTTAGTCAATTTCTTCTTGTTCTTCTTTGGGTAATGACATATGAATTGACCTCTCTGTATTCAACTTGTTCTCCAAAGGTTTGATAATTACACCCGTCAAAAGTTCAGAAATAAAAGTAAAACCAATGAATCGCTGAAGTCATCATTAGTAAAAGCTTATCGTGCACATATCAAAAAGCGGTTTGCAAGGGAGCACTCAATCCAAAACATGGAATGAAGCTTAGGCATATATTGTTATAAAGCAGTGACTGTTTATTCTTCACAGTGATTGTTTATAATATTAGAATTTTCTTCAATAATAGGGAATTGGTCAGTGGTTACCTCATACCTAACTTGGGAAATAGTTCGAGTTTTGCTTATAATTTCCGGAAGCATAAGCAAGAACTGATTCGGGTCGGTCTTGCAAAATAAGCCAAATCCAGCTTTGTTTGAGTGACTCAACTGGTTTTGTCCACTTAAGGAATTTTCAAGGTTGGTCTCCGTTTTTGATGTGAACACATCCAGCTTCCCATTTGACGTCCCAACTCGATGTCCAAGCCATAACTTCAATGTAATATGCTCCAAATGGAACTCTGGGTTTCTCTCTCTCTCAGCCCTCCTCCTGCATCTTCCTGATCTTAGTTCATGGCAACTCCATATTTCCAGGTGTTGGGGGAAAAACTTTGAGGCCATCATTGATGCCTCTCTTTCTTTCACATTCCGTGGCCAATCCATGGCCAATCCAACCCTCTGGGTTCTACCTTAAAATTTCTTTAGAATCTGACCACTTCTCACCATCTTCACTGCCATCATGCTGGTCCAGCCACCACACTCTCTCACCTAGTCCAGCTGCCTCCTCCCTGGTCCTCTTTTCTCATCTCCGTTCCCTATAGTCCGTGTCCCACACGGGACCCAGAAGATTCTGTTAAAAATCTAAGTCAGATGGTGTCTCGCGTTTGTCCTCTGCTCAGATTCCTCCCAGGGCTGCCAGCTCACACAGATTAGAAGCCCAAGTCCTCAGCATGGTGTGTATGATCCATCCACCTCCTCTCCCCACCTGGTTCCCTGCTACACAGCCACCCTCACTCCAGCCACACACGCCCGCTTGCCGGTCCTTGAATCCACCCAGCCTGTCGCCATCTCATTTTTTGCATTTGCTGTCTCCTCTACCTAGAATGCTCTCCCCGAGGGGGTGTCCACGGTTCCTACTCTTTTTAGCTTTCACTTTTTTCAGCTCTCTGCTCAGATGCCACTTTTTAGATGTCTCTGACCATGGCGCTTCAAATAGCCTCACTCTTCGCCCCTTTCCTGCTCTGTTGAATTATAATGAGTAAATCTCGGGAGTGTTTTAATAGTGTCTGGGCTCCGGCCACTATTATAACCCAACGAGGGAGTTTTAAAACAACCCCCTCCCCTACGGTAGTTTAAAATCCCAGCGCCCGGGTGATCCCGGGAGGCAAGTGGCCTTTCAGTGACCGGGTCGCAGCGCCGGCCCCGACCCCTAGAGGGCGCAACGTCACCCTAGACTCCGCCCGAAGGGAGGCGGGGCCGGAGCGAGAGCGGGCGCAGGCGCAGAGTGATGTGTGAGCGTTCGCAGCTGCCCATTGGCTCTTCCGTCCGTGGCGGGGCGGGGCCGAGCCGCGGGGACGACATGCGCAAGCGCAGGACGGGCTGTGGGTGCGCGCGGGGCCCTGGAAAACGGAAGTTGAAGCCCTCGCGGCGGTTCTGTAGGTGACGGACGTGGCGCCTACGCGGGGCGGTTGTTAGGCGGTGGGAGTGGAGCGGGGTCCGGAATGTCCAGGGAGCGAGCTGAGGGGTGGTGGGAGGTCCGGAGATGAGGAAATATGTTGGAGGAGGGGCCGGCAGCGGCGGACGGAGATGGAGCCCCGGCGTCCTGAAGGACCTGGGGGACAGAGAGGCCCGAGAAATTGTGGCACGACAAGAAGCTGCGAGAAACTGAGGGACGGAGGGACCGGGAGGTCGGGAGAGGAGGGAAGCTGCGAACGAGAGAGGTCGAGGGCAAGTGGCCGATGGGTTCCACCGGGAGAGGCTCACAGCTGCTGCTCCTGTGGGAAACAACTCTGCCAGTTCGCCAGTTCTTCCTCGGATGAAACCTGTCCCTGGCTCTAATGACTCCCCGAGTCGGCCCGAGTTCCCCTGAGACCGCAGAGATTGAAGCTCCAAGCTCTGTTCCGTGAGGGTCTTGACAGACTGGAGGCAGAGCAAGTGGAAGCATTGCCAATGTCATTATGAAGGCCATTTGTGGCCGTTTGAGTGTAATTTTTTCCAGGTTATGTGTCCCTGGTTCTCGCTGTTTTTCCTGTGTTAGTCACCATTGGGAGAAAGCGCTGGACTTGAGTGCTAGTTACCGTTTAGCTTCTGTGTACCAGGCTAGGTGATAAACACTGACGTGTTTTGAGGGATATTGTCTGTGTTTGATAGATGAAGGAAACAGCCTTAAGAAGTTAATTTGCCAGTGATCACACATCTAATAAATGACGAAGCTGAGGTTCAAACCCAGATCTTCCCGACTCCAAAGCCTTTACCGTGAGAAGGCTCAGAACCCTTTTAAGATCATAAACCCGTTTATGATCTGCTGGACTCCCCTGCAGAAAACTGCACATATGCGGGCATGGTCTATATTAGTTGGGACACAGGCATCTGTGAGGCAGAAACCCACCTTTAAGCAAAAAGACGTTTTCTCCTGTAGCTGGGTAGTGGAGGGTTGGAGGGAACTAAGCCTCAGGCACTAAATGATGTCGCCAAGCTTCTCCCCCTCCCTCTCCTGCTCTCCTCCTAGTGGCTCAGTGACCTTCCTTGTGTCAGCTGCTCTGTGCCCACGTGCAGACTTTTCCCTAGGATAAATATCAGGGAAGATGATCATCTTCAGGAGATACTACCAAGAGCTCCGGGTTTATGTCGGCTTTGTCTAGCCGCAGTAGATAAAATCAGAGCTTTGTAGTAACCCAGTGTGAATTCCAGAGAAGTCTCAGTTAACTCGCCTTGAGTGGTGTCCACATCTCAGTCCGAGCACTGGTTCGAGGGAGCGTAGGGTCCCATGATGGACCAGGCTTTTGTCACTTGCCTAGCCAATAGGGGGTTTCTGGTTTAAAGGCCATCAGAACCGTGTGGAATCCAGGAAGGGCTACTCTCCCAAGGAAGATGTCTCCTGTTAGGAAGAAGAAGGAAGGGGTGTGCCAGGCAGCAAAAGCGATACGCACGAAACGCAACACTTGCAAACTTGCGCACTTCGTCTCAATCAGTAGACCCAGAGTACTCTTGGTTATAGCACACTTCTCATGGTTGGGATCAGGGGAGGCTCCCACAGACCCCTCGGCTTCCCGTATCACAGCCCCAGCCACTGAATTGTCATTCTGGTGACATGTCTATCTCTTGCATATAAGCATGACCACTTTTGGCGGCTCAGGTGACCTTACTCTATACTGTCCCTTTTCTTAGTCCAGTGTTTGCGAAATAGGCTCTCAATAAATGTTTCTAAAAACAAATGAGTGTCTTCTGGTCTCTTCCCTAGGTATTCAGGGCCTGGAAACCCAGCATGAACTTGTGTCCACCCCAGAGATCACTGCAGGAGTCGTGAGGTGCCCTGTGTGTCACCAGCTTGACCCTGGCCACTTACTCTGCCGTCGCCTACGGTGATCCTGGACCACTCCTGAGTTCCTTATTGCAGGCACTGGCCTCTCACTGCAGGAGGTGGGGATGAGAATCTTGACTGAGGCCAGTTTTGTGACAACGTTGTGATGGCTGCTCCCAGGATAAGGGGTGGCAGGGCTCACCGGGACCGACCCCGGGACCCCAGCGAGGAGGAGGCCCTGGAGAAATGGGACTGGAATTGTCCAGAGACCCGGCGTCTGTTCGAAGACGCCTTCTTCCGCGAGGAGGATTATATCCGCCAGGGCTCCGAGGAGTGCCAGAAGTTCTGGACGTTCTTTGAACGTTTACAGAGATTCCAGAATCTCAGGACCCCCAGGAAGTCGGAGAAAGACCCTGGGCGTCCCAAGCCCTGCATCCCAGCACTGGCCGACCTACCTGGAGCTTACGACTCGCGTTACCGCATCAACCTCTCTGTCCTGGGTCCCGGTGCCAGGGGCTCTCGGTGGCCGGGCAGGCGCCTGCCCCCGGAGAGAGTGTCCGAGTTCCGCCAAGCTCTGTTGCATTACCTGGACTTCGGCCAGAAGCAGGCCTTCGGGCGGCTGGCCAGAGTGCAGCGTGAGCGTGCGGCGCTTCCCATCTCGCAGTATGGGCACTGCATCCTGAAGACGCTGAAGCAGCACCAGGTGGTGGTGGTGGCAGGGGACACAGGCTGTGGCAAGTCCACTCAGGTGCCTCAGTACCTGCTGGCCGCCGGCTTCAGTCACGTGGCGTGCACCCAGCCTCGGCGAATCGCCTGCGTCTCGCTGGCCAAGCGCGTGGGCTTCGAGAGCCTCAGTCAGTATGGCTCACAGGTGAGTAGAGGTGTCAGCGTGCCAGCTTTTCCCCGTGACCTTGGGGAACGAGGTGCTTGTCTTTGGCAGATCGTGAAGTTACAAAAGCACTTACCTTTCGATGGAGTCGAAATTTATCTGCCGATTGGCCTGGATGCGGTCCCAGCGAGACAGGCTCCCCCGTCACCCAGGACAGGCGACCTCGTCTTGTCGCACTTGATTTTCCCGTGCTCCGCAGATGTTGCATTTTCTGAACACATTGGAGGCAAGCCCCCACCCCCCAGCAGAGATTACGTTTCGCTTTCCTGCCATACTCGCTTTGTTGTGGGGGTCAGGACAGAGCCCGCGGTATCGCCGAGGTCTGCCTGCGTGGCACTTTAACAGTAAAAAAAAAGTCCTAAAGATTCATCTGTTTTTTTTCTCTAGGTAGCCATAAAAAAAGAACGAGGACACTTCCTCACTAATGGTTTCTAGGGTTCTAATCCTGGCTCTCCCACTTAAAAGTTGTTATTGAATTTAGAACACTTTCAACACAAAGGAATGCACGTATCATAAGTGTATAGCTCTGAATTTCCAAAGTCGAGTATATTTGTGCACCCAGATAAAACATCAGCCTTACCAGCACCGCAAAGTCCTCTCGTCTCCCCTTCTAGTTACTCCCTTTAGGCCCCCAGGGTCATCACTATTCTTAGTGGTAAATCATCACCGTAGCGCCAGATGATCACACCTGCGTTAATGATAGAATATCACAGATTATTTTTGCCTTTTTATCTTTTTATTAATGGGATCAAAAGTATGTTCTCTTTTGGGCCTGGCCTCTGGCGCTCACCCTCAGTTTTGTGAGGTTTTTCTACCGTGTCCGTGCAGGTGTGTGGCGTGTCTTCCCGGCGCTGCACGGTTTCCCACGGTGATGGCACCACGTGTGTTTGTCCCTTCTACCGCTGATGGGAATTTGGGGTGTTTCCAGTTTCAGGCTCTCGTGAACAGCACCGCTCTAAATGTTCCGTAACCTGCCTTTTGGTGTCTTTGGTGCATGTTTTTGTTGGGCGTGTGTCTAGCAGCGGGATTGCTGGGCCATCAGATCTGCATATGTGTCTAGCTTTAGTAGATAACGGCCAAATCGTTTGGCGAGGCGGTCCTGCCGTTTCGCACCCCCACCGGTGGTACATTCCACGTTGTCACAATGCTTGTGACCGTTACTCTTTTTCATTTTAGCGTCTCTAGTGGGTGTGTGATGGTATCAGATTTTAATTTGCTGCATGGGTTTTAATGTGCGTTTCTCCGGTGGTAAGGATGTCGAACACCTTTCCATGTATTTGCTGGCCATTGGCAGATCCTCTTTGGTGAAGTGACTGTTCCGGCCTTTTTCCGTTTGTCTTTTGTATTGTCCGTCTTTTTGTTCTTGATTTATAGGTCTTTATCGATTGTGGGTAAGAGTCTTTCGTGGGATTTATGTATCGCAAATTTTGTCTCCTGCTCTGAATGGCCTTTCATTTTCTGAATGGTGTCTTTTGATGATGATGTCTTTTTATTTCAAGTCTGTCATTTTCTTTTGTTGGTTGACAGTCTTTGGGATCTGTTTAAGAAATTTTTGCTTACTTTAAGGTCACGAAGATGTTCTATTTTTTTTCCTAATAACTTACATTTAGAACTGTAATTCATCTGAAGTGTGTGTGTGTGTGTGTGTGTGTGCGCGCGCGCGCGTGTGTGTGCGTGTGTGTGATGTGAGGTACCACTTTCTAGCTGTGTTACCTTGGATGAGCGACCTCAGTTTTCCCATCTGTGAGGTGAGGATGAGAATAATTCTTACAGTCTACGGCCACGGTACCCTGAACGAGCCCGATCCTGTCTGATCTCAGAAGCTAAGCAGGATCGGGCCTGGTTAGTACTTGGATGGGAAACCACCTAGGAAGACCAGGTGCTATAGATGTAAAAAATAAAAAATAAGGGATCGAAAGCTGACAAGGTCCTTGCAATCTGTGAGGTCAACCAAGGGTTGCCTCGCCTAAAAATAAATAAATAAATAAGAATTATTCTTACAGCCTGTAGTGGTTGTGAGCATGAATTGAGTCGATAGACATAAAGTGTTTAGAATAGTCGGTGGTACGTAGTGAGGGCTCCAAGAAAGGCTGATTTTTATTATCATTATTAATTAGTGTCACGTACTAGGCTCTGTGCCAGATACTTTATGTGAATTAGCACATAAAATTGTCACAGCATCTAGGAGAAGTATATGTCTCTGAGGGGCGGAACTGCTTACCCAGAGTCAGCGGCACTAGGTAGCAGAAATAGGGTTCTCACCCACACCTGTTAGACTGCCGAGTCGATGCAGGGGCACTGGTTTAGGTTTTGGTCTGCGCAGGGTGAAGGGCTGGCGCCCAGGCCCGGGGTCCTCCCCTGACCACCCTCTCCCCCGCCCAGGTTGGCTACCAGATCCGCTTCGAGAGCACGCGTTCAGCGGCCACCAAGATCGTGTTTCTGACGGTGGGGCTGCTCCTCAGGCACCTGCAGCGGGAGCCCAGCCTGCCCCAGTACCAGGTCCTGATCGTGGACGAGGTCCACGAGCGGCACCTGCACAACGACTTCCTCCTGGGCGTCCTCCGGCGCCTGCTGCCTGAGCGGCCGGACCTCAAGGTCATCCTCATGTCGGCCACCATCAACATCTCGCTCTTCTCCAGCTACTTCGGCGGCGCCCCTGTGGTGCAGGTGCCCGGGAGGCTCTTCCCCATCACGGTCAGTGCGTCCCCACCCCCGTCCTCCCGCCTAGTCTCTGGCCGAACTTGGACCTGTCCCTTCTCTGCTGCTCTGTTTCCCACCCCTTTAAGTAGGGGTCTTTTCTCTCCCTCTGTCTTTTTTAAAGCTGCCATTTCCTGAGCCTTTTCAGTGTGCCGGGAAGAGGGCTAAGAGCCTGTTAGAGGAGACCCAGAAATGTAAAGGGCCAGATAACAAACAAGTGTGTTTCTTCCATATCACGGTCCAGCTGGTCCAGGCCGATGGGCAGCTCAGTTCCATGTAGTCATTCAGGGATCGAGGCTCTTCCGTCTCGTTGCTCTGCCATCTCGTCGGGGAGAGTTTCTCACTCTCAGCATTGCTGGCGTTTCGGACAGGATAATTCTTAGTCGTGAGACTGCCCTGTGTGTCGTGGATGTTTAGCAGCGTCCCTGTCCGCCAGTGGCATCTTCCTCCCCCAGGTGTGACAAGCAGATATCTCTCCAGATGTTGCCAAGTGTCCCCCGGGGCAGCACCACGCCCAGTGAGAACCCTGGCCTGGGATTGACCTGGGCCATGTATTTAGAGCCGGTGGGAGGGAGAAGGCGCCAGCGTCAGGTGCATTCCGGGTTGTTTTCCAGTTGGATGTGACTTTGCAGTTGCTTCCATCCTTGTTTCTGAGCCCCATCGAGATGCAAGGAGGCTGGAAAATGTCACTTCTCTCTCTAGGCGACAGCGCGCCAGAGAGGAAGAGAGCGGACTTTGGGGGGGGCACGCCAGTCGACACCCCCGATGTCACCCGGTTCTCACAGTAGGCCTGACGCTACTGTATCTCCTCCCGTGTCCCACTTACGTGAGGCGCGGCTACTGCTGAAGAAGCCGAAATCAAGAGACAGACCCTTCAGGCGAAAGAAAGGGAGTTTGATGTTCACAGAACCGTGTTCTTAAATCCTCTTTCCGTCCGCTCTGCCCACACTGGGCAGAGATCCCTTCCAGCTTCCCAGCTCTCCCGTTTCCCCAGCCATGTGCGCCCCGCACTTTCCCCCAGTTTCCCAGCCCGCTCGCTCTGGCTCACGCGTCGTCATTGTCCAACATCGACGATGGCGAGCTCGGCTACCGCTCATCGAGTGTCCACCACGTGCTCCGCCGCTGACGCACGAGCTGGTGTCAGCCCCTCCCACAGCCAGGAATCGCCACCCAGGAGGGCAAAGGCGAAGCTCGCAGTGGGACGCCACTTGTCTCCAGGATGACTCGGAAGTGGCAGAGCTGGCACTCGAATCCTGCTCGCAGGCCGACAGGCCCTGTGCAGAGGCTTCTGTTTGCCCTTCCCGATCTCCGTTCCCTCACCTCCGCCTTCCCGTGTCCCTGGGAGGCGGCCTGTGTGGATGGTGACAGTGGACACCCTGCCCTCTGGCTTCCGAGGGCCACTGGGGAACGGGGAGTCCACCCCCTCCCTCGAGGTCTCCAGGAGGCTGTGTCCCTCAACCGAGGTCACAGCTCCTTTCAAGATGGCGCTCTCCGCCTAGGCCTCTCTTCTACGGTTTTGATGGCCAAACACTCCTTCCTCTTATGCCTTTGGGCCAAGAGTTGGTAGCAGCCTTGCGGTTCCACCAGGAAACTGTCCCTGTGATTTTCGGTTCTAAATGCCCAGCCGTCTGTCTTCTAAGCAGCCAGAGAAACAGTGCGAGGCGCTTTCTGAGGGATTTCTAGGGGTTTAACCTGCCTGCACCCCGTAAGGTTTTGTCGTTGTCAGGGTTATGCTCCAAACACAAACAATGCACATATCACGTGTATAGCTCAATAAATTTTTATAAATTTAATACCTGTGTGCTGCCAGCACCCGGATTACAACGTCAAACCTTGCCAGCTCCCCAGAAGTCGTAATACTTTGTGCTTAGACTTCATCTTCCTCAAATGATCCTGTTTGAGCGTGCTGTCTGCCTTCTGACTGCTTTGTGTCTCCTCCGTCGGCCTGTGGTGTCCCTGCCCCTCTGCTCCGAGCTGGAGTGACAGGGTGCGCTCCTGCCTGGGGCTGTCTCTCTCTTCGTAGGTCGTGTACCAGCCGCAGGAGGTCGAGCCAGCGACATCCAAGTCGGAGAAGCTGGACCCGAGGCCCTACCTGAGGGTGCTGGAAGCCATCGACAATAAGTACCCACCGGAGGAGCGGGGCGACCTCCTCGTCTTCCTCAGCGGCATGGCCGAGATCAGCACCGTGCTCGAGGCTGCCCAGACCTATGCCAGCCACACCCAGCGCTGGGTGGTGCTGCCACTGCACAGTGCCCTCTCCGTGGCCGACCAGGATAAGGTATCAGCATGCTGCCAGGCTGGTTAAGTCCCACTCGGTGGGAAGGTACAGGGCGAGGCTGGGAATCCGGGGCCAGGGCATCCCGGACTGTCCTGGGAGCTGCCCGCTGGAGTCACCTTGGGGAACAGTTCCTTCAGGTCACAGTCAGTTGTTTATCGATTGAGGACACAGCCTCCGAGCACCTCCTTGGTGCCTCCCCTTGTGTCTGTCGAGGGAAAGGACAAGTAATTGACAGTTTTCCGAACACTAGACGGAAGCTCTGGAGCTCTGCGAGCAGAGTCTTCGTGGGTTCGGGCCGGGTTTCTTGGGGGAAGGACTTTCAAAACAGACTTGGGAAGGCCCAGCCGGGGAAGGGGGCGGGGAGGAGTGTCCCAGGTGACGTGCGTGGAGCACTGTGGGAGGAGTCTGAGCTCTGCATCCGGCCCGTCTCATTCGTCCTCACCGCAGTCCTGCCTGCCCGGCCCCGCTTCACAGATGTGAAGCTGAGATGTGAGCAAAGGCCCGTAAGTGGCAGAGCCAGTCTGCGGAACGTGGCAATTTGGCACCAGAGCCCGTGCCATTCACTAGGGGTTGGCCAGCTTTATGTGAAGGGCGAGGCAGCACGTATTTTTAGGTTTTGTGGGCCACGTGATCTCTGTCACCATGTCTCAACTCTACCGTTAAGCAGACTGACCAGCCGAGGCCGTGCGCCATGAAAACTTGATTCACAAAAACAGGCGGCAGGCTGGGTTCGGCCCCCAGGCTGCAGTTGCTGACCCCAGCTCTCAGCCGCTGAGGTCCGTACTGTGACGGGGAATTTGGGAGAGGTGAGGCCGGATAGGTACGCAGGGTTGACCGCAGGGGGGCCTCACGGACCCAGTGTGGGGCCATGGCATTCTGGGGGCCGCGGGAGGGTTCTGAGCAAGGCGAGGCCAGTGCCAGTTTGTGCTATAGCAGGTCCCTCTGTTGTGTGTGACGGACGGACTGGACGGGGTGAGTCCAGAGGCCAGAGACTAAGGAGGAAGCTGGAGCAGGGCCTGGGTGGGAAAGGAGGTGCCTGCACCAGGGCAGGGGCGGCGGGTGTGGAGTGGGGTTATGACATCAAGGAATCGAAGAGGTTCGGGTGGGGAGGGGAAGGGAGGACCCGGGACAGCCCAGGTTCCTGGCCCCAGGTGACATGAATGATGAGCCATCTCCGAGATGGATGTGGAGGAGGAGAGGGTGCAGTGGGGCGTGCTGGGCTGTTTTAGATGTGCTGGTTTGAGGTGCCCATGGGACCTTCCAGGGGTCAGTAAGGGCTGAGTTAGTCCCTGATGTCCCCTCCTTACTCTCCCCCAGGTATTCGACGTGGCCCCCCCTGGAGTCCGGAAATGCATTCTCTCCACCAACATCGCCGAGACCTCAGTCACCATTGATGGGATCCGCTTCGTGGTGGATTCCGGTGAGGGCTGCCCCGCCCAGCACCCCGGGGACCTGGAGAGGAGTGTGGGGGCTGGGGACATGCAGGTGTCTGTGCCGGAGCAAAGCGGGGAGTGGGAGGCGTTTAGGGCTTTGGAGCAGTGACAACGTCTTCATCTTTCTCAGTCGTTCTAAGCTTGCTTCTGCCCCAGGGCCTTTGCACTGACTGTTGTCTCTGCTTAGAGCTGTCTTTCTCCAGACAGCCACGCGGCTCGCTCCCTCATCTTTTTCCAGGGCCTGCACAAATGGGTCCCCATTAGAGGCCCACCTCGTCCACTTAATCTGAGTAATCTCCCCCTTCTTCCGCTCTTGCTCCCCTTATGGGGCTTTATTTTTCTTCCTAGTATGGGCATCGTATTTTATATCTGTTGATCTATTCATTTTCTGTCTTCTTAACTAGACTGTTTTCTGGAAAGTCAGCAGAGCATAGTGGTCAGAGGACACTGGAACCAGGCTGGTCAGGTTCAGAGCTGGCTGTGGTACCCAGGCTGTGTCACTGACACTCTCTCTGTGTCAGTTTGCTCATTTATAAAATGGCAGTAATGACAATGCCTCTCTTAGGTTGTAAGGATGAAACGAGTTAATACATTCGGGTTCTCAGGATGGTACCTGGCACAGAGCAAACACTCCGTAAATGTCAGCACTTACCTTATAGTATCGAATCTGGGATGCCAGTGATAAAACATTCCACGATTTTTTATTCCGTCAAGAAAAATTTTAAAACACCGCCCATTAACCATGGACATGCCGTTGATTTTAAGGCATGTCAGAGACGATACAATATGAGAAAAGGTTGGTCTTAGAATTGATGAGACATGGTGTCTCTTTGGCTTTGTGAGCCTAGGGACTTTGTTTCGTCTTGTTCGCAGCTGTCTCTTTGCTGCTGAGGACAGTGCCTGGCACATAGTAGGTGCTTCATAATACTTGTCACATGACTGAGCCGCTGAATAAGCAAAGGCTTGAGTAAATAAAAGATGTGTGAACGAGGAAACAAAAGAATACATTAACGCGGTGTCAGCGTCAGGTCCAGAATGGGCTGACGGTCATGGTCAGGGTTAGGGGAGTAAGGGAGTGAGGAAGGGGCGGGAGGGGGCCAGGCATGTGCCGCTCACAGAGGCCCTCCCTCCTGCCCCTCCTCCGATCCAGGCAAGGTCAAGGAGATGAGCTACGACCCCCAGGCCAAGGTGCAGCGGCTGCAGGAGTTCTGGATCAGCCAGGCCAGTGCCGAGCAGCGGAAGGGCCGGGCGGGCCGCACGGGCCCCGGCGTCTGCTTCCGCCTCTATGCCGAGTCGGACTACGAAGCCTTCGCCCCCTACGCCGTCCCCGAGATTCGGAGGGTAGCCCTGGACGCGATGGTGCTGCAGGTGAGGCAGGGCGGGGAGGGCACCGTCCCGAGCGCTGGTGCCCGGGACGACCGGGAGGCGGTTAGACGAGACCATCTCAGAGTTCAGGGCCAAGAAGGGCGGGGCTGGCCAGGCCACCGGGGTGTTCCTCTCTCCCAAATGTCTGATGCCACTTTGAGGGGAGAATTGTCCCCCAGATTCGCAGGGTCACTGGAGGAACCTCGTGACTCAGTGGAGTGCTTTCAGCTATAACAGAAAACCCATCAGCAAGTGGCGTTTAGAGCCGGGCTTTCTGGACACGTGTTACGTGGTGGCTCACATCTTGGTAGCTGCTCGTAGACCAGACGAGGACACCCCCTGCCAGGACGGCCAGCGCAGCAGGACCGACCCTCCTTGGGCTGGCGGGCAGTTTCTTGTATCTGGGGATCCAGATCCCTTCCCTCTTGTGCCTCTGTCAGCCCCCTCAGAGATGGGTTTGTGGGGCTTTCAGGGCCAGGTCCACAGTCCGCGGGGATGTACTTCCCTCCACCACCCCAGCTGGAGTTCCCCTGGCCACACTGCACTGCAGGGGAGGCTGGGAAGTGTAGTCTCTGTGCTCGGGAAGAGGAGGGAGAGGCAGGTGGGGGAGCATCTGCCACAGGCTCATGAGCCCCTTTTTGCACGTGATAGTGTCTATTCATTTGATTTCATTTTTAAAAAATGCTGATCATGACCCACTTCGTGGAGTTCCTGACCCGCGTAATCTGCTATTTGAAAAACGCCGGCTCGAACTGTAAGGAAACTGTACCGTTTTCTCTAACCAGAAGCCCCGAGGTGGAGAGGTTTCAGGCTCGGTTACTTAAATGAATCAGCGATGTCATAAAGGACCTGGGCTTTTTCTGTCTTTCCAGCCTCAGCAGCTCGCTTAATGATGATGATGATGATAAAAAAAAAAACCACTCACCTAGTGCTTACTGTGGGCTAGGCTCTGTGTTTTATGTACATAATTGATCCCCACAGAAACCCTGTGGGGTAGGTAATCCTATCAATCCAAAGTAGGGACGAGGAACCGGATGCAGAGAGGTAAAGCAGCGTGACCCAGGTCACACACCCAGCTGGCAAGCGGCACAGCTGGGATTCCATCTGAGGCTGCATCGTGAGTGCCACCTGGCTCCGGCAGCCGTGGGTACATCTCCTCCTCCTTTACTCTCCAGAGACGGGAACAACGACCTGCTCCTTTGTGGGTCTCATTTATAAGACCACGGGAGCCTTTCCCGGAAACCCCTGGCTGATTTCCCAGCCTGTCTTGTCGGCAGAACTGGCTATGTGTGCCCTCTCTATGACCTGTAATTGTCCGGCGGTGGCATTGCCAGACTGGATTGGAGCACTGATTCTCAGCCCCAGCTACACATTGGAATCATCTGGAGAACTTAAAAAAATCCGCGCCCTATTTCCCACCCGTAGCTTCTAATTTGAAGGTCTTTCAGTGGGTATCGGGTGATCTCCCAGACAACATCAGGGTTCGGTGAGCAGGGAGGAATGGCCGGTCGCCTCTAGGTCAGGGCCAGGCGAGCAGGTCACCTAGCTGGGAGACTGGGACTGAGCCCCCAGGCTCTCTGAGCTTCCCTCTGGCTCATGCCAGACCCAATGACAGGTGCTGACTTCATTTTCTCCACCACCTGCTGTGCCTCTGGCCTCTGAATTCATGGAGATTTTTTGGTCAAAAGAGAGAAACCCAACTGAAATTCTTGTAAGCAGAAAAGAGGATTTCGTGGCTTTGAGTATCCATCATGGGGGAGGCGGGTCTTGCTGAGGAACACTTAAGGAATTCTCCATCGGTGGTGGGTGGGCTAATTTCCAGGCAATAGAAAAATAACCACAGCAGCTCTGGGTCTCCATCCTGGCCCCTCACGAGCAGAGAGGATGCTGGAACTTCTCTCTCCCAGCTCTAGTTTGCAGTCCCAGGAAAGGATTCTGATTGGCCCAGCTCAGGTCACGTGGTTATTTCTTAGTTGCTATGAGGGCTGGAAGCGGGGCTGAGAAACCTCGAATGGTCCAGCTTAGATCATGTGTTCATTCCATGGCCAGGGTCTGGGAGAAGAGATGCCGGGCAGACAGGCAGACGATGGCGCTTCTCCCCTGCCTCTGTACCATGGGCCTTGACCTCGAGTGTCTTAAAGTATCACGAGTTTGTGATCCGAGCCCTCTCAGTGCTCCACGGCGGCTCCTGTGTCCCATCCCGGGGGGTTCGGTTCTCATTCCAGATGAAGAGCATGAACGTGGGAGACCCCCGAACCTTCCCCTTCATCGAGCCGCCCCCACCAGCCAGCCTGGAAACAGCCATCCTCTACCTCCAGGACCAGGGCGCCCTGGACAGCTCAGAGGCCCTCACTCCCATCGGGTCCCTTTTGGCCCAGCTGCCCGTGGACGTCGTGATTGGTGAGCGACTCCGCCTCGGGGTGATCGCACAGGGCACTGGCTGGGTGCGGGGCGATGCCTTCTCTCCGAGTGACTCTGAGTGACCTACTCCTTCTGTGGGCCCCGTTCATCCATCTTCGGGTTCTCTGTGCCAAGCTCTGCTCTAGGGGCAGGGTTACAGCAGTCAGCAAAGTGGTACCCCTCTCCGCACAGCCCGTTCCCAGCTTCGCCCTGGCACCACTCTTGCGTCAGTCATGAGGATTCCCACCCTCTTCCTCTTCCTCCTCCCCACGTCATCCCCGCCCGCCGATGAGCCTCCTGCCCCGGGCGCGTTTGTCTTGCCTGATTCTCCTGACTCAGGACATTCTATTTCTACCAGAAATCCACAGCCCACAGAATATCCCCAGCTCCACGTCACCGCCCGTGACACCATTTCCCAAACATGGTGCTCAACAAAAGCTGCCCGTGTTAACATTAAAGTCCCCAGCGCTGCAGTGACGGAGCTTCTGTGAGGATGGGAGGTGGAGACCACCAGCTCTGGGGGCGTCCCATGGCTGCGAAGTGGTTATTTCTGTTTGTTTTGGAAGGGAACAGGTCTAGAGCAAGGAGAATCAGGTCTTCTGAGAAGAAAAAGAAAGTTCCACGAGCATTTCCTATATGCTTGTGGAGGGCTCTACGGATCCTATATCATTTCATTCCCATTCAGAGAGGGGAGGGCCTACAGGCAGCCCCGAGTGCAGATGAGGAAACTGAGGCTCTGCCAGGGGTGCGGGTGGAGGGCCCTGCACAGCGCGTGTGGAACAGCGCGTGACCAAGCCTCGGTTTGATGGCGCGGGCTGCCGAGTACGGTGGGCACGCCATCGCCCATCCCCCAAGGGATAGGGATGAGGGACGCAGGCTTTCCAAATGAGGAAGTGAGGCTCGGAGAAAGGCTGTCACTCGCTCAGGCTCATGTGGCAGGCAGAGCTGGGGGTCACTCCCCAGCCAGGCTGTCACCGTTGGTCCCCAGGCCTGCAGAGCAGGAGACACAGATGACTCACTGCTGGGCGGTTCTGGGCCCAGATGGCTCAGTCACCAGTCAGGCCCTCCGAGTATTTCACAGGGTGAAGCACAGTTCCTCTTTGCAATTTAATAGACGCTGCCCTTAGTCCAGCAAGGCAGTCAAGGGGACCAGTGGGGATGAGTCAGACACGTAACACAGAGGCCACTGCCCGGGGCGGGCAGGCAGGCAAGGGCCTGAGCACTGGGAGACGGGTTTTCACCACGTCTGGATACCATTCCTACTGCTTCCTTGTCTTTGTCCCTCCCTGTCCTCCCTTCTTCCCTGTCCTCGCTTCCTCCCCCCCTCCTCGCTATCTTCCCCGCTTCCACCTGGAATTCAACAAAGATGGCAGGAGAGGGTCATCCTGAGGCAGGCACAGAAGCCAGCGCCTGCCGCGTGCCAGGCAGACCAAGTTATAGTGCGCATGGAGGTCACATTCTAGAGGGACAGGGACGTTACCGTGGCAGGTCAAAAAGGAGTGTGGGGAAGGAAAATAAAGCCAACAAGGCGGGGAGCGGGGCTGGGGGAGCCGGCGATGAAGTGGAGAGCGGGCAGGCGGTGGCCTTGCTGACAGTGGCAGCCATCACTAACAGTGCCCACCACATGCCCGAGGAGGCGGGGACTGTGGTCGTCTCAAGCCTACAGATGGGGAAACTGAGGCCTTGCCCAAGGTCCGGTGGTGGGAAAGCACAGAGCATGGCTCTGAGGCCCTCTGTGGACAGGGTGCAGGGAGGAGGGCAGGGTGCGCTCATCCCGGTCCCGCCCCAGGGAAGATGCTGATCCTGGGCTGCACGTTCCACCTGGCGGAGCCTGTGCTCACCATCGCGGCCGCCCTCAGCGTCCAGTCGCCCTTCACCCGCAGCGCCCAGAGCAACCCAGAGTGTGTGGCAGCGCGGCGGCCCCTGGAGAGTGATCAGGGGGACCCCTTCACACTCTTCAACGTCTTCAATACCTGGGTGCAGGTGAGGCCGGCGGCGGTGCCCCCGACTCCTGTCTGCACCACTTGTAGGACCAGCACGTGCAGGGCCCGGGCTCGAGGGGGAGCTGGGGGCTTCTGAAGTGCCACTTCCAACTGCTGCCACCTGGAGAAAGTCCAGACTCATAGAGTGGCCCCTGTGTGTCCAACACATATTCCCTGAACCCCTGACCTGGGCCTGGCCCTGTGCCAGGCAGTGCTGGGGACCCAGTGGTGATCAAAACCACCTGGCCCTGCCCTCCTGGGGCTCACAGCCCAGTGCAGGGTACAGGCCCATCCCTACACAGTGGCCACCCAGAATGGGCTGTGCTGGGGAACCCAGAGGGCTGAGAAAACCCGGAGGGCGTATCTGACCCAGCGTAGTCAGGGATGGCTTCCTGTAAGAGGGGGCAGTAGGGCTGAGACCTGCAAGGAGGAAAGCAGGTATCAAGGATGGCCGACAGGTTGCCCACCGGCCTTGCATCCTCCCAGTGGCTGATGTTGGGGCCCACGCTGGGGCAGTCTGGGTGATGGGTCAGTCCCCCTTTCCCCCACCCCCACAGCCAGCCGGGCCCTGACACCTGGAATCTATACCTCCAACCAGGTGAAGTCCGAACGGAGCGGAAACTCACGCAAGTGGTGCCGCCGCCGTGGCATCGAGGAGCACCGGCTGTACGAGATGGCCAACCTGCGGCGCCAGTTCAAGGTGAGGCTCGGGGCCAGGTGGGCCGCCCGGCCAGGCAGACAGGGCCAGGAACACACCTGGGCGGCCGGGATTGCGGGGAGACAGAGTGAGTGCCCGCGAGCATGCTCCAGCTTCTCTGACGGAGTGGTCAGGGGCCCACCCTTCCCTCACCTCCCGCCATCAGACGACCAAGCGTGGGAGTGCCGTGGGCAGGGCGAAGGGTAGAAATCCCAGGGGGCTCCCTGGAGGGGGCATATGAGGTCAGCTGTCACAGGCCACATCCTTGTGAAGAACCGCGCCCTCTGGGGCAGGGGTGCTGAGCTGCCCTCCCGGACCGCGGACCGGGTGCTGGGAGGCAGCGTAGGGCAGCGGTTGGGAACCAGATCCGGAGCCGGATGTCCCAGCAGCAGCTCCCGGCTCTGCCGTTTGCCAGCAGTGTGACCCTGTGCCCCTCCGGGCCTCAGCTCGCCCTCCGAAACCGGGGACGATAGTAGCACGTGCCTCACAGTGAGCCTGTGAGGACGGACGGGTTCGTGCACGGGGAGCCCGCGGGCGCCAGGGTCGCTGTTGCCATGTGGTTGTGCGCCTCGCATACAGCGCTGAAATTGCACGTCTTCCCGTTTGCGCGTGAGGTCTGCTGCTGCACGCTCGGTGGCCGCGTGTGCGCCGTGCAGTAGAAATAAAACGCAGGCGTCCCTGGGGACGCCGGTAGCGGATGGGCAGATTGAGGCCCAGGGTGGGCAGCCACCCCACCGAGGCCTCTCATGCAGTTTTAGGGGTCCCTGTGCTGGGGACCAGTGGTGTCCTGACCGTTCTCGCGTCTCTCAGCGTCTCCAGCTCTCTAGAGCCGTGATGCAGCCTAGTGAAACGGGGCGGGGGGTCCTCCTCTTTCACACACAATATCCCACGTCCTTTGCTGATCAGGGCTCATCGAGAAACTGGGTCCAGTCCAGTAGGATCACCCGAAGACTGTTCTCAGAGCTGTGGGCAGGGGGTCTGTAACATGTGTCGCAGTCCCCTGCGGGTCTGCTAAGTCCAGGCCCCGCCTCACTCCCGAGACGGATTTGCTTTCCGCGGTGGGGCCCAGGGCTTGGCATTTTGGCAGGTTCCCGCGTCCCAGACGCTGCTGCCAATCAGGGACCCCACTGACAGCCGCCAGTGGAGGAAGCTCGGAGCTGGGGTGGCCTGAAGGGGCAGGTTGGAGCTGTGACAGGAGCCCTCAGGGAGGACCCTGGGGGAGAGTCGCCCCCTCTCGTCACTCCCTCCCTCCCGTCCGCAGCCTGGGCGTCCGTGGGCCAGCAACAGTGCCGAAGCAGCCACCGTGCCCGCGCCGTGCACAGGCTCACGTGGGCCACTTCAGCCCCGAGCAGCCCGGGCAGGGAGGCACTGGGAGAGGCCCCGTTTTTCACGTGGGGAGAATTGTGGCTCCGAAGGGCAAAGTCACTTGCCAGCAAGTGGCAGGCCCCGGACGTGAACCGGCGTCTGGGTCCAGAGCCCCCTCGACCTGCCTTGTGTCCCTCACTCGCCGGCCCAGGAGCTGTTGGAGGAGCACGGGCTGCTGGCCGGGGCCCAGGCCCGGGAGCCGGGGGACAGCTCCCGGCGGCTGCAGCAGCGCAGGGAGCGCCAGGCACTGCACCGGCTGAAGCGCCAGCACGAGGCGGGCGGGGGCCGCCGGCGCAAGGTGCTGCGGCTGCAGGAGGGCCAGGTCGGATGCTCCAGCGACGAGGACGAGGGAGGCACAGCCTCCCGCGGGGCCGGCGACAACGTGGACATCCAGGTGGGCCACCGCAGGACTGTCCGGTGCCTGGGGTGGGCGGGGGTAGAGTGGGAGCCTGAGGGGACACAGCCCTGTCCTCACCTCAGGAAATAGGTTTCCGTGGCCAGGACCTGGCCCCCCCAGTCCCCAGAAGCTCTTGGAACACCCCGCCTTTCCCCACGTTCCCACCAGGACGTGAAGTTCAAGCTGCGGCACAACTTGGAGCAGCTGCAGGCGGCCACCAGCTCGGCCCAGGCCCTGACGCGGGACCAGATGGTCCTGCTCAAGCTGCTGATGGGCCGGGGCCTCTACCCGCAGCTCGCCGTCCCGGACCCCTTCAACAGCGGCCGCAAGGACTCGGACCAGGTGGGCCTCCCGCTCCCCGTCCCTGGGCGGGTTTTGTCATTCAGCACCTTCCCAGCACCTGCTCTGTGCTGGGGACATGACTGTGACCTAAACGACCCTCGCCTTGTCCTTTTGGGGTTGCAGTCTGGTGGGGAGACAAACCTGTTCCCAGATGGAGGATTCAGAGTGGCTGCGGCGGGGATGGGGAGCGCAGGGGCTGAGGGAACACAGGGGAGTCCCTGGCCAGCCCGGGCGGGGGTCAGGCAGGGCTTCCTGGTGGAGGGGACCTCTGAGCTGAGACGAGGAGGGTGAGGAGAAACGTCCCGGGAAGAGCAGGGAGGAGCAGGGCTGAGGTCCTCTGTCTCCGGCCTCTCCAGATTTTCCACACCCAGGCCAAGCAGGGCACCGTGCTGCACCCCACTTGCGTCTTCGCCAACAGCCCCGAGGTGCTGCACGCCCAGGAGCAGGAGCACGAGCGGGAGGCCCGGGCCGGCGAAGGGAGCCGAGGTACCGTGAACCCAAGTGGGACAGAGAAGCCTCTCGCTATCACTGCTGGGCCCACTGAGGTGGGACCCGCCGGCGGGGTGGGGGCCGGGGTAGGGGCGGGTCCCAGGACCAGACCTGGCTGGGCGGCCTTGGCACGTTCACGCCGAGCCTCGCCCTCCCCATGGCGGCGTGGGCAGGCCTGCGCCTGTGGGAAGGCAGCGTCCAGGCCGTGGATTCACACTACCTTCTAGTCACATCCATGCCATAAAGGCCACCTCAGCCAAGCAGCTGCTTGCAGGCTAGGCCCGGTCCCAGCCGGGAACCCCCCCAGGGTGCAGGCCTGCGTGCTCCCATGGGGCCTTTGCTCCTGCAGCCTGGTGGCCGGTCTGGTCGTGGGTGTGTCAGTCTGGGGCGCAGCTCCTCTTTTCGTTTGTAAACAAAGGAGCATACGTGTCAAATGGCACACGTTAACTCAAAAAGGTGCGGTTTATGATTGGAAACCTCAGAGATAGAATTTGAAACTTTAACTGCTGCGGATTCCTAGTCCGGTAACTCTCTTCCTATTATTACATTGTTTTTTCCTTAATTTTTTAATTTTGGAAATTTCTATACGTCATCCAAGTAGAGAGTGTGACAAACCCTTGCCCGGGTTCTGTAGCCGTCAGCATTTTGCCATCGTTGTTTTCTGCCCCTTACTTTTTTCCTTTTTGAAGGAGCGTTTTCAAGCAGGTCGCAGGTGTCATGTTATTTAGTAATAATAATAATGACACTTTTAGCACCGCCACAGTGCTGTTATCGGTTATCACTCCTAACAAAGTTAACAATATTTCTTAATGCCACCAAGTAGCCAAAGTCGTATTTATTACAACC
>NW_024349613.1:0-897 GCF_902729225.1 Pteropus medius
ACTCCCTGTGCTCCCCGTTCTTTAAATGGTTTCTATATACCCCTACTCGTTCCCAAAACGTTCTGAGCTGGTTAACTCTCCTCGTCTCAGTTTTCCCATGTAAAACTCACATGGCTGCAGGACTGATCAATACAAGTTTCGGTTTAGGAGGAAAAAAGATTGTGGAAGGGCCAAGAAAACCATAGCATTTGATAGTTAAGAGATATGAGTTAGATTCCTGCACGTAAAGTATGGTTCTAAATGCTGAGGAGGAGATTTTTTAAAAGTATGAATCAGAGCTGGTGTCCTTAAGGAATCTGTAACCTGCCTGAGTGAGACAGGCATGGTGCCCACGCAAGGGTGTCTCACTACACGTCCGGTCAGCGCTCAGCCCTCTCCCCCGACTCAGTCCGGGAAGGAGGGGCGGGGCCGGAGAGGGTGGAGGTGGCCCCCAGCAGCCACTGCACGGACAGAGGTTCGGGAGTGGCGCTTACGGGCAGGGTCCCCGCGGTAAGGCAACTATCAGGAGCTAAAGTTAGGGTTTGATCCTGCAGACACAAGGGAGCCTCTGAAGGTATCTGAATAGGAAGTGACAACGACAAAAGGTGACATTTACTGAGTGCTTACTCTTGAGTAGACACACTTATTTTACCCTCTTCCTGACAGCCCTATGGCATAGCTACTCTTTCCATTTTACCGATGAGGAAACTGAGGCACAGGGGTGTGAGATCACTCAGAGTTACAGGGTTCGTTAGCAAACGCTTACGGCCAGGATTCAAACCCTGGGCAGAGCGCACACGCCCGCCCGTGGCTGCGGGCCGCCTCTCCAAAGAACAGGAAGGGCGCGAAGGGCACGAACAGAGGAGAGGCCGACAGCTTATGCGACAGGGGACGTTTCAAGGAGGGGTCAGATGTTGC
>NW_024349614.1:0-349 GCF_902729225.1 Pteropus medius
TGCAAGAGGATGCAGAGACGAATGAGACGTAGTTTGTACCTCTAGGAGCTCAAAGTGTCAGTGAGTGCTCCTCCAACTTCGCTACCCCAGTACCCGCAGATGACCGGGCATGGCCCACAGAGCCCCAAGGCCCCGGGAGGCCTGTCAATTTGCCGCAAGTGAGCCTTTTCTCGGAAGTCTGCGATTCTGGCTCAAAATGGACGTCACCAGAGAGCTTTTCGCCAAAGCTACCATATACATATGTATGCATATATATATTCATATATATGCATATATATGTATATGGTGGAATTTCGAAGGAAACCTGCGTGGACCCCTGGTCTAGCACAGAAGACAGGCCGCTGCTAGC
>NW_024349615.1:0-692 GCF_902729225.1 Pteropus medius
TTTTAGTTTCATCAAAGTCTGCTCATGTTTATCTTCCCAGGGGAGAGGTTCAAGAATTGAAACTTTAGTAAATTCATAGAGTAGGGAAGCTAATAGAGAAAAATTAGGTGCTCAATTCAGCCATAACCATCCAAGCCTAAAAATCCATAAAGCTGTCGCTTAGTTGTGGGTCTAGGAAATTCCTGGATTAGCTTAATTCTTTTTAGAGATAGAGCTGAATTCCTTTAGCAGTGAGATCATGACCTAGGTAATGAATGGTGTCCAGAGATAATTGTAATTTTCCTTAGAGACTTTGTGTCCTATTTCAGCTAACTGTTGCAGCAAATAAATGAAATATTTTATGGACTTCTCTTTGGTAACTGAGCACAGGAAGAGATCATCTACATATTGTAAAAAGGATTAATTTCCCAGGGAACTGGAGAGTACTTATATCCTGGTGAAGTATTTGGGAAAAATAAGAAGGGGCAACGTGAACACTTCAGGCATAACTGTCCAGGTGTATTGTTGATAGTTTTAAGTAAAAGCAAACAGATATTAGAAATGCTGAAAGAGGCTCAACAGTAGGCCATATTGTGTCAGGTCCACATTGGAAAGGTCTCCAACAGTAAGCCATATTGAGTCAGGTGGAATTTGTGACAATAAAGTGTTTTGGTTTGGAACAATTGGGAAATGAGAACTAACTATTTTATTAA
>NW_024349616.1:0-364 GCF_902729225.1 Pteropus medius
TATGTTCATCTATATGCATATATATGTATATGGTGGATTTTCGAAGGGAACCTGCGTGGACCCCTGGTCTACCACAGAAGACAGGCCGCTCCTAACACCTCCACCTCCTCGCAGTGTGGACACCGGGCGTTCCAGAGCCACAATTCAGCATGATCTCTTTTCATCCCAGAGGCCCCGGGGCTCCTTCCTAAGGCCTCGGCTCCTTCCTAAGGCCTAGGGTCCTTCCCGCTTTCCGCAGTGGAAATCAACTTCAGGACGGAAGCAGACACCTCCCTCTCCCTCACCTTTCTGCCTGGGATGGTCGTAATGGTCCCCGTGGACGCATTCAAAATGAAGAAATGAAAGGCTCAAAGAGCTGATCGCA
>NW_024349617.1:0-305 GCF_902729225.1 Pteropus medius
TGTCAGAAGCTGCTCCCTTTCCTCAGGCTCTGTATACCTATGTTCACCTGAACATCTTTTCCCAGAGTAGTTCTCACCCCGTCCTTTATTACTACTACTACTACTACTACTACTGCTGCTGCTGCTGCTGCTGGGTACAGAAAGAATGCTACCTATTCTCTTAATATCTAAGATGCTTTCTTTCCTCTTTTTCCATCTCCAACTCTGTTTTGGTTTCCTTTCCCAGGGACCAAAGCCTGGGACCCATCAACAGCTCTCAGCAGCTTGGCTTACTCCAGGGGATGTACCTGGCCAAGAAAGTTGCA
>NW_024349618.1:0-1543 GCF_902729225.1 Pteropus medius
AGGGTTATGGTTAGGTTTAGGGTTAGCTTTAAGGCAAGAGGTTAGAGTTAGTTTTAGTGTTAGGGTTAGGGTTAGGATTAGGGTTAGGTTAGGGGTGGGATTACTGTTAGGGTTTTCTTAAGGTTATTTTAGGAATAGGAATATATTTAGGGTTAAGGTTAGGGCTAGGTTTAGGTTAGGGTTAGAATTATGTTTAGGGTTAGTGTTAAGGTTGGCTTAGCTTCAGGTTTACGGTTAGAGTGAGGAAATGTGTTAGAGATAATGTTATTGTTAGTGTAAAATTTAGGGTTAGGATTAGAATTAGGTTTAGAATTAGCTTTAGTTTTAGTGTTAGGATTAGTGTTAGGATTAGTTTAGTGTTAAAGTTAGGGTGAAGTTTCAGGAGAGGCTCGGCTTATATTTAGTTTTAGAGTTAAAGTTAGCATTAGGGTTTGGTTTAGCATAAGTTGTCAGATTTAGGTTTATTGTTAGTGAAAAATTTAGGGTTAGGGTTACTGTTAGTGTTTGGATTATAATTAGGGTTACGATTAGCTTTAGTTTTAGTGTTAGGATGCATATTTGGGTTAATGTTAAGGTTTGAGTTAGAGTTAGGTTTAGTTTTAGAGTTAAAATTCTGGTTAAGGTTAAGTTAACTGTAAGGGTTTATTGTCAGGGTTATTGTTAGTTTAAAATTTAAGGTTAGGTTATTGTTATGGTTAGAGTTAAATTAGGGTTAAGATTATTTGCAGTTTTAAGGTTATGATCAGGGATAGGTTTACGGTTACAGTTACTGTTATGCTAAGATTTTAAAGGTAGCAGTTCAATTAGGGTTGGGAGTAGAATTAGGTTTAGGTTATGGTTCGGTTTAGAGTTGGGATTGGGGTTAGGGTTAGGGTAAGAGATTAGACATAGCTTTAGTGTTAGGGTTAGTTTTAGGGTTAGTGTTACCTTATGGGTAGATTTATGTTAAGTGTTAGCGTTAGGGTTAGGTTTAGGATCGGGTTAATGTTAGGGTTACGGTTAGTGTTAGGGTTATTGGCAGTGTAAAATTTAAGATAAATGTTAGAAATAGGGTTACGATAAGCTTTATTTTTAAGGTTAGATTCAAGGTTAGGGTTAGTGTTGGGTTAGGGTTAAAATTAGGTTTAGGATTATCTTTAGTTTAAGGTTAAGATCAGGGTTAGCATTTGGGTTAGGGTTAGTTTTAATTTAGGGTTAGAGTTAGGATTCGATTTAGGTTAGGGTTAGAATTAGGGTTAAGTATAATGTTAGTGTTAGGCTTAGGGTTAGAGGTAGTTTTAGAGTTAAAGTTACGGTTATGGTTAGCTTTAAGATAAAGTTTAGGGTCAGGGTATTTGTTAGATCAAAATTTATTTTTAGGGTTATTGGTAAGGTTAAGGTTAGAATGAGGTTTAGGATTAACTTTAGCTTTAAGGTTAGGATCAGTGTTAGGGTTAAGGTTAGGTTTAGGGTGAGGCTTTAGGGTTAGGGTTTGTGTTTCTTTTAGGGTTAGTGTTAGAGTTAGGGTTAGGATTATGGTTAAGTTATGGTTTGTGATAGGGTT
>NW_024349619.1:0-4091 GCF_902729225.1 Pteropus medius
CGTTTAGGGTTAGAGTTAGGATTAGGGTTAGTGTTAGTGTTAGGTTTGGGTTTAGGGTTAGGGATACAGTTAGGATTGGGGTTAGTGTTAGGGTTAGGCTTAGAATTAGGTTTAGGAATAGCATTAGTTTTTGGGTTAGGATCAGGATTAGCATTAATATTAGGGTTAGGGTTAGGGTTAGGGTTAGAGTTAGTTTTAGACTTAAAGTTAGGGTTTGGATTAGGGTAAGAGGTAGGTTTATGGTAATAGTAAGTTCAAAATTTAGGGTTATGGTTATCGTTAAGGTAAGGGTTAGAATTAGGGTTAGAGTAAGAAGGTAGAGTTAGGTTTAGTGTTAATGTTAGGGTTAGCTTTAAGTTAGTGATAGGACTATGGTTATGTTGGGGTAAGGTTTAGGGTTAGTGTTAGGGTTTACCTTTAGGTTATAATTTAGGTTTAAGTTTAAGGTTAATGTATGGGTTTAGTGTTTGGGTTATTCTTACTGTAAATAAAGGATTAGGGTTAGAATTAGAGTTACGATTGGCTTTAGATTTAAGGTTATGACCTGGGTTAGGGTTAGTGTTAGGGTTACGTTTAAGGTTTCAGTTAGATTTACGGTTAGGTTTAGGGTTAGAGTTAGTTTTAGAGTTAAATTAGGGTTTGTGTTAGTTTTAGTGTCAGGGGTTCAGTTTAGAGTTAGTGTAAAATTTAGGGTTAGGGGTAAAGTTAGGGTGAGGTTTAAGTTTTAGGGTTAGAGTTGGTGTTAGTGTTAGGATTACGTTTAGCGTTATTGTTTGGGTTATATTTACATTTATATTTAGTGTTAGGTTTAGGGTATGAGGTGAGAGTTAAGATTTTTGCTAGAGTTAGAATTAGTGTCAGGATTAGTTTAGGGTTACGTTTAGGGTTAAGTTTAGTTTGGGGTTAAGTTTAGGCTTAGGGTTAGGGTAAGAGTTTATTGTTATTATTAGTGTTAGGGTTAGGGTTTGTTTGGTTTAGCGTTACATTAATGTTAGATTTAGGATTCGTGTTAGGGTTAGGTTTAGGTTTAGGGTCTGGAATTAAGTTTAGGGTTATTGTTAGTGTAAAATTTAGTGCTATGGTTTGGGTTAGGGTTACAGATATGTTTAGGGTTAGGGTTAGGGCAAGAGGTTAGAGTTAGGATTAGTGTTAGGGTTAGGATTATGGTGAGGAAGAGATTAGGGTTATGTTTAGGTTAAGGTTAAGGTTAGGGTTAAGGTTTGGGTAAGAATTTAGAGTTAGTATTAGTGTTAGCATTATGGTTAGGGTTAGGTTTAAATTAGGATAATGGCTAGAGATTAGGTTGGGGATAGTTTTAAGTTTCGGATTAGTTTTAGTGTTAGGTTTAGAATTAGGATAGGTTTATCATTATTTGTTTGTTTATGGTTAGGGATAGAGTTGGAGTTAGGGTTGGGTTATGGTTAGGGTTAGGTTTAGGGTTAGGATTAGAGATAGCATTACCATTACAGTTCAAGTAAGGTTGAGTTTAGGAATCGGTTTATGGTTAGGGTTAAGATTAGGTTTAACTTTTGGTTAGTGTTAAGTTTAGGTTAACCAAAAGCTAAACCTAATTTAGGTTTACGTTTTGAGTTAGGTTAAGGTTAAGGTTATGTTTAGGGTAGGGGTAAGAATTTAGAGTTAGGATTAGTTTTAGGGTTAGGGGTAGTGTAGCGTTCTCTTAGGGTTAGGGTTAGAGTTAGGGTTAAGGTTTAGGTTTAGGGTATGGGTTTAGTGTTAGTGTTATTCTTAGTGTAAAATTTAGGGTTAGAATTAGAATTTCGGTTAGGATTGGCTTTAGTTTTAGCGTTAGGAACAGAATTAGGGTTAGTGTTAGAGTTAAGGCTCGAGTGAGTTTAGTGTTAGGTTTAATTTTATGATAAAATTTAGGGATAGGGTTAGATTTACGTTAAGTGGTCTGGTTTAGTTTTACTGTCACTGTAAAAATTAGTGGTAGGGGTAGGGTTGGTGTTTGTCTTAGAATTTGCATTAGCATTAGCTTTAATTTAGTGTTAGGATCAGTTTTAGGTTTAATGTTATGGTTAGGTTTACGGTTAGGGTTAGGGTTAGGATTATCTTTAGTTTGCGAATTAGCATCAGGTTTATGGTTAGTTTTAGGGTTAAGGTTAAGGTTCGGGTTCATTTTAGAGTTAAATTTAGGTTTAGGGTCAGGTTTAGGGTAAATGGTTAGTCTTAAGGATATTGTTAGTGTAAAACTTAGGGTTAGGGTTAGTGTTAGGTTTAGGGTTAATTTTAGGTATAGGTTTAGGATCAGAATTTGGGTTAGGTTTAAGATTAGGATTAGCTTTTAGTGTTAGGGATAGGGTAAGGGTTAAAGTAAGGATGTAGGTTTATGCTAGGGGTTAGGTTACGTTTAGTGTCAGTGTTAGGGTTAGTGTAAGTGGTTAGAGTTAGGATTAGTATTAGAGTTAGGGTTATGGTAGGTTAGGTTTAAGGTTATCGTTAGGGTTCCAGTTATGTTTAGTGTAGGAGTAGGTTTAGGGTTAAGCTTAGGGTAAGTGGTTAGGGTTAGGGTTATCGTTGGTGTAAAACTTAAGGTTCGGTTTAGAATTAGGGTTAGGATTAGCTTTAGTTTTAGGGTAAGATAAGTGAGGGTTAATGTTCAGGTTAGTGTTAGGGGTAGGGGTAGGGTTACGGTTAGTGTTAGGGTTAGTTTTAAGTTAGATTAGAGTTAGTGTTAGGGTTAATGTTAGTGTGTGGCTTAGCTTTAGGTTTAGGGTAGGATTAAAGTAAGGTTTAATTTTAGGGTTAGTGTTAGGGTAGGAGTTAAAGTTGGGCTGAGGTGTTAAGGTTATGTTTAGGTAAGTGGTTACACGGGATTAGTGATTTGGGGTAGGGTTAGGGTTAGGGTTAGGGTTTGGATTTAAGGTTAGGATTAGGATTAATGTAAGTGGTTAGGGTTAGGGTTAAGGTTAGGGTAAGGTTTCGACTTAGTTTTAGGATTAGCTTTAGTTTTAGGGTTAGGACCTGATTAGGGTGAATGTAAGGGTTGGGGATAGGGTTAGATTATGTTTAGAGTTAAAATTAGGGTTAGAGTTAGGGATATTATTAGTGTAAAATTTAGTGTTAAGGTTAAAATTGTGTTATAATTAGCTTAGTTTTATGATTAGGATTAGGGTCAGGGTTAGTGTTAAGTTAATGTTAGGGCTACCGTTAGGTTTCGTGTTAGGTTTAGTTTAGGGGTAGATTTATGGTTACGGTTAGTGTTACTGTTAGTGTACAGTTTAGGATTAGGGTTAAAATTAGGTTTCAGATTATCTTTAGGTTTAGGGTTAGGATCAGAATTGCATTAATATTAGAGTTAAAGTTAGATTATGGTTAGTTTTAGACTTAAATTTAGGTTTAGGCTTAGTATTAGGGTTAGGGTTAGAATTTGGGTCAGTATTAAGTTTAATTTTAAGTTTAGAATTAGGGTTGGGTTAGGGTTAGGGGTTAGGTTTAGGGTTAGGTTTAGTGTTATGGTAAGGTGTTAGGGTTAGCATTAGAATTATGGTTAGCGTTAGGTTAGGGGTAGGGTTACCGTTAGGGTCCAAGTCAGATTTAGTTTAGGTTTAGGTTCATGAATGGGGGTAGGGTTATGGTTAGGTTTAGGTTAAGGTTAGAGTTAGAGTGTAGGTTATGGTTAGGGTTGGGGTTAGAATTAGATATAGGATTAGCTTTAGTTTTAGAGTTAGTATCAGGGTTAGAGTGAGGGTTACGGTGAGGGTTAGGGTTACAGTTTAGGTTTAGGGTAAGGATTATAATAAGAGGTTAGGTTAGGATTAGGTTTAGTTTTAGGTTTAGTTTAGGTTTAAGGTTAAGGTTAGCGTTAAGTTTAGGGTTAGCTTTACATTAACGTTAGGTTATGGTATGGTGTTAGGGTTAGGGTTATTCTCAGTGTAAAATTCATGGTTAAGGTTAGAATTAGTGTTAGTTTTAGCTTTTGTTTTCGGGTTAGGATCAGGATTAGGGTTAGAGTTAAGGTTAGGGTTAGGGTTTAGATTTAGGGTTAGGTTTAGGTTTAGAATAAAGTGTTAAAGTTACTGTTAGTGTTAGTGTTAGTGTTAGTGTTAGTGTTAGTGTTAGGGTTAGGT
>NW_024349620.1:0-659 GCF_902729225.1 Pteropus medius
AGTGACTGTGAGGGTCTTTTACAGTCCAGGTGTAGTGAAGGTCAACAGGAAGATATGGACATGCTCCAGAAGGCACAATAGAAAGGAGAAAGGAAGATCAAAAGGCTTAGCTGGCCCACAGACCCAGACTGGGCCCAGCTTTATTAATGAGTGCACTGAAAGTGGGTGAACACAGAGGAGGAATTTAATGGCTTATCTTCTAGTAGCATTAGCAAGCAAGAGAGTTGACAGGTAAAGAGTCATGGAAAGTATGGGAATTAGGACACCATGGCCAAGGCCTTTCCCGGAGAGCAGGGAGGAATACACATGATTCTATGGTCTAGCAGAGAATAATGCTCAATATTGCCAGAGCATATGTTCCCTATGGGAGTGGAACTTAATGTTGAATTCTTAGCCTTTAAAACAGCACCTCTCCCACGTAAATGTTTAATAAATATCTATTGATGGAACAATAGAAATGATGAACAGAGGAGGAAAATTAATAGCTTTTTTTCTGAAGTAAACTCTTCTTTCAAACCTTTTACATAATTATAGCAATTAAATTTTACTTTTTATGGCTGCTTACATATCGTGTTGGTTAATTTTATGTGTCAATTTGACTGGGCCATGGGATGTACAAATATTTGGTCAAACATTATTCTGGGTGTCTGTGAGGATTT
>NW_024349621.1:0-308 GCF_902729225.1 Pteropus medius
CCGAGAAAAGGCTCACTTGCGGCAAATGCACAGCCCTCGCGGGGCCTTGGGGCTCTGTGGGCGATGCTCGGTCTTCTGCGGAGACTGGGGTACCGAAGTGGGAGGAGCACTCACTGACACTGTGAGCTCCTAGAGGTACAAACTACGTCTCATTCGTCTCTGTATGTTCTTTCAGGGTTCAGGGCCACCCACAGACAGCATACCCAGGGATGCTTTGGCCCCTGCGTCCATGGTGGCCGTCACCCGCTGGAAAGAGTTCAGTTGGGAGACACTGCAGACAGCTGTGGGTCTGAATTCGGCCTCCGTGC
>NW_024349622.1:0-863 GCF_902729225.1 Pteropus medius
CCCTTCAATTATAAGGCAGTTGTTAACCAAAACCAACACATAGTCAGGTGAAAGGGTTGCAGCTTGTGAGCTCCCAGCAGACGCTGGGGTGACCTGAGCCACGGTCACCAGTGACCGCAGCGCTAGACGCTGTGCAGTAACGATCTTCCTAAACCACTGTAGGCCATCACTCGTGTGTTCGCTTCTTCATTTCCGTCTCTGTTTATGGTTCCCCTCACTGATGATGCTGTCCTGGCCAGCGCTTTGTCCTTGCACGCCGAAGCCGTCAGCCTGCCTGTCTCCCGTCCCTGGTCTCTGATTCGTGCTGCATTATGGCTCCTGACAGACGCACTCAGATGAATTAGTAGTTTAATCCTTTTGCATACTTCATTTGCTCAATTTTTACGACATGTATTTCCGTACAGTCTTGCCATTGATTGGTAGTGTGGGTCACGGTACATATCCCAAACTTGCTTTTCTTTATTCTATTAAACATATTTGGTTTATAAACTGTCCACTCATAGCTATCTATTTTTTACTGAGTATGGCTAATTGATATAAATTATAGTGCTACATTTGCTGAGAGACAACAGTAATTTCTGAAGCGATAGTTTTATTATAGGACGTTAGGTCATTTGCAGGAATGAAAGTTTGCTTTTTGAGGGAAGCGTAAGAAAAAGATGGTATCTGATGAGATATACAGGAAACAGGCAAGCCCTTTTAACTTGTTTTTGAGAACAAAATGCCTTTAATCAATAAAGAAGAGATTGTGTGCGTTACGAGCTGTTGAGCCGGCTCCGACCCCGGCGACCCTGTGGATGAGTGACGTCCCCAGTGTCCCGTCCTCGGCGGCCCTGCTCAGCGCCCGTGGACTCGTGCCTCGG
>NW_024349623.1:0-890 GCF_902729225.1 Pteropus medius
ATGGAAAATACAGATAGAAAAATACCAAAAAAAAAAAAAGAAAGAAAGAAAGAAAGCGTGCAAAACATAGTGAAACATCTAGCACATGTGTGATTTAAATCCCAGGAGGGTAGAAATAATGAGGCAGAAATTACATTTAAAGAGATAGCGGCTAATATTATTCCAAAATAAATTTTTAAAAAATCAATAAATTAGTTTTAAAAACCAGTATAAACCCGAGTAAAAAAAGAAGAAAACATGACCGAGCACAAAGAAAAAGTGAAAAAGTAAAGACCAAATAAACTCTAAATGATAGCTAAAAGTAAAAAAAGAAAAACAAACAAAAAAAGATGCTACTGGGTATAAAGCAAGAGTATACATTAAAAGTACAGATAGTATTTTATTTATATTATACTATCTATACTTATAGTAGACTATAATATATACTATACTATAAAATATATACTATGCTATATATTGTATGCTATATATATTTTATATATTATACAATGAAGTTTGAGTATAAATACCATATATATTACACTACCTGTGTATAGTTTACTATAGATTATAGTACTCTTTATTGATATAGTATCAAGATTATCTAGTTAGGCTAAATAAGCAAAAGAATTAAATTGATTTGAATTGATTTCTAATTCAGAGTATTTATTTAGATATACTAGTGCTAGATTACATGTTTACTTATACCAGCTCTGAAAATCTAAGAATGCGCTAAAACTTAAATGAGGCAAAAATACATTTAATATATTTTATTAAATATTTTAGTATAATATATAGGAATGTACTGATACAGAAATGTGCTTCTTACTCTAATATCATTGTAAGTTTATTTAGGAACATTCTAGAATTTATAACAGAATGATGGTGACACACATTTTTTATCTAAATAA
>NW_024349624.1:0-501 GCF_902729225.1 Pteropus medius
TTTCTTTCCTCCTGAAAGAAGGAAGAGGTGAGGAGCCATGATCCCCCCGACTGGAGGACAAAGGTCTATTATTACCTTCCTTAGGTCTCTTTGGCGGGGGCTAGAATGAAGTGTCAGGGAAAGAAGTCATACGTGGCTTGGGACGAAATGACCTACGACTGGACCACAGGCAAATGTCCTAGCACGTGCAGTGGGCCATTATCAGTGTGTCCTGGGAGTTGCTCGACTTCTCACAGCTACGGACACCCCAAGTGTCTGAAGGAGGTGGCCTTGGTGCATGCCCATCCTAGCATGTGCTGCTCTTTGCTTCTGCTCCTGCTCCCTGAATAATTCCTTAGAATCTTAGAGCTTTGCCATCCTGGGGAATTTATAGAGTGCAAACAAGCTTAAATATTCTCAGGCTGGTTACTTATGCTGGCTGGGTCAGAGTGAGACTGTTTTGAAGATTTACAGAACAAGAAGTGCCTACAGAGTGATCTTTAAATGGAAAAGCTCAAAGTG
>NW_024349625.1:0-380 GCF_902729225.1 Pteropus medius
GATCATGCTGAATTGTGGCTCTGGAACGCCCGGTGTCCACACTGCGGGGAGGTAGAGGTGCTAGCAGCGGCCTGTCTTCTGTGGTAGACCAGGGGTCCACGCAGGTTTCCTTCGAAAATCCACCATATACATATATATGGATATAGATAAATATATATATGCATATATATGTATATGGTAGCTTTGGCGAAAAGCTCTCTGGTGACGTCCATTTTGAGCCAGAATCGCAGACTTCCGAGAAAAGGCTCACTTGCGGCAAATGCACAGCTCTCCCGGGCCCTTGGGGCTCTGTGGGCCATGCCCGGTCATCTGCGGGTACTGGGGTGGCGAAGTTGGAGGAGCACTCACTGACACTTTGAGCTCCTAGAGGTACAAACTAC
>NW_024349626.1:0-564 GCF_902729225.1 Pteropus medius
AAAAAAAAAATAAGAAAATCACATCCTTAAATGACACATTAGACAAACTGGACATAATTGACATTTACATTTTTCTCTGGTTCACATGGAACATTCTCAAGAATTGACCACATACTGGGAAGCAGAGATAGCCTCAACAAATATAAGAGGGTTGAAATCATACCAACCATATTCTCTGATCATAATGCTTTGAAACTAGAGATCAACTGCAGAAAGAAATCAGAAAGAATTACAAATATATGGAGATTAAACAACATGCTACTGAAGAATAATGGATCAAAGAATAAATAAAAAGGGAGATTAAGAGATACATAGAAACCAATGATAATGATAGTACAACATGTCAAAATTTTTGGGACACGGCAAAAGTGGTCATAAGAGGAAAGCGCATATTATTACAGGCATATCTCCAAATACAAGAATGAGCTCAAGTAAACAAAGTAACACTTCATCTTAAAAAAGTAGAAAAGGAAGAACAAATGAAGCCATAAGTCAGAAGAAGGAAAGAAATAATCAAAATTAGAGCAGAAATAAATGAAATTGAAAACAAAAAAAAAAAAAAAA
>NW_024349627.1:0-308 GCF_902729225.1 Pteropus medius
TGTTAACACAAAAGATCTGTGCCAGCCTTGACAATGTTCTAGTCATAAGAGGTAGCAAAGATGGGGCTTATTTACATTAAGTTTCCGAGAAAGGAAAATGTAATGAAGTGATGTTAGAGAGTAATAGGTTGAAAGGCCATAGAAGTTAGAGGGAGATTCATGTTAGGGGATTCAGGGAGGACTTTCACATTTTCTATTGGCCTTAAAGGATAAGCAAGATATGTAATTTTTGGAAAATATGAAAAGGGCATTCTAGGCTGAGGAGATGGAAAAGTATATAACAGAACTGAAAAAAAGTGAGTAATTGA
>NW_024349628.1:0-497 GCF_902729225.1 Pteropus medius
CACCTAGCTAAGCCACTCTGGAATTCCTGACCCCTATAAATGACATGAGATAATAAATGATTATTACTGTTTTTAGACACAAAGTTTTGGGGTAATTTGTTAAGCAGCAATAGATAATACACTGATTAAAAATGACTGTTATTTTAAGTACTCGTGTACCTAAGAAATAGCCAACTCATGAAAATTTCCCTTTCAAAATAATGTAAGACTCAACTATACTGATAAAGACATTAGCAACTGTCATTATTTTCAACTAACTTGCCCCCTGGTCTTTCCATTACACAAGCCTGGCAAAACACTAATTCTGAAGTAATTATTGACTATCAATAACTCCTGGGCTGATAAATGCTATTGAAGAAAAATGCTTACCTCTGCCATTTGCCATTCTAAATTGCTTTGCAGTCACAGCTGGATCCCCAACACTACCAGGAAATTCTTTGTATTCTTAGCTCTCAAGCCATTCACCATTCAAGTTATTTCAGATTTCCACTCTCCCC
>NW_024349629.1:0-509 GCF_902729225.1 Pteropus medius
CCCGGGAACCGCACCCTCTCCTCGCCGGCTGCTGAGCGCTGCCCGGGGCGGGGGCTGCCCCAGCCTGCGGGACACTGGCTTCTTTCCCTCGTAGTAGGGGATGGATTCGGTCTCTCGGTCCGCGTAGACGCGGACCCCCGGCAGACTTTGCAAGCACCGCGTCCCTGTCCACCCTGGTTCTCCGGCCGTGCCAGCTCGGGGCTCTCGGGGCGCGCCGCTCCCGGGCCTGGCAGGCACCCCAGCCCCAGCGCTCCGGATACGACCACTGGCCACCAAGTGGCGCGCCCCTCCTGGCCCGGGCCGAGCCGCGCTCAGCTAGAGCTCAGAGGAGCCAGCTCCGAACGTCCCCGGCGGGGGGTCCCATGTCCACGTTCCCCTGCATCCTGCGTGTTGCGGGAGTGCGCGGTGTAGGAAGCAGGGGATGGCGGGCTCCGTGCCGCGTGCTCGGCACTTTCGTTCCTCCACCCCTAAGGGCTCCGACAAGGCGGCCAGAAGCCGCGAGGGCAGGC
>NW_024349630.1:0-338 GCF_902729225.1 Pteropus medius
GGCCGTCACCCGCTGGAAAGAGTTCAGTTGGGAGACACTGCAGACAGCTGTGGGTCTGAATTCGGCCTCCGTGCCTTAGGAGCTTTGCGATGAGCTCTTTGAGCCTTTCATTTCTTCATTTTGAATGCGTCCACTGTGGGGAGTCACTTATGGACATGTGAAATCGTATAACAAGGAACAAGGATATTTGTGTACGTGGCAACAATGTAAGAAGCTGAGATTGTAAAGCGCTGGGAAAAACCGGGAGGTAACTGTTCACATAGCAATCACTGCACATTCTTTGCAACAATTTAGCAGAGAGTTCTGAGTTGTGAGACTCTCATTGTTCTACTAGATAT
>NW_024349631.1:0-458 GCF_902729225.1 Pteropus medius
TACCTAAACCTAAACCTAACACTAACCCTAACCGTAACACTGACCCTATACCGAAACTCTAACCCTAAACCAAAACCTAAAACTAACCCTAATCCTAATCCTAACCCTAACCCTAACCCTAACCCTAACCTTAACCCTAACCCTACATTAACCGAACATTAACGGTAAGAGTAACCATAACCTTAACCCTCACAATAACCTTTACCATAATGCTAAACCCTAACTCTAACTCTAACCATAACCCTAAACTAACATTAACGGTAATAGTTACACTATCCTTAACCCTCACACTAAACTTTACCATAATTCTAAACCCTAACTCTAACTCTAACACTAATCCTATCCTAACACTAATACTAACCCTAATCCTATACCTAAACCTAAACCTAACCCTAACCTTAACCCTAACCGTGACCCTAACCCCAAAATCTAACCCTAAACCTAACCCTAACCCTAAC
>NW_024349632.1:0-396 GCF_902729225.1 Pteropus medius
GTAAGCTCCAATTAGAGCAGGGCTTTTTGTCTGTTATGTTTACTCCTGTGGACACCTGGTCCATAATAGGCACTCAGTAAATGCTGTGGAATGAACAGATGAATGACAAGGCTAACATACATAATGCAAAGTAATCAAGTCCTAAGTAGGGCAGTACAGTACAAAATATAGCCTCAAAAATGATTTGAAGAAGGAAGACAGCTTAAAGCTATCATTTTCAAAGATTGCTAAAGAAAAAAAAGGATGGCACTAAGGCAGGATTGTGAAGTCTACATTGGGTTTGGAAAGTTAGAACAGAGATGGGAGATATTAAAGCTGAAGGAAACAAGGGTGCAATAGTAAGCAGAAGGAAACAAGGGTGCAATAGTAAGCAGACGTAAAGGGGTAACTGTGAAG
>NW_024349633.1:0-545 GCF_902729225.1 Pteropus medius
GAGATGTAGGGGAAGAAGGAGTCTCTGGGACTCAGGCTAAGTCATAACAGACATCCATTCATTTTCTCACCAATTACGTCCTGTGCTAGACTGTGGGCCAGGTGACAGAAGATACAGGGAAGAATAGAATTCAGCCCCTGCTTTTACAAGACCCAGAGCCTAGTAGGAGAAACAGACATGTAGATAAAAATAGCAATACATAATAGAATAGAATAGAATAGAATAGAATAGAATAGAATAGAATAGAATAGAATAGAATAGAATAGAATACATACAAGTCATCACAAGAATTATATTCTGGAATATGTTTGGACACAAGAAATATCCAAGCCCGAGTAATCCCAAGCCATGATGTTATAGGTTGTATAAAGCTATGGGATCATTTATTCAATCATTCATTTAAAAGACATTATGTACTGAGAACCTATGTGCCAGGCACTGGTCTAAGTGTGGGGATACAACAGACAAAAATTCACAAGAGAAATAAATAAAATATACAGTATGTGAGATAGAGATTAGTGTTAAGCAGGGAAAGGAAATAAGAA
>NW_024349634.1:0-63219 GCF_902729225.1 Pteropus medius
CGACCGCGGACGACCGGCGCCGGGACACCGGCAGCCGCGCCCGGACCCCGACCGTAGAGGACGGATGCTGAACACCGGACGCCGTGACAGGACCCTGACCCCTAAGTCCAATGCCAGACATCAGAGAAGCCTGAGTCCGACCGAGCTACCGGTGGTCCCTAACCTCTTAAACTGAGACTATAAAGAAAAAGAGGATGAAATAATGACAGTAGACAATGTATGCGGCTCACGCCTCATACAGTTTTTAGAACAAACTTTATTAGAGCTTAAAACACAATTAGAACAGCCTACATACATTAAATAAGATGTCCACTTAACGACATATCAAACTATTACTTACCGTGATTTTACGACTCACCTGCAACAGCAAAAGTGAGGTCAATGCATTGTACTAACATGTAAGGTTGTCACCCTCAAAGTATGAAACCTCTTTAGATTTTTTTCATAATTTCATGGAGCTTACGTTATATGTGGGGGTCTGTCATTGAATCATTGAGTGACGTGAGAAAATATGTATATGTAAATAGAATTAAATTGAAAACCCATAATTAATACCAAATAGTCAGGATCTATTAGAATTATAGGATGGAGGACATTACACCGGGAAAGAATCGCTTTGGGTATTTTTCCCCGTCAATTGTGCTAGGCGAAGGACTATCCGCCTGCAGTTTAATGGAACCCTTAACTCACACCCACATATGAACGTTAACTCCAAATAGGTTAAAAACCTTAAATGTATTAGGAGAAATTTTAAAATTTCAGCAAGGTAGGAATAAATTCATTATGTAGGATTTAACCATGGTTTCTCATATCGGACACCGAAGCAAAAGCAATGCAAGGAATAAAAACATGTCCTCAAGAATATAATCTTTTTGAGCATCTAAAGAACCTACCCAGAGAGTAAAACCACAGGCCATGGAACGGAAGAAAAAGAACGTATACGTTTGTGAAAAGTATCCAATGTCGATGTACTGATGTACATTTGTGAAATGTATCCAATGTCGATGTACTTGCACAGCACATCGACTAAAGACTGATGGCGAAACTTTAAACGTACGCTACTATAAACACTCTCGAAACCACAAAGAAATGGTCAACCGTCACACGAAGATATTGAATCTCAATCGCGAAAAATGGGAAAAACACTACGGTGCCTCCTTCCCACACAGGATAGCTAACTAAAATTCAGGCGGGAAAAAACTAGACAATGACAGACATTGGAAGCCTTAAAATGTCGCTTCTACAGATGCAATGTACAGCATACTAAGTGTACGATAGTTTGCCATTTCCGCCCAAAAAAGTGCCATGGGTCAAACTCCACCCTAAGAAATTGAAAATGGATGTTCTAAAAAAGAAATTCATAAACATACATAGAAACGATACTGTCGAAGGAACGGGTGTTAAAACTATTTAGTTACCCGTGAAATGGTCAATGAATAAACTAAGATCAATTCTTTAAAATTAATCAAGTAAAAAGATGCAGAGTACATATAAAATGCTAGGGCAAATCCTCAGAAACAAACCTAGAATTAATGTAGGATACAGTGGTTCCACTGAATGTTGAAATGCCAAAATATTGGAATTCGGGGACATGAGCACATATCTCTACACCCACATTTATGGCAGCATGATTCGCACTAGCCAGGATCTGGAAACGATACAGAGTCCATTGATACACAGAACAAATGCGGTACATACACAGAAGATTAGTAGTGAGCCTTAACAACTCAGGTGATACTGCCCCAATTACAGAACAGCAGTACGCAGACGCGGTTCAATCAAGGAAAGGAAGCTACTCTTACTGTGCGGCTCCTACTAACTGGAGACACCTGCCACTCTATCAATAGCCACTATACCAGGTATCGGGGATCAATCTCCTCAGAACTGCGAGTCATCATGGCGGCTCTCGCGAGAGCGCGGCCCACCATGCCCCGGCTCTTGCGCCAGGGTTTCAGAAACTTCTACCAGGTGTCGGGGAACAACGACCCGGGACGCAGTACATGCGGTGAAATTTTTCTATTACAGTATTCTGCAACACTGACGCCAAGAAAACAAACTAGTAACCGAAAGAGGGTGTTATCGGCATCACAACTAAGACATGGATCAAGGGACCATTATAGAGCCCAAATCTGACCCCACATCAATGTCTCTAGGGTTACCGGACAGCCGCACGAAAAAAGACACAGAGCACTAGCTGACAAGCCAAGGAAAAAATAATTTTCCACACTACCCCTTGCTCTACTGGGGCCTCAGAAGACCGAGACGTCTACGCCAAACCCTCTGGACCATTCGCGCATGAAGAAGGTTCTCCCTACCTGTTCCTCCTGTGGCTCAATGTCCCAGGAAGCTTCTGAGGTAAACCAGGTACAGATGCAGTCCCACTTCGTCCCAGAAACTCAGCACCTCCAGGACCAATGCTGCACTGACTGAAATCTCCTCAAAACTGCAAGTCATCACGGCAGCTCTCGCGAGATCGCGGCCCACCAGCCCGGGGCTCTCGCGAGACCGCGGCCCACCAGCGGAGGGTCTCGCGTGACCGCGGCCCACCAGCCTGGGGCTCTCACGAGATCGCGGCCCACCAGCGGAGGCTCTCGCGAGATCGCGGCCCACCAGACTGGGGCTCTCGTGAGAGCGCGGCCCACCCACCCGGGGCTCTCGAGTCAGGGTTTCATAAACTTCTACCATAGGAAGTGCTTGCTTTAAGTTTGCCTGAGTTAATAATAGTCAAAAAATGGTCTGAAGTATTCACTTAAACCAGCCTGGACAAACTGTTCCTGAGAACTCCACAGGCTGCAGTGTCACCCATACCCTAGGTGCTCACACAGCGCCCTCTGCTGTTTACACGATAGAACAGCTTAGATGGATAAGTCGACTCTAAGACTCATCTCAGCCATGCCCCAGGACCCCTCTGCCACTCACAGGCTTGCGGAAGGGGAGAGGACATAGTGGCCTCGGAGACTCGCCTAATCCCTTACACGGGGACCTCCTCTGCCCATCAAGATCTGGCAGCAGCTAAGATAGAGCATGCCCCTCTAAGTCTCTTCTCAATCATTTTTCCAGGACCTCGTAGGTCCCTCACATACCAAGTTTATGCCACCAGAAAGACTTTGCCAAGGTCTCTGTTCCCACGTTTTCCAGCCCCCGTAGCCCTTCACATACGGTGCTTGTGCGAGACTGGACAAATCGCCTCCAATTCTCTACTGCACTGTATTCCGGGAACCCCCTTTGCACTTCCCCTCACTTCCTAGAGCAGGGATAGAGAAATCACGTCCAAGTAAGTCTCTACTGCCTCCTACCAAAGTGAGAAGAAAAGTGTAGGGAGCTAAAGCTCCCAAAATTCAAAAGAGTGCATGGATTATCTCGGGAGGCCTGCTTGCATAAAAAAGGGAAACGGCTGGTTCTGTGGAATTCCAGGAAGAAGAAGATTAAGTATAGAAAAAGGGAGTGTCAAAAGAAGTGTTGATTGTACCTTGATCTTCAGGATGTTACTTTAATTATGTTATCTTGGGATACACAAAAGAACAGATTATGTATAAAAAGGAGCATAAGAAATAATCTCAGAGAGACTGTTGTGAGATCTGTTCTCCCTCCTGCACCCTGTCTGTCTTCTCTTTTTTCTCAGTCCCAGCTCCCCCATTCAGGGACCTGGTTTGACTTGGTCGGCTGGTTTCCGACAGAAAAAGTTTTTAAAAAAGTAACCTCGACAGGACGATCAGATTCCTATCTGGGCCAGGTCCTGGTGGGTAGTCGAAGCCCAAACCTATCAGTTTAGTGACACATTTTCAGCCAGCCCTGTCCGTTGCTACTCTGCAGCTAGCTAAACACTTTTTAAAACTGTAATACACCTTGAAGAGAGTATTCACTCTGTATCAGACACGTTCATTAGCTCTTGTAATCCATCACCACCTTTCTTTTCACCACCTACGTGTGATCTTCTGTATGTTCCCTCAAAATCTGCAAAAGCATCAAAGCGGCAGCAAAACCGATTCTTCATAGCCTGAAATCTTGCTCCCTGGCTGATATCGCTTTGCTCAATTTAACTCCTATAAATATTCTCTACAACTTCAGACATTTCTTGCATTCACACCGGGCACCCGCTCTGCTTCTCACACACTGGCTGGTACCAGGTAGACAAGTTGCCTCCATCTATCCTGGCCCCTTTTACCAGGCCACTGCTTTGGCCCTCACACATCGGCTAAAATCAGGATAGAGATTTCACCCCCAGGATGCTCCTCTCGACCTTCCCTGAAGACCTGGTCTTCCCTTCACACACTTGGTTGTACTGGGACAGACTTTTTTTCCCCGATTCTCTACTACTTTCTTCCCCATTCTCTCCCTCTTCTCTCCACCTGCTGGCTAAAGCTGAGATGGACGGATCACATTCAGATCTGTCCTAACCCTTTTTCTCAAAACCTCTCTCTGCTCTTCACATGCTGGATGGAACAGAGATAATAAATTTACCTCTCCTCGACCATGACACCGGGAGCCCTACTGCCCCTCACAAGCAAGAATGAGGGACATGTGGTCAGAAAAAGAAATACCTAAGAAGAGTTCCTGGTGGCTGAAGGTGCTTACACACACACACACACACACACACACACACTTAAAATTAGCATCTATCTTTACACAGGGATTTCTCATGCAAACCAACCTTCGAGGAGAAGCTTTCACTGACCTGCCTGCCTTCAGCACCGAACTGCCTTCTGAGGACTAGACTGAGCAGAGCTCCTAAATTCAACAGTTTGTAGAGCAGCAGAGAACAGCTTTCCAACTGAAGAGAGAACGGGCCCCAGAGTATCCTCACTGTAAGCCCTCCTTGCCCCGATGCTTCATAATTAGCCTATAGCACTACATACTAAACTGCTCCAAAACTGATCTGTTATCACAACCATGCTGCATCACATATTAGCTGTTTTCCATGAATAAATTCTCCATCTTCACTGCACCCTGACTTGGAGATCCTGTTGGCATTGAAAACAATGACTATAGGTTGTCAGACAGGGGATGCTATAGCCAGACTGGACCCTGGATCCTGGACACCACCGATGTACACCCCAGACCAAGGGACCTGGACTCAGCATCAGATCGAGGGCCCTAGATACAAGACAAACACAGGAACCAATAAAAAACCGCACCCCTATAAACAGGAGCCAAAAACAAACACCTGTGCACCAGGGCCAAAAACAAACCCCAGATCTGGGATACATAAGACCAGATGCCAGAGACTTCACACTGAGACAAGAGACCTAGACGCCAGATTCCAGACACCAGACCCTGGAGCCAGAGCTAGAACTGAAACCTGGACGTGGACGCTGGACCCGCGGCCAAACTCGACCGGACCCCATGCCCCAGACACCAGATCAAGAGCTGGACTATAAACTGTACCCTCAGGCTCTGGAGATAGACCCCAAACGATAACCAGGACCTGAGTCAGACCCCAAAATTAAACCCAGACACTAGACCCCAGTCATCTGATGACAGATGACTGAGGTCTCAGGAACTTAATTGGTTCTATCGACAGTTACATGCTTAAAACTACCACTGCTCAATGAGGACCTTGAATAATTTATCACTTGGGTCTAGGTTTGCAAAAGGGACAGAAGTGTGATGCTTTTCTGAGTATTCTCTCATCTAAAAGCTCAAATTAGTGGCTGCTTTGTTAAATTTGCAAAAGCAGTATTATCCCTTTCATGCTTTAGGGAGACTGCTAGAAACTACAGAATCTTGAACCTAACATTCAAAATCAGATGCCCTTCCTCTCTCTTTGGCTTTAAAGCTGTGATCCATGTTTCATACTGACTGACTAAAATGTGTAATCGAAAGTTTTTTTTTTAGGGGTACTTCAGTTATCGCTTTTAGGACAATTGACCATTAAAACTACGATTTGTTTGAAATGTCAGTTGTGAAGAAAACATAGTAAAGGACATAGTCTCTTTGCAGATATTCATGTCAAAATTTAAACATTTTCCAGCTACAAATGGAATAAATGATGCTTCCAACGACCTTCCTGGGATTCCCTATCTACTCTGTTCATGGGACTATCACAGCAAGATCCCATACCACTTTACCCTGTGCATGTATCTGGTCATGATGTGCCTTGTGTATTTACATAGCTGTGGGATACCAGTATCGGTTACTGGAACTTATTTACTGTGAGTGAGGGTTGAGGCAATGACTTATGGGGCCTTAATTTACAAATCTCCTATCACCTGCTCCTCCCTTTGCATGCAGCTAACTTTTCCAATATGTACATTTTTACATGAGGTAGATTCTTAGTCATCCTGTCTTGGTTAGACGGCATGTTATTTTGACATTCTTGCAACTACAGTGTTAAAGGATGTTTCCATAAGAAAATCAACAAAGAACAAAAATCACATGCTGAGAGGGGTGACATATCTCACATTAATGAAATAATGTGAATAAACAGACAAATAAATATGACCACAATTAAAATGGTATGGTTGTAAAGAATACATTGAACAGTTACATGGTTCTTGATTGCCATAAACAACTAATATATGATATAAGTAACAGTATGTGCTGTGCCTTTAAATGACTGATGGCAGCATACTTTGTTCACAGCATCATCATCACAGGTGAGGACTGCACTGTGCTTTTTTCTTCAGGTCAGCTCCGACATCTCTAGGGATAGGCATTTTTCTACTCCTACACCCTTAGGGAACCATGCCCCTATATGCGGTCTGTTGCCAAGAGAAACCAAAATCTGTAATGCAGGCCTACCTACACATATAGAAGGATGGAACAGAATTAAGAGCCTAGAAATAAACCCATCTCTCTAAGGTCATTGGATGTTTGACATGGGTGGAAAACATGGACATGGGTACAGGAGAGTCCTTTGAACAGAGGGTGCTAGCAAAATGACTGCCATCTGTAGGGGAATGAGATTCGACCCTGAACTCATACCACATAAAGGTGAACTTGAAATTTATTCGAGCCTTAAAATTCAAACCTCTAGAAGACAGCACGTGGATGAATCTTCAAGCCCTTGTATTTAGCAATGAGCTCTTCAATCTGGCATCAAACAATAATCGATGAAAAAGAAAAATGAGATTGCCTCGAGATTCATCCTTTTGGGCATTAAAAGAATCTATCCAGGAAGTGACAAGACAACCTACAGAAAGGGAAGAATGTCACGTTATAGATCTAATGGAGGTGTCATTCAACAAAGAACTCTTACAACTCTTAGACAAAAAGACAAACTAAACTTCTAAAATGTACCAGAATAGACTCTAAACTAGAAAAGAGAAAATTTTCAATAGGCCCAAGAAAGGATGTTAGGTATCATGAGTCATGATGGAAATGCAAATGAAAATTACAACGCCATACTCCCCCTTCACACAACCCACAATTGCTATAATCCAGAAAGCTCATCATGACGAATGTCATTTATGGAGAAAAAATTAAAGCCCTTAAACCACGTCAAAATGTAAAACACGGTGGCCTATGTGCACAAGTTTTCAACTCCAACCACTGAAAATGTTCTTGTCTGGTTCAATGAATTCACTCCTTGATATATATCTCCCAAAATAGAAAACAGGCATTTAATGCTTTAAAAGTGAATTTCTTCAGCATCGTTGTTCAAAAAAGCAGGTGTGTATGAACGATTCAGAGGTCGATCTTAATTTGTAGTACAAATGAATAAAGTGATTCTGAATTGTTACAGCAGAAGTCTTTAGAATGGTACTTAGAAACAGATTTAATTTCTTAAACGTATTACCTCTTGGCACATACCTTTTTGTGGTGGCAAAAGACACATTTACAAATAGAACCAAATATACTTGCTTCCTTTAAGATAAATTGAATAAATCTATGTCCCATACTTTGTGCTTCATTACTTTATCTTATTTGGAAATGTTGAGATTTCCAGTGAGTATGTATCACTTTATTAACCAAGCAAAAATTTCAAGTTTCAAATTATTAAAAACACAGGAAAAATTATCTATATATGTATATCTATATAAATACCTATATATAGATATAGGCACATAGATATACACACAATGTAAATGCAATAACTGTTAATGTTTTACCTATAAACCGTTTATTTGTACCTAGATTTGTTAGAACTGAGATTTCAAAGTGCATTTATACGTGCCCTACTTTCTTGACACAATTGTAACAGAAAATATGACTTTATTTCTGTGAATCCAGTAATTACATTTCATGATAACAAGTCCATTTAATCAAATCAAGTCTTAAGCCAATCAAATATTAAAAACCAGCAATAACATCCAAAGAAAGAAAATGTCTTACCTGTTTAGAAGTTAATCCAAGTCAAAGGATCCACCGGCCGTCGAAGGTAGGATTTTAGATTCTAATAGTGACTCAAACTGGTGAGCCTCCTCCCTGCTCAACGGAGGAAAGGAAACAACTCCACAAAACAGTGCAAAGAAGGCAGCCCTCACAGATTCAAAGGATTACTCCCAGAAACAAAGATTACAGACCTTCCTGACACAGGCTGTCAGGATGGCAGAGTGCACATGGTGTCTCAGATCCCCTCCGACCACCAACCAGCTCTTTCATGGCTCTGGGTGAGCTTTACCATAATAGCACTTATACAGCATTGAAAGGTAATGAAAGGTGGAGTTGAGAAAGGTCTCTTTGGGGCTGAGGCCCCTCATGGCACCCTCCCCTGAGAGCTGCCAAGGCCAGCCACCGGGTGCACCAGGATCAGTGCACCTTGCAGATGGCTGACACCAAACCAAACTCCTATAAACATGGACAAGACAGAAAGAAACCATATCTGGTATAAAGAGAAGAACCCACATCGTCTCTACAGACAACCAATGCACAGAGGATCGTTTCACTCCTGAACCCCAGAGGCCACCTGGAATAGCAGTATCATAGGGAACTATGATTCTGTTCTATCCCTACAGTACCTCCTTATGGCAAAGAACACACAAAAAAACAGATGTAGGGGAGGAAAGGATTTTTTCTGGAAGGAAAAGCTCAATCGAGACAACCCTAGAGCTCCAAAAAGGAAGCACATAATTTTAACTGCCCATCTAAGGTACGATAGATTCACACCACTTATACCTTCTAGCAAACACTGCAGACAAGCAATGGAAACTTTTAAGTCGTGTTAGTCAACCCTAAAAACACTGATACGGGGAATGGAAGGAGGACCGAGATCGGTTACCAGGCTCATGTTAGCAGTTTCGGTGTCTACTACTAATATGATTATAACCAAAGCTTTTTTATCTTTCCTTCACCATCTTTAAGGAGCCAGGATAGAAAACTGTAGTCTGTATTTTTTAATGTGGCCCTTTCCATGTTTTTTGTTTGTTTAGCTCGGTCTGCTCAGGCAGTTGTGGCCTGTGTTTACATTTCTCATCTCCTAAGGCATCTCCTTTTTTATGAAAATGACACAAAAGCCACAGTCACAGAAAACAATGACCACCCATGAAAAGAAAGTTTCAACAAAGGAAGCCGAGAGTGGCTAATTCCAAGTAGCTGGCTTCACTATTATTTTCTTTACAACCATCTTAACATCTTAGTAAAAAAGACTTGCAACTCTTCTAAATTCACCCAAACCATGCAGAAATATACTAAAAAGGCTGATGGGATAAATACACTGCTTACCTCTGCCAACACACCTGTGGTCTCTCTCAGCTACAGTAGTTTTCAGGAGATAGCAGTATTCCAGCCATTAATTCTCCTGGTGCCTAAGCAGATGGCAGCTTTCTAGTTCTTAAATCCAATAGAAATGCTCCTTCGAGCCCAAGCATCTTTTAAAACCAAGGGAGGGAGGAGGGATGAAAACAGGCAGGATCCAAACTCTCCAAATTTCTTTATTCACAAATACTGCCTCCATCAATCGGAATCTCTATGAAAGTTGTTGTTAGACTTGGGGAAATGCGGGCTAGAATTAAGATAGAAGCGGTTCCCCATTACCTGTACACCGATGGACCCAAATATCTTCAGTTGCTATATAATATAAAGCAAAAAATAGATAAACCAATTTTAGTGCTTCTAGGCACGCTTACTATCTTACATCACAAATAACAGAAAACGGAGTTTTCCACACCAAAACAATCCTCTCCTAGTTCCTCTGATCAACCTACTATCCACACCCCACACCATTCCTTGCACACAGGCAGCTTCTCATAAACCTTTCCCTCCCATGGCAGTCCCACCACACACCACCTGGGGGAGCCAAAGGGACACTGACTGCCTCACCACAATGGAACCACGAAAAAAGCCTCCTGAAACCTCTCTACTGTGCTTAATAAAAATGCAGAGCAAAGTCTGCCTGCAGAAAGAATACGTGGTTCATGCTGGGTCGCAAGAACGGGAAGAGTCATGCCAGGTCACATGTGTCCATGCTTGGTCACATGAATGTAACTCAGAGGTAGGCGATGAAAAGCATGGAGGGATCGCATTGGTTTTAACCCAGGAACCGACCACATCCCTCGAGCCTGAGTTCACAGACTGGCAAATTGTCCCAGGACCAGCACTCCCAGAACTCTTGTCCCGTTGATCCTAAAACCTCACCTCATGCCTGACCCCACCCTCTACCCCGCTGCACCCGAACTCCTCCTGAGACCAAACGGCCAGTCAAACCTGCAGAAAACCTATCAGTATCTAAGCGCAACGAGCTAGCTTCACAAATGTTTTTTTACTGCCAACCGAATTTTACAGGAGACAATGAACTCACACCACTTCTAACTTAGACCTAACGATGCAGACGGGACTAGGATTTATTATACACTCACGTGGAATTTACATAAGCATGAAGATGAGAAGAGCTCAACAGGTAAGTAGTAGTGAGGTAACATGGAAAGCAATGGTACAGAGTAGGAGGGAGGTCAAAGCTGGTTACTGGGCTCCTACTTGGAGCCTTTCTGTCTATTGCTGAGATCTTTTATTTTTCGCAACTTTTAAGGAGGCGGGAGAAAGGAGAACAGGAATACACAGTGGAGACCTGTATTTTTAAAAGTGGCCCTTTTCAAACAGGCAGGAAACTTTCAATAAATAGTGTGAGTCACTAAGTCCAAGTTCTCACTTTTACTAATGGTTCACACTCATCTAAATGTATTAGAGGAAAATCCCTGACAGCACTTCACATTCTCAAAAACCCTGCAGAAATAGACTACAAAGGAAAACAGGATGAACAAGGAAGGGTACTGCTTACTTCTGCCAACACTCCTCCATCATTTCTGCTACAGCTGTGTACAGGAGCTAACAGTATCCCAAACATGAATTCTCCTGGTGCCATTATGAGATGGCAGCTTTCTTTCTCAAATCCACTTAACTGAACTTTCAAGCAGAAATCTTTTATCGACAGAGGAGGGAGGAAGGGCATCGAAAGGGGCAGGATCTAAGAAAGAGAAGGGATTCTCCAAATCTCTGTTCAGACAGAACTACTCCACCAATTAGCATATCTGTGGAAGATGTTAGATTGTAGCCTCTTCCTGTCTACAGATAAGGTGATAACGCTAAGGTATTTTAGTACCTCTTCTCAATTTTTAAGGACACAAAAAGAGGATTAGGGACATACAAATGAGACCTTGTGTTTTAAAAACTGGCACTTTCAAATTTTTCCCTTACTTTGGCTCAAAATGCCTCAGGCGGTAGTAGCTTGTATTTTCATTTCTAATAGACTCAGCAGGAAGACCCTAGAAAATGCTGAGACTTTCCTTGTAATTATGATCGGGCTTTGAAAAATCGTCCTCCATTTTTGTCAGATTTCTGATGTTTTTACATCTTTTGAAATCTGTTCCAACATTCTGAAACAGGGATAAGGCAGAAGAACTACATAGATTACTGATTATTAAACCAGACTGTTTTCAGACCCTGCAAGGTACTGCTACCATTTCGGAAACTGCCTGATCATCCCTATGGCCATACAAGGAGAAACCTACAGAACAAAGGAAGATTCATGCAGAGAATAATACAAAGTGTTTGTCCATACTGTTAATGTTTACAGTTACCATAAGAGGAAAACGGGAAAACAAAATTTAAGATGTACCCTACAATCTACTCCATTCTTGACTTGCCTTGCCCAGACTAAGAGATCAAAACTGATTCTCCAAATGTTCTATCAACGATATTTCTTAAAAGTTACGCCTTGTTGGGAAACTTGTTTTTTCCCTTCCACCTTTTTACCCTGATGTTGATATTACCATCGATTATAATACCCAAAAAGGTGAAGAAGTAATTCAAAAGCTTAAGAATAATTCATTTTGCTTCTATCCATTTATTCTTATTTATAACAGTATTAATGAAAAAATTGCTATCGTGAGTTTCCAAAAATATTTTCAAAATTAAAAGGTTTTTCAATACAAACAATGGATCATCAACCCAATAACATTAGCAATGACATAAAGCAATAAGGCTTTTTACAGCTTAGCCAAGAAAGACCAGACTTCCTATCCCCATAGTATTTCCTTATCACAGCAGACAATACAAACACACAGGAAAACATAACCGGCTCTGCGAGGAAAGTTTCAGTAAAGAAAACTGGGAGACACTAAGTGCAAGTAGTTTGGCTTCAAAATAGTTTTCGTGCCCATCTACACATATTAGAGAGAAAAAACTCGGCTACCTCTTCTAATTTATCCCAAACCCTGCAGATATCGACCGAAAAGGCTGACAGAGTAAACAAATATACATACTGCTTACCTCTTGGGCCACATGTCCAACATCTCTCAGCCAAAGCAGTTTCCAGGAGTTCCCAGCCATTAATTCTGGAGACAAAAAAATAAGGCAACTTTCTAGTTTTCGCAAATTCAACAAAATATACCTTCAAGCCCAACCATCTTTTATCAACAGGGGAGGAGGGGCATGGAAAAAGGCGAGATCTAAAAATGAGCCCGCCAAATCTCCAAATCTCTTTGTTCTGGAAGACGTCTCCACTATTTAGCATATCTACTGAAGGAGCACTTAGCCTGGGACACAGGCAAACTAGAATTATGGTAGAAGCAATTCCCCATTAGATATAGACACAAACATCTTTAGTTTCTGTATTATTATGAAGCAAAAGATAGATAACAAGTCTTAAGTACTAGTCACCTTCCCTATCTTATACCTCAAGTAAACAATAACATGACCAAGTTTTCCACATCAAACCATTCCTCTCCTGGGTCCTATGAAGTTCAATACCCCACCCAACACCCCACAGCAATGTTGCAGGCAAAGCCTCTCTGCCCCATTTCTCTCACTGCAGTCCCACCGCCCACCACCTGGGGTCTGCAAACGTACACTGACTACCTCCCTGCAAAGGCGCTTCCAGAAGCCGCAAGAAAACTCCAGTGTGCTTATTGAAAAGGCAAAGCAAAGTCTGCCTGCAGAAGGAATACCTGGGTTCATGCTGGGTCACAAGAATGTGACTCAACACTCATGCCTGGCCACATGTGTCCATGCTCGGTCACATAGATGTGACGCGCAGTTATGGTGGAGTGTACCTAAGATTTAGCCCAGGATGCAGACCAGAGCACTGACGCCTGAGTTCACAATGATTGGCAAATCACACCGAGACCCACCCTCCCGGGTCCTACCCAGCACTCTTGTCCCCGAGGCCCCAAAACCTCACCTTATGGCTGACCCCAGCCTCTTACCCTGCCGTACCTCAACACCACCTAGAAGCAAACAGCCAGTCAAATCCATAGAAAACCCTTCAGTATCTAATCACAAGCTGGCTTCACGCATACTTTAAACTGCCACTCTAAACTTACAGGAGACAATGACCTCACACCACTTCTAATTTTCACCTAAGACTGCAGACCGTGACTAAGAATTTTATTATATGTCCACCTGGGATTTACATAAGCATGAAAATGAGAAGAGCTCAGCAGGTAAATTTTATTGAGGCAACCCAGAAAGCAATGGTAGAAAGTGGGAGGCGGGTCAAAGCTGTTTACTGGGCTCCTACTATTGGGGCGCGATCAATTCTAAGACCCACGGAACCCATTGAGATGCATTGTGAGCCTTTATTAGCCAGCCGGCGACTGACTCTCTACCATGTAGGGTCAGAGGAGATAAGCCCGGAACTTACAGAGGAAGCAGCTTATAAAGCTTAAGACCATATCCTGCTGGTCTGCTGAACAAGCTAGCGAGCGGATTACAGAAAGCAGATGTTGGCTGTAAACGTCTTACACAAAGATAAATGTTTCCGGGGAAACTCTTAGATCAAACAGGGCCTAGCAGGTGGTTTCGTTATCTGCATCCTGGTGGCTGTCAGTGCTTTCCTGGGGGCTGGCGCCTGAAGATATCACTTCCCTGTGACTGATATATTGGAAAGTTTTTCACTCCTATACTTCTTGGTGCCTGTCTATTGCTAAGGTGGTTATGCTAAGATCTTTTAGTTATTTTTCACAGCTTTTGAGACAGGGAAAAGAGGAACGGGGATAGAAAATGAGGACCTGTGTTTTTACAATGGGCCCTCATCAAAATGGCAGGAAACTAAGTCCAAGCACTCTTTTCACTAATATTTTTCGTGCCCACCTAAATGTATTACAGGAAAAAGACTGGCAGCACTTCGACGTTCTCCAAAACCCAGCATATACAGAACACAAAGGCCGACGGGATAGACAAAGATACTTTTTACCTCTGCCAACACTCCAACATCATCGCTCTGCTACAGCTGTTTCCAGGAGCTAGCAGCATCCCAACCGTGAACTCCCCTGGTGCCATAACAAGATGGCAGCTTTCTAGTTTTCTCAATCCACTTAACAGAATCTTACAAATCCACTTAGAAAATCTCAGCACAGGGATCTTTTACCACAAAGAAATGGAGAAGGGGTGGGGAAAGGGGCAAGATCTACAAAAGACCTGGAATCTCCAAATCTCTCTCTTCAGCCAAAACTTCTCTACCAATTATCATCTCTATAGAAGCTGTTAGCTTGGAGCTTCTTCCACCCTACTTATACGGTGATTACGCAAATTTTTTTTAGTACTTCTTCCACATTTTTTAGAGGGACAGGGAAAGACAATTATGGATAGACAAAGGAGACTTGCCGTTTTTAAAAGTGACCCTCTCAATTACTTTTCCTTAGTTTGACTCAAACTGCCTCAGGCAGTACTGGCCTGTGCTTGCATTTCTAACAGACTCAGCAGGAAGCCCCTGGAAGATGCTGACACTGTCCTTGTAGTTCTGATCAGACTTTACAAAATCAGCTTCCATTTTTGTCAGATTTCTGATCACCTTTTACATCCTTTAAAATCTCTTCCAACATCTAATAAGGGATAAGGCAGGAGAACTAGACAAATTGGTAAATATTAAACAAGGCTGTTTCCAAAATCCGCAAGGTACTGCTACCTTTCGGGAACCTGGCAGATCACCCCTAAGACCAGACAAGGAGAAACCTACAGAACGAAAGAAATTTCCTGCAGAGATTACTAACAACTCTTGGTCCATACTGTTAATGTTTTACTCTTACCCTAAGAGGAAACCAGGAAAACAAAAAATTTGAGATGCACCCTACACAATGTAAACCCAATGATTTATTCCATTTTTTACTTACTCAGCCCATACAAAGAAATCAAAATCGATTCTCCAAATTCTCTATTAACAATAATTTTTAAAGTTACCCCTTGTTGGAAAACTTCTTGATATTTCCCTTCTGCCTTTTTAACTTAGTGTTGATATTACCATGTATAAAACCCAAGAAGCTAAAGAACTAATTCAAAAGCTAAATACTTCATTTTGCTTCTATCCATTCATTTTTAAAATGTGGTATTTCTACCAAGATTAATGAATCAATTGCTATGACTTTCCATAAATATTTTCCAAATTAAAAGATTTTCTAATAAAGAATAATTTTAGCAAAGACAAAAACAATTAAGGCTTTTTACAGCTTAGCTAAAGAAGCCAAGGCTTCCTATCCTCATGGTATTTCCTTCTTATAACAGCACGAAAGACAAAAGCACAGAAAACCATAACCACTGCGAGGAAAGTTTCAATATAGAAAACTGGAAGTCACCAAGTCCAAATAGCTTGCCTCCACGAATAGTTTTCATGCACATCTAAATGTATTGGAGGGGAAAAAGTCAGCCAGCTCTTCTAAATTCTCCCAGACCGTGCAGAAATCGAGCAAAAAGGCTGACAGGGTAAACAAATATACTGCTTACCTCTGCCGACACACGTCCCAGATATCTCAGCTACAGTAGTTTCCAGGAGATAATATCCCAGCAATTAATTTTCCTCATGCCGCAACAAAATGGCGACTTTCTAGTTTTCTCACGTTCAACTGCAGTACACCTTCAAGCCTAAGCATCTTTTATCAGCGAGGGAGGAGGGGCATGGAAAAAGGCAGGATCTGAAAAAGAGCCCGCCAAATCTCCAAATCTCTTTGTTCTGGAACACTTTCCAATATTTAGCATATCTATTGCAGGAGCACTTAGCCTGGGAGACAGGCAAACTGGAATTATAGTAGAAGCAATTCCCCATTACATGTAGACAAAAGAACAGGAACATCTTTAGTTTCTCTATAATGTGAAGCAAAAAAATAGATTGACTAATCTTTAGTGCTAGTCACCCTCACTATCTTATCCCTCAAGTTATAAATCACATAACCAAAAGTTTTCCACACAAAGCCATTACTCTGCTGGGTGCTGTGAAGTTCAACCCTCTACCCAACACCCCACAGCAATGCTTGCACGCAAACCTTCTCCTCGCCATTTCCTCCCATGAAGTCCCACCACCCACCACCTGGGGGCTGCAAAGGGACACTGACTACCTCCCCACAATGGCACTTCCAAAACTCTGGAAAACCTTCTCCAACGTGTTTAATGAAAAAAAGCAAAGTCTGCCTGCAGAAGCCACACCTGGGTTTGAGACAAGATATCACTTTTAAAATTCTTAATCTTTTAGCAGGAAATGAAGTAGGACATCTCTTGCAGAGTTCATCTTTTTAGTAAACCTACTTAGGATTTCTTCTCTTCTTTCTCTGGAAAAAAAGGCCCTCTCCCTCAAATCCTGGTAACTGCCCTGGCTACTCAGATCCTCTGACTATTGATAAGGATCATCAGACCATTGTTAAGAAGAAATGGTGTTAAGCCAGGCAGGGCCCTTAAGAGTCTGATAGGGGAGGGGACTTTAAGCCAAAAGTCTTTCTTTTTACTCTTTAAGAATTGTATTAACTGAGCCTGTTTCCCTTTACTCACTTAATACGCAAATCAATAATAGAAATTAATAGATGTATGATTTAAATAATAAGTTTGTATCTTGTTTTCCTTGTCTAGGGATTGAGGTGGCACTTCAGCAAGAAAACCAAGACCCCACCCTGACTGAGGCAGAAAGGGAAAGAGCTCCATGAAACCCCTGTAGTCAGAGACTATGGCCATTCTAAACAGGAAGCAGATACAGAAGAAGAGACCTCCCCTTCCTCAACATCCTGTGCTCCCTGGAAAATTACCGCTTGGCTATCGCCCATAGGAACACAGGCTATCACCCATGGGAACATAACATTCTAACAATGAGCTTTCTGCTTCTGTACCCCTGCTTGCACACCTGACCTGTGGGTTGGCAGGTAGTGAATAGGAGAAAAATAGACCTTTGTGTTTAACACAGAATGAGGAATGGGATTTAGGGCTTAAAAACCCTGTACCTCTACATTTCGGGGCTGCTTAATTTGGGGTCTGCGTACCTCTGGCAGACCCAGCTGGTTGAATAAAGAGCCTGTTTCCTATAACTCACTGATTTCTGGTGGTCCGTGTGTCTTTCGGGGGCTGGCGGCTACAACAATCCATACTAATAAGGTGGTTCGTGGCCCTTAGAAAACAGGTAGGCAGGACAGTTAGGGGGTTTCAGGTCTGCCTGCAAAGACAGGGAGGTCATCCTATCCTAGAATCCTAGACGGAGTCCACCCTAATCCGCCCACAATTAAGCAAGCCAGAAGGCACTTTTTTTTTTCACTCACACAAAGAAACCAGTAGGCAGAGAATTAGGTACCAGTTTAAGCCAGTGACTGGCACATGGGCAATGCAGACCCCAACGACCTTCACTCACCTGGGTCTCATTAGACCATCATTATAATATGCTGCCTATGCCTGGAAGTTCATTCATATTATAACAGACTGAATGCTGGGAACAAACACGTTCAGAAGGCAAAATGATGACTCACTGGGTGCTGTCAATCTTCCTTGTCAATCAAGGAAGCCCAGTCTAAGTAACCAAACATAGCAAAAAGGGATAAAAACCCTGAAGTCTTGGCTACTTGGCTACCACGCTTCTCTTGCTCAGGCCTGCTTCCACTTCTGGAAGTGTACTTTCCTTCCTAAGAAAAACTTTTCTAATGTATTTCGGTGTCTTACTCAATTCTTTGTTCAAGACATCAAGAACCTGGACAACGTGCCGGGAGAGGACCCCATTCTCCAGTAATAATAACACAAAAGAAGGAAAAAAATACCATCTGGGCGGTGAGTTAAAAAGAGAGAGAGAGAGAGAGAGAGAGACATCTTGAGACTTAAAGTAAGACGTTAGCTTCACAAATATTTTTTGACAACAATCTGAATGCATGAACAGACTGGCAGCACTTCTAAATTCTCCCATACCCTGCAGAAATAGATCAAAGACTGACAGGGAAAATAAAAATACTGCTTTCCTCTGCCAACAGACGTCCGTGACCTCTCGGCTGCAGCAGTTCACAGGAGCTAGTGGGATCGCAACCGTTAACCCACCTGGTGACAGAAGAAAAGTGCTTGTTGGTTTTCTCAAATTCAACTTCACCTGGCGTTCGAGTCTAAACATCTTTGATCGGGGGTAGGGAAAGAGGTGGAATCCAGATAAGAGCGGGAACTATTCAAATCTCGGTGTTTGCTCCACCCAGAAATAGGCACCGATTTTACAGCAATTAGCATGCCCGTGACGGCTGTCAGCGAGGGGGAAAGGCAAGGGGAAATTAGGATAGAGGCAACTCCCCCATAATATGTGCAAGACTCAGAATACCTTAGTTCTTCTAGAATATGAAACAAGAAATAGATAGAAAAACAAGAAAGTTTTTCTTAGGAAGGAAAGTACACTTCCAGAAGTGGAAGCAGGCCTGAGCAAGAGAAGCGTGGTAGCCAAGTAGCCATCCCCCATCCCCCAGGCACCCCGTCTTCCCCTAACACACATGCTAGAACTGGGTTAGAGAAATCGCCTCCAGGTCTCTATTGGTCCCTATGCAAGTGGGAGGGAAAAAAGGTTCTATGGAAATTAACTTCACAAGGTGATCAGATCACAGATTCCTACCTGGACAGGCCCTAGTCGATAGTCACAATGCCACACCAACCCTTTCTTTAGTAAAACGTTTAAGAAAGTCCTGACCGTTGGTATTCTCCAACTACGTAAACAGAGCTTTCAAATAACAGTAAAACCCCTTGAAGGGGTTATTCACCCTCGAAGAACACACAATCTGGTGAGCTATTCTGTATCCATCCTGCTTTGCTTTTCACCACATACGTGTAATCTTTCTTATGTGCTTTCCATAATCGCAACTGCCTAAAAGGAGTAGCAAAATCGATTCCCTATAGGATCTGAGATATTGCTCCGTGGCACATGTCATCAGTTTTGCTCAAATAAACTCTCATATGTGTTCTCTACAGGTTTAGAAAGTTTTTACATCTACACCAGTTACCCACATGGATGAAGACGATGGAGACTTTCACCTCTAGGTCTCTCCTCACGGGTCCCCCAAGGACCTGTTGGGCCCTTCACACACCGGGCTAAACGGGGATGGAGACCTCACCAACTCTCTACTATCTCATTTTCTGGGCACCCTCTTTAATCCTCAAATGCTGGCTGCATCTGGGATGGAGGAGAAATCCTCTCCGGGTCTGTCCTTACCCATATGCTGACGTAACTACCCTTCAAGCTGCCTGGAGCAAAAACTGAGACATCTCTCTTATGAGGGTGTATCCCCTAGCTCCCAACCTCAGGAGCCCCTGTGCCCCTCATATAACACATGACATGTAAACATTGAGAAAAAAAAATTGCCTAATAAGAAGGGTTCCTGGTGCTTATCTGGGCTCAAATTTTAAAAAAGAGCCTAGCAGCCATTTCTACCAAGGGGTACTTCATGTAAACCACACTTCAGGGAGAAGCTTTCACTGACCTGCCTGTCTCCAGGACTGAAGCTGAAATTGTCTTGCGAGAGCGGAACAAAGCATCTGACGACATCGGAGCTCGTAGAGCAGAGCTCTCGCTTTAGAGGGAATAGGCCCCAGAGTCACCTCGCTTTAGGCCCTCCTTACAGCCATGCTTTCCCACAGCCATGATGCTTCATGACTGACCTGAAGCTCTACTGAGCCGCTCCACAGCCTTGCTGTTCTCATAGCTGTGCTTTATCACGATTCAGCTATTTATACTCAATAAAGTATCTACCCCCTTCACTGCACCGTGTTGTTGACTAACGGGAACCAATGACCATTAACTGAAAAATACCAGATTCTGGCCGGAGCCAGAATCGGGACCCCAGATACAGATCCTGGAAACTGGACACAAAAATGGACCCCACATTCAAAGACAGACCCCATACCACAAGACCTAGACCCTGCAGCAGACCACAGAACCTGGATCCAAAGCTATGCCCCAATCAAAACCCAGGTACAATGCCCAGGATGCAGGACACCAGATGCCAGAGGCTTGACGCTGGACCACAGACCCAGGATCCCAGATTCCAGACACGAGACTCTGGAGCCAGAGCTGGACCTGGACACTGCGGCCAGACCCACCGGACCCCGAGCCTCCAACATAGATGCACAGCTGGACTATGGACTAAACCTCAGAACCTGGAGATGGTCCCCAGAGCCATAACCAGGGGTTTAGAGGCAGACCCCCCGAGGATCAGACCTGGACACAGGACCCCGGTTGCCAGCTGCTAGATTCTGGAGGTGAACTTTGGACCTGAGACACTGTAAATAGACCCTGGACCCATAACTGCACCCCAGAGCCAAACTGATCGCAGTCCAGGGACCACAGACCCAAAACTCCAACTCTGATTCTAACCTCTAACACCCTATCTCAGACCCTAGACCTTTAACCCCCTGAACCCCTAAATGTCTAACATACCTCAACATAAAACATCACTGTACGAAATGTTGTGAGGTTAAATCAAGCACCAACTGCTGTGACTCTCCTTTCTCTTTGTTTCCACCTTATCTGATTTGGAAGCCTGTGATTTTTAAGTGGTTTTAAATAATCTAATCTAATTGGAATCTTCCTCGTCATTGGCATTGTAATTTGAGGTTTTCGATTCCCTAGGGGCTGCGGCCGTCTCATAGGACCCCAGCCGTAACTGCCGTTTAGCCCACATTTTATGTTTTGGAGCTTCCAACCTAACAGGGACTAAGCAGGTATTTTAGGACATAAAATTTCAGATTGTCGTTAAGAATTGGAGATGTGCTGACATGATAAGAATCCTTACCTTCCGCTGGCCTGTGTCAGATGCCCGAGCATCGCTTCATCTGCAGCGGCATCACAGGAAAGTGAGGTGTCCCAGCGATGAGTTTATCTTGCTCACGGTGCCAACTGCAGAGGAGAAATACACTTTCCTTCACCCTCAAGGCTCTCCTGTCTGGTCAAATAATCAAATAGATGTGAGAAAGATGAGCCCAAAAAAATAATGCGATTTAATACATTCATATGTATGAGAACCCCACCCACGTGAGAGTCAGAGACTCCACATGCAAGAGAGATAGAGGAATACAATGACAACTTGGGTATATAAGACATCTTGAGCTAGGGATATGGTAAGGTGCCTGGGGGGTTTCAAAGGGTTGTTGCAGGATGATAAGAACAGACATTTAGTACACATTACTTTGCCCAGCCCTATAGGAGGGTCAGATGGAGATGATGGCTGAGGATCTCCTATTATATGGGCAAGGCCCTCCGTTCAATTAGTTCTGGATAGTTAAAGGATGGGGCAGTAGTTTCTCTTCAGCCAGAAGATGAACTTTCCCTTAGCTGGAAACAATCTGAACATCTCTGGGTGACCTGTTCTGAACTCCCACGCCTTCATTTTAAAATGACTGCCACAAGAAGGATTAGATTATCTAAAAGGAGAGTTGGAGCCAAACTACTTCTGGCAGGTGAAATAAATTAAGTTTACCTGTGAACATAGCTAATGTTTCCTCTTAGTTTTTGTGAAAAGGCATTTACGATTTGTATTTGTCCTTGGCGAGGGAGCCTTGGTGCCACAGAAGCAGTTTGTGCTTTCAAAAACAGTCTAGACCTTCATTTTCTTCTTTAGTATATTATTATAAAATGATATTAAGTTATTCACTTAACCGAAGCGACAAAGCAAAACTTTGGTTCTTAGGATTGAGGAAATTATCTCAAGTCATCGAGCACTTGATTAAGACGAAAAACTATTTTAAGAAAGCAGTCTTTGATTTCTAGGCAGAAAACTTTTCATAATATCTTATCTGGAGCAGAAGGATGCGGGAAAACTTTGTCCTTCTAAAGAAAGAATAACTCAACTCTGCTTCTACAAAAGTTTTCTTTTGATATTTACATTTTTCCTTGGTGAAATTTATTCCAATCTCATTCAACTTAACTGTCTATAACATTTCCTCTCCCAAGATGTCACCTCACAAACCCCCTACAATACTCCTTTTCACAGATTTTTTTTACGGTTTTCCTCGTTCCCATTCTGCAAGAACCAGCCTTACATTAGGACAAAGTTAATCTCCTTTCCCTCTAAAGGTTTAAGGAAGAGCGCGAAACCTCCAAATCTCTTTGTTCACACAGGACTCAACTCGATTAGCATATCAAGGAAGGAGCTGTTAGCCTGGGGGAAAGGCAGGCTAGAATTAAGGTAGAAGCAATTCCCATTGCATTTAGACCAATACACTCTAATATCTTTAATTCCTCTGTACTATGAAGTACAAAAAATAGACACACTTACATTCAGTACTCTTTATCCTCACTACCTGACACCACGAAATTAAAATAAAAAAGAAGAATTTTCCACACCGAGCTGGTTCCTCTCCCGAGTCCTCTAAAGACTGACACCCCGTATCGTCACCCCTCAGCACTCCTGGGACATAAAGCTTCTCCTCACCTTTTCTCGCCGTGTCTGTCCAAGGAGCAGCTCCGAGGGTCTGCAGAAGTACAGGAACTGCCTCAGCACAGTGGAGCCGCCAGAAGCCTCCAGAAGCTTTGTGGGATTCCTGAAAAGGTGAAGCCGTGTCTGCGTGCACGAGAAGCCACCTGCTCTACGTGGGTTTACGCTGGGTCAAGCAGAAACGTGAGGGTTCCGTGAAGGTCTCTTGATCTGAGTGACCCACCATAAATGCACACAGCTGGAAGACCAGACACTAGTGCAGGCTGGCCCTGCGCTAAATGAGTCCGCACTGATTGGCAGATCCACCCAGGACCCGTCCCTTGGCTCCTCCCCATTGTCTCTCAGTACCTCAATGCACCCCAGGCCCTCACCTCACACTGGCGGACTGATCCAAACCACTGCCTGGTTTAGCCTAAGCGCTTTTGATCGGACATTTGAAGGTGTGCTGTGCATTTCCCTGCAGGTCCACCCCATCCTTTCTCCTCATTGACCTCTGCTTCCACCCACACGCCCTGGAGCTCAACCCCATTTTTTCTCCTCTGTAGCCATCACTGTAAATCACAACAAAAACCCAAACCATAATGCTAAACTAATGTAGGGAAGTGACAAGAGAATTAAAATGTTAAATCGAGCTACATTCAGAGACTACATTCAGAGACTCATCATCTCTGTGGTCAGGCCATGAAGGTACCTGCAGAGCAAAGGAAGATTTCTGCTGGAATTGCTAACAACCCATTTCCCACACCTGTAAAGGGGAAACAGGAAAAACAGAGCCTTTAAGTGTCTGCCCTACACAAAATAAAATCATTCATTCCCTGTGTCTAAAGCCATAGATAACCTGTGGATGAATGGCTGGGAACGGCCCGCAGGCTTTTCACGCTACATACTCTTAACCTTTCTCACTGTTTGTCCATAGCGAAGGAAATGGATAAACAAAGTCTTTAAACTCTAACTCACAGGAACAAAAGAATGAAATATAAACTGGACTTACCCACAATACATGGGGCTTTTTCCTTGTCTTGGCTTTTTGTCTTTGCTATTTCTAGTCTTTGCTTTTCCCCTTTTTACAATAAACTATCCTTTTGACTCTCACTACGGCGGGCATGTTGAATTCTTTCTACACTTTCCACCAAAGAACCTACTCTTCTCTCGGGGGAGGGGTTGGTCTCCTCCCCACTCAGGGAAATTGGCCCTGTCCTGCCTCAAACTATAACCATAACGCATTACCCATAAATGATAACCGTAAACCATAACCAACATAAACATAACCAGAAACCCTAAACATAATCCATAATCTATCACCACAAACTGTAAATTACATATAGCCATAAACAGTTATGTGTAGTTACCGTAAACCATGACCAAACTATAACCCATAACCTGAACCCCTAACTCAGCCCCAAACTCCATCCCAACCCCAACCCTTATCTTAGCCCTCTAAACCATTAACATTTTAGATATAGAACTTCCTACGGAATCAAAAAAAAAAAAAAGGCATTAGAGCAAGTGAACGATTTTGGCAGAGTTACGGGACTAAATATCAATAAACCACAATCTGTTTTACTCATATGTGAGCAAGGAATAATCTTGAGAAGAATTTAAGTAAATAATCACATTTTAAATAATGTCGATGTTTTGAAATGTTTTGAAATGAATTTAATCAAACTGTAGGATTCGTACACTGAAAATTGAAGCCTTCTCATGGTGATGGAAAGAGTTAACACTGTTTAGATAGCAAGAGTACATAGCTGATGCACTGATTCGATATGATTCCTATGAAAATTCACAGGAAAATGTACAGGCTGATCCACTTATATAAAATTTCAAGGGACCCCAAAGAGCTGCAACACTCTGCAAAAAGAAAATCAAAGTTAGAGGCTCATACTTCCCAATTTTAATTCTTAATAGAAAGCGACAGTGATTAAAACATTGTGACACTGGCATAAAGAGATACAGATAGATCAATGAAACTGAATGGAAAACCCAGAAATAAACCCACTCATCAACAGTCAATTGATTTTTGATAAGGACAGACATTAAAATGGCTAAAAAAGGGTCTCTTCAAAAATGGAGCCAGGAGAGTGGTCATCCACATGAAGAGAAATGAAATGGGATCCTAACCTCACGTTACATGCAAAAATTAATTCTAAATAAATAAACGGCTTAAATAGACGAGGTAAAATTATAAACTCTCAAAGAAAACAGAGATAAATTTTCATGACCACAAATTTACCAATGGTTTCTTAGAACAGACACCAAACACAAACAGCTAAAGAAGAAATAGATAAATTCGATTTCCTCAAAATGAAAACCTTATGTGCATCAAAAGGAGCTACCCAGAAAGTGAAAAGACAGGCTACAGAATGGAAGGAACTAGTTGCACATTATATCTCTCATAAGAGCCTGTTATCCAGCATAAAGAACTTTTAAAACTCATCGACAAAAAGACAAACAGGCAGATTTTTAAATGGACAATTAATTACATCCTTCTCCAGAGAAGACATACGATTTGACCAACAGGCAGACGAAAAGATGTTAAACATCATCAGTCGTGATAGAAATGCCAGTTAAAACTACAATGTGATACTCCTTCACTCACACTGGAATGGCTGTAATTGAGAACACCAAAGATAACAAACATTGGCAATGATATAGAAAAATTTGAACCCTTAGACGTTGCTCCTGCAGGTGTAAAACTATGAATGACCATCACTTAATTTAAATAACAAAACCTTAAAAGTTTCAGCTCACCAAAAACACCTAGAAAAACTTTTTAATGTACATATACAAATAATTATTACTAAATAGTTTAGCTAATAACCTTTATTAGTATCTATTTTATTTATTAGTTAAAACTATGAGATTGCAAAGCCAATTATTATCTGGATTTTTCTTGATACTTTGTATATCAAGCTATTTTCTTTATACACTTTGTAACACAGCTAACATAAGCTTATTTTTGTAGACACAGCTAAAACATATATAGTTTATGTTAATAACTTTCAAAACCATGTCTATGTAATCCAACCAAATGTAAGCCAGCTTTAACATCCAATATTGTCTCTGATCATATGATCCTGAAATGCATTTGTGTTTGTTTCTATTTTCTTTCTTAATTTATATCAGCATTTAATTCCTTTAAGCCGATCAAATATTACAAAATATTACAAAAGTAATAGCAGTCGGAGACATAAAACATCCTACCACACATTATATAGACAAACGCAAAAGTTTCACAAATAGAGATCAAAACATAAACAGAATTACTAATGATTGCAGAAAACACCGTGATGTCTTACCAGTGAAATGTCTGCTTGTCATGAGAGTTCTATAAAACATTTTCCAACTGAGAGTTTTTCCAATTCAGAGATTCCACAGTCTGACCATTAATGGTAGGATTTTAATAGCGACTCAAAGCAATAAGACTTTTTACAGCTTAACTAAAGAAGTCAAAGGCTTTCTATTTTTATGGCATTTCCTTCTTATGTCAAATGACAAAAAAAAAGACATCGAAAAAAACTGACTATCTCTAGAAGAAAAATTTCAATAAACAAAACGAGAAGTTGCTACGTCCAAGTGAGGGGCTGAACAGGTAATGCAGAGACATTGCCTCCCCCTCCAGGATACGGCTCTGGAAATTTTTCCTTTCTTCAGACCTCCCCGTTTTAGCCCCAGCAGATGTAATAAGCCAAAACCGGTCTTTTCCAGCCTAGATGTCCTCTTTGGCCAAAGCAAAACTTTTGGCTAATTATAACATCATTATAATCTCATCCACATTGCAAATACTGCAGCTCCCATTGTGCGCCTGACATTAACACAGTTCCAGAAACATCATATGAGAAAGAAAAGGCAGAAAACCAGGTTCCCCACCTACTGGGAGGAGACAACAAGGCCGAGTCAGCACAATTTTCCAAGGTCTCCGTCCAGAGAGAACAAAAAGTTCATAACCAGCCATCTTGATGGGACTTTGCCCCTCTCCCTCTCTCCCCACCCCTTCCTCCCTCTTCCTCTCTCAAGTTAAGCCTGCACTCCACCTCCTCAAGTGAGCACTTTAATATTAATAAAACTCATGCTTTCCCGCTTGCTGTTCATCTTGCCTTTGGATTCTTTCTTGTGGAATTAAGCGAGAATCTGGTCACGGGACCCACAAGACCTCCAGCTGTTCATCTTACCCTGGAATTCTTTCCTGCAGAATAAGATGAGAACCTTTCCGGCGACACAGGTTATAGCTTCAAAAGCATTTTTTCATGACAGTCTTAGATAAGAGGAAAAGGACTCGCGGCACTTCTAAATTCTACAAAGACCACAGAAATAGATCAAGAAGGCTGACAGGGTAAACGAAAATAATGTTTATTTCTGCCAGTGGAAGACCATGATATCTCAGCTACAGAAGTTTCCAAGAGCTAGCGGTAAACCAGCCATTAATTTTCCTGCCACCATAACAAGATGGAAGTTTTGTAGTTTTCTGAAATCCATCTTAAGTGCGCAGAAAGAGGCAGAACCTGGGACGTAAGGAAGACTACAAAATCTTCAAACCCCTTCCTTCACACAGAACTATCCAGACAATTAGTATATCTGTGGAGGAGCTGTTGGCCTAGGGAAGATGCAGGCTGGAATTAAGGTAGAAGTAATTCCCTCTGTTATATGTAGACCAATAGACCAAATAGCTTTAGTTCCTCTATAACATGAAGCAAAAAAAACAGATACACGCATGTTTAGTATTCCTCACCCTCACTATGCTACATCACAGAATTTAAAAAAAGAATTTTCCTCACGGAGCCGTGTCCTCTGCTGTGTCATCTGAAGACAGACAGCACCTCTCCCCACACTTGGCACTCACTCCTGTCCAGATTTGGGACATTTGGATTTGGGACGGTTCTCCTCACTTTCTTTTCACCTGGTCCGTGGTGCAGCTCCCAGGGGCTGCTGAGATACGAGGACCACCTCACGCAATGGCGCCACTGGAAGCCTCAAGAAGCTTCTTCCGGCTTTCTGAAAAGGCAGAGCATACACAATGTGGGCTCACACTAGATCACATGAGCGTGATATGGGGGTGGGGGTCACATGATGGTACACACAGGATGGAGACTACGCCCAGAGCGTGCAGAGGACCAGGTCTGGAGCAAGGCCAACCCATCTCTACACTGACTGGTGAATCGCCCCAGGACCAACCCCTTTGGCTGCTCCTCACGGGCTCTCAACACCACCCTCAACCTCACATTGGCCCCACCCTCCAATACCCGTACCTTGGACCTTTTGAGGCCAAGCTGCCGATAGCTAATGGTGAGAAGGCGCGGATTAGATCCTCGTTGTGTGGGCTGCGTGCCTGGGAGGAATACTCCGGCACAAGGGCGACCAGTCTGTCCCCAATCCTCCCCCGGCCGAGAAGCCAATGGGATGGAGTTTGTTCAGCCGCAGGTGTTAGAGACATCCTTCCTGACCCGGCTTTGGCAAACAGGGTTTTTCAAGCGTAAGCTTTTATCGTAGAACACTTAGCAGAATTGCGTACATAGGTTAACCCGAATTACTTCATAATTTTTTGATAACTAAATCAGTCTTTTAAACATAATTGATATAAAAGTATAAGGATGTTAAAGATGCTTATAAGTCATTTTCGGAATGTCTATAGTTGATCCTGTGCCAAATCATGCTCTTTTAATTAAGCCTGCTGCTTTTGAAAATCTGAGCGACTGGGAGAAATGTGAATTTATTTATCATGGCATTTTGTTTTCTCTTATGCTTAATTATAGGGTCCCCTTGACTTAGCAACACCTAATTCAAAAATCATTAGTGGGGAACCACAGGCAGTGCCTGAAGAGGTGTCATGGTGACCACTGCCGGAGAGTAGAGCCCACGCTGCAATGTCAGGAATACCACACAATCACAGGGGCCTGTCCTGAGAAGCATCCGCCGTCATCATCATCACCACTGCCACCGCCACTGCCGCATGCATACTAGAGTGATGTGGGACACTTGGATTGGGGACATGAATTTATTTGAAAAACCACTTTGGGTTTATAAATATGATTTCTGATGAAACTAGATTGGAAAATTTTTCATCATCTATGTATACATATTCTTTAATTTTTCATTTGACCTAAAATGCAATGAGAAAATTTGCATGTTACAAGGTGGTCCTAGCCATCCTCTTGATTGGGATAGTCTTGGGTATGTGCCTGTTGCTTTACTTTAGTGAACGCAACAAATGTGACGGGGAAAAAAAGAGACAGCTTCCTGCTGGGGCCTGTCAAAGTGCCTCATGAAGGCCTTGGAGAAATGGGGAAACAGGTCATCATACGTAAAGAGGATCAAGAAAAGTTAAAAGAGATGTTTAAAATTAATCAGTTCAATTATATAGCCAGTGAGATAATTGCGCTCAACAAATCTTTACCAGATGTTAGATTAGAAGGGTGAAAAATAAGGGTGTATCCAGAAATCTTGTGGATGGTACTTTGCCACAATGAGGCTTAGCATGCACTTCTCGAACTGTCCATAATGTCATTAATCACTCGCCAAGACACATGCTAAAAGAAATTGTTCTAGTAGATGATGCCAGTGAAAGAGACTTTATGAAAAGGCCCTAGGGAGTTACATGAAAAAATTAAAAGTAATAGTTCATGTCATTTTAATGGAATAATGTTCAAAATTGATCAGAGCTATAATAAAAGAAGCTGCTGTGTTTTTATAAAATAATATTTAATGTAATGTCTACTTTAAAGTGTTAAAAAATGTTTTAATTTTAAAAATAAATGAATTGAATAAAAGAAATTGCTGTGTCTAAAGGCCAAGTGATCACCCTTGTAGACCCTCACTGTGAGTGCACAGGGCGATGACAGGAGGCTTTCTTAGCCAGGATCAAACATGACGCAAAAACAGTGGTATGTCCTACCATTCATGTGATCAGAGATGGTACTTATGAGTGTACGGCAGATTCTGATATGACTTATGGTAGATTCACTTGGAAGCTCAATTTCTGCTGATATCCTGTTCCCTGAAGAAAAATGGGCAGAAGGAACGTTGATCGGACTCTTCCTGTCAGTATACCTACAATAGAAGGAGACCTTTTTTCAGGAGATAGAGATAACTTTCAGGAAATTGGAACATAAGATATTAGAATGAATATTTGGAGAAGAGAAAAAAAAATAGAAAATATCTTTAAGATTCAGCTGTGCGGAGGAATTAAGGAGATTGTTACCTGCTCACACGCCGGACATGGGTTTTTAAAAAACTACATGTTGTGTGTTTCTGAGAGGCACAGGACAGATTATCAATAATAATGACAGATGAGTCATAGAAGTGTGGATGAGTGAATTTCAGAATTTTTTCTATATCATGTCTTGGGGTGTACGAAAGTAGATTATGGAGATAGAGCATCAAGACTTGGCCTAAGACACAAACTCCAATGCAAACCTTAATGATTTGGTCACGATGCTCAAATGCCACCACCTAAAGGCAACTGACCTTGCAACATATAAACAGTAATCAGTGCCTGGATGAAGCCACAAAAGAGGATAGCTAGGTGCCCAGCATTAGAGGCTGTGATGGAAGCTGGTCCCAGCAGTGGCTTTTTCAAAATGTTATTCTTCCAGAAATATTCTGAGACAAAACTTATGAAAAAATTTAAGAAAAAGGACTGACTGAGCTAACTCTGCGTACCTTTCTGCCACATTCTTAAGTAATGAAAATAGAAAAAATGCTTCCCTCCTGCAGGATGTAAGGTTTCTCAGCCATTAAAAATTAGATTCCACTTGCTTCTGAGCTGTGATCTGGCCTTCCTGTCTAAGGTCATGGAATGACAATGTAGCAAGACTGTGTAAACAGATGTTTTCAAGATTTGAAGAGTCCTTCATCATTGTAAAGAATATTCAGATGATGAAACAATCAACAAAATGTGCTTTCTAGAAAGCTGCACCTCTTTTAGCTTGCTATAACATCAATAATTTCTGCTGAACATGCTACTGTAATGAAGATATTTCCAAGATTTTCTCCCGACTAGTAGCCAGTATATGAAATATAGATATAAAGATATATTAAAAGAACTGGAACCAGATTCAGAATCATGAAAACATTTTTACAAAGAATTCTTTAAACAGGGTTAAAAGGAAATTAGAACTATAAGAAGTACAATTGGTTGTGGTACAGTATCAAATTTCCAAAAAGATTTTATATTTCAGTGGATAAAAATAATTGATTCTAATGACATTCATTTTGTTTATTCCCAAAATTCAGATGAGACAGCAGCAGAAAATAAACTTTATGATAACATCTGGATGTTATTTTCAATATGCCCACAAGATGGCAGCAGAAACAATGTTTCATAACACGCAATCTTTGTTTTTCTCAAGATGCACACGAATTGGCAACAGACAAAAACATTTTATGACCACATGCCCTTGGGTGTTATTTATAAAATGCATATGGTATAGCGGCTTAAATATCTTTTCATAACATGCACTGTGGCATTATTCCCCAAATTCTCACTGGATGGAAGCAGAGAATGAATACTCATCATGAGAAAGATCTGGGTGTTAATCCTAAAAAATCACCAGATGGCAGCAGGAAATAACTATTTTACTTACGCTTTGGTGTAATTCACAAGATGCATACAAGATGGGGGCATAAAATGAATTTTCATTAAGAATCGAATTCGGGTTTTATTCCCCAAATTCCCAACAGATAGCAGCAGAAAATAAATTTTTATGATGACCTACACCTAGGTGTTGTTTTCAAAATACCCACGAGATGGCAGCAGAGAACTATTTTTTTATGACATGTACTCCTTGTTTTTCTCAAGATGCACACTAGTGGCAGCACACAAAATCATTTCCTGACGACTTGCATTGGGTGTTATATATAAAACACAAAGGAGAAAGCAGCAGAAATAACTTTTCATGGCATGTGCTGTGTTCTTATTCCCAAAATTCCCACCAGACTGCATCAGAAAATTAATATTCATGATGAGAAATATCTGGAAGTTAACCCTGAAATCCGCACCAGACGGCAACAGAGAATATCTTTTGATTACATTCTGTGTAATTCCCAAGATGCACACTACAAGGTGAAAAATAATTTTTTTGATGACATACAAAATTTTTCATGACATGCTATCCTGTGTTCATCCCAAGATAACACGAATGGAAGCAGAGATAAAAATATCATAATTTCATGCACAACAGGCACTCTTCTGTCATACACAAAATGCCCACCAGATGGCAGCAGAGAATAACATTTAATTACTTCCACTCTGGTGTCATTCCAAGATGCACAGTAGATGAGAGCAGAAAATGCATTTTCATCATGGCATACACTCGGATGTTATCCCCCCAAATGCCCACCGGGTGGCAGCAGAAAATATATTTTTATAACATACACTAGCTTGTTATTTTAAAAATTGGCGACGAGATGGCAGCAGAGAATATTTCTTCGTGACGACCTGAGCGTGTAAGTGAAAATGTTATTCTCTGCTGCCATCTGGTGGGTACTTTAGGAATAACACCCGAATGTTGTCATCATGAATATTCCTTCTATGCTGCCGTCCATTGGGCATTTTGGGAAGAACACACAATTTTAAAAGAAGTATTTCAACTGCTACCTCGGGTGCATTTTGAAAATAATATCTAATGGTATATAGTTATGAAAAACTATTATGCGCAGCCATCTTGTGTATCTTGGAAAAAATCAGGATTTGACGTCCTGAAAAGTTATTCTCTGCTGCCATCTCGTGGGCATTTTAGGATTAACACCCAAATGTTATCATCATGAATATTCATTCTATGCTGCCATCCAATTGGGCATTTGGGGAAGAACACAGAACATTTTAAAGAATTATTTCAACTGCTTTCTTGTGTGCATTTTGAAAATAATAATGGTAAGTCGTTATGAAAAGTTGTGCGCAGCCATCCTGTATATCTTGAGGAAATCAAAGGAGTGCACGTCCTGAAACATTATTCTATGCTGCAATCTCTTGGCCATTTCGAAAATAACAAGCTAGTGTATGTCATCATAATTTTTTTGCTGCCATCTGGTTTGCATTTTGGGAATAACATCCAAGTTTATGCCATCATGAAAAGATATTTTCTGCTCTCATCTACCATGCATCTTGAAATTAGTCTAGAGTATAATTAAATGTTATTCTCCGCTGCCATCTTGTGGGCATTTTAGGATTAACACCCAGGTGTTTCTCATGAATATTAATTCTCTGCTGCCGTCTGGTGGGCATTTTGGGTATAACACTACAGTGCATGTCATGATATGATATTTCTGCTGCTATATAGTGTGCCATTTTATAAATAACGCCCAAAGGTATGTCATCATGACATATTCTGTCTGCTGCCTTTTTGTATGTATCTTAGGAAAAACGAGGAGTGCATGTTATGAAAAATTGTTCCCTGCTGCCGTAGTGCGGGCATTTTGAAAATAACAACCAGGTATATGTCATCATAAAAATTTATTTTTTGCTCTCATCTGGTGGGCATTTTGGGATAAAACACATGTGTATGTCATCATGAAAATTCGTTTACCACCTAAGTGCATCTTGGAAATTACACCAGAGTGCAATTTAAAAAGTTATTCTCAGCTGCCATCTGGAAGGCGCTTTGAAAATAGCATCACGAAGCATGTCATAAAATGTTATTTCTGCTGCTACATCATGTGCATTCTGAAAATAAACCCAAGGGCATGTCATTATGAAAAGTTTTTGTCCATTGCCATTTAGTGTACATCTTGGGAAAAACACAGGAATGCATGTCATGAAGTGATTCTCCACTGTCATTTTGTAGGCATTGAAAATAACACCCAGGTGTATATTCGTGACTATTCATTCTCTGCTGTCATCTGGTGGGCCGTTTTGGAAGAAGAATAGAGGACATATTATAAAGTATTATTTCCGCTGCTATCTCATGTGCTTTCTGAAAATAATACCTAGGAGCATGCTGTTATGAAAAGTTATCCACTGCCATTTTGAAAACATCTTGAGAAAAACATAAGTGTAGGTCATGAAATATTGTTCTCTGATGCCATCTCGTGGGATTTTTCAAAATAGCAAGCAAGTGTATGTCATTATAAAAATTTATTTTCTGCTGCCATCCTGTTGGCATTTTGGGAATAACACCCAAGTGTTTGCCATCATAAACATATATTTTCTGTTCTCATCTACTGTGCATCTTGGAATAACACCAGAGTGGAAGTAATAGTCATTCGCTGCTGCCATCTGGTGTACCTTTTAGTAATAACATCTAAGTGTTTGTCATCATGAATATTCATCCTCTGCTGCTCTCTGGTGGGCAATTTGGAACAAGACCACGGCACATGTCATAAGGAATTATATCAGCTGCTATCTCATGTGCATTTTGAAAATAATACCTAAGCATTTGTCTTTATGAAAAGTTGTTCACGGCCATTTCGTATACATTTTAGGAGAAATACAGGAGTGCATGTAAGGACAAATTATTCTCTGCTGCCATCTCGTGGGATATTTGAAAATAACAAGCAAGTGTAAGTCATGAAAATTTATTTTCCACTGCCATCCTGTGGGCATTTTGGGAATAACGCACGAATGTATGCCATCATGAAGATATATTTTCTTCTTTCATCTACTGTGCATCTTGGAATCACACCAGAGTGCAAGTAATAATAAATTATTCTCTGTTCCATCTGGTGGGCATTTTAGAATAATAACGATTGTTTGAAATCATGAATATTCGTTCTCTAATACCATCTGGTGGGTATTGTGTGTATGACTGAAGAGTGCCTGTTAGGCATGATGTTATGAAATTATAATCTCTGCTGCCCTTTCATGCAAATCTTGGAATGAACATAGAAGTTCCTCTCACATCAAATTGTTCTTTCCTGTCATCTCGTGGGCATTTTAAAAATAATGCCCACATATATGTCATCATACAAATTTATTTTATACCTTGATATAGTGAGCATCTTGGGAATAACACATAGTGTAAGCGATAAAAAGATATGCTCTGCTGCCATCTGGTGGTATTTTAGGATTAACACCCAGGTGTTTCTTATCATGAACATTCATTCTCTACTGCCATCTGGTGGGAATTTGGGGTGTAACACCACAGTGCATGTTAGAAAAAGATATTTCGGCTGCTATCCTGTGTGCTTTTTATAAATAAAACCCAAAGGCAAGCCGTCAGAAAATGTTTTTGTCTTCCGCCTTTCCATGTGCATATTAGGAAAAACACAGGAGTGCATGTCATGAAGTGATTCTCTGCTGCCATGTCGTGTGCATTTTGAAATTAACACACAGGTGTTGGTTCATCATGACTATTCATTTTCGGCTGCCATATGCTGTGAATTTAGGGAATAACACCAGTTATTTCTGCTGCTATAATAAGACCATGTCACCAAGCAAAGTTGTGGTCTGAGGCTATTTCATGTGCATCTTGGAAATAAGACATGAGTGCATGTCAGGAAAGATTATTCGCTGCTTCCATCTCCTAGGCATTTAGATAATAACATACAAGTGTATGTCCATATAATAATTTTTCTGCTGCCATCTGGTGGGCATTTTAGGAATGACACACAAATTGTAGGTCATCACGAAAATGCATTTTCTGCACCTATTTTTGTGCTTCTTCGGAATAACACCAGAATGTAGGTAATAAAGAGATATTCTCTGCTGAAATCTTGTGTATATTTTAGTAATAACACTTGAATGTTTGATAGCCTGAATATTCTCTTCGGCCAACTGGTGGTCATTATGAAAATGACACCCAGATGGATACCATCATAAAAATTAATTCTCTGCTGCCATCTCCTGGGCATTTTTGGAATAACACTCTAGTGTAGGTTATCATGAGTAGTCATTTTCAGCTGCCATCTGGTGGACATTCTGGAAATACCACAACACGTGATTTCTGAAAATAAAACCAAGGGAATGTCGTTATAAACGGTTTTAATCTACCGCCATTTCATGTCAGTCTTGGGAATAACACAGAATTGCATATCGTGAACATTTTTTCTCCTCTGACATCTCAAGAACATTTTGAAAATAACACCCAGGTGTACGTCATCATAAAAATTTATTTTCTCTGCCGTCTGCTGGGCATTTGGGGAATAAAACACAGAGCATGTCATTAATGTTATTTTGCTGCTATCTCATGTGTATTCTGAAAATAAACTCAAGGCATTGTCATTATGAAAAGTTTTCTGGTGCCATTTTGGGTGCATCTTGAGAAGAACACAGGAGTGTGTGTCATGAAGTGACTCTCTTCTGCCATCTTGTGGGCATTTTGAAAATAACACCCTCGTTTGGCTCATCGTGAATACTCATTCAGTGCTACCATATGGTGGGCAATTTGGGAATAATAGCACAGCTCACAACATAAACAGTTATTTCTTGCTATCTCGTGGAGTTAGAAAATGACACCTAAGCATTTTTGATTAAACAAAGTTTTTGTCTGTGGCCATTTCGTGTGCATCTTGTGATAAACACGGGAGTGCATATCATGAAAAATTATTCTCTGCCACTTGTTAAGAAAAGTTTTTGCTGCTATGTCGTGTATATTTAAAAAATAACACGCAAGCATTCGTTATTAATTTTTTCTCTGCTGCCATGTTAAGTGAATCTTCGGAATAAAATCGGAATACATGATAAAAAAATTGTTATCTACTGCCATCTGCTGGACATTTTGATAATAACAGGTAAATGTCATAAATTTTTTTTCTGCTGCCATCTCGTGGGCATTTTGGAATAACATCCAAGTGTAGCTGGTCATGAATATTAATTTCTGCCGCCATCTTGTGGGAATTTTTGGAATAACACCACATCGCATGTCTAAAGCTATTATTTCTCCTGTTATCTCATTCAGAGATAATTATAATAAAATGGCGGCAGAGATAAACATTTCATAACATCATGCCCAACAGGCACTCTTCTGTCATACGGAAACGCCCACGAGATAACTGGAGATAATGAATATTCACGATGTCAAACACTTGGTGTTATTCCTAAATGCCCACCAATCGACAGCAGATAATAACATTTAATTACTTACATGATGGTGTACTCTGAGATGCAGAGTAGATAACAAGAAAATATATTTTCATGATGGCATACACTTGGTTGCTATTCCCAAAATGCCCACAGGATGGCAGCAGAAAAAATATTTTTATGACTTATGCCTGTTTGTTTTCAAAATGCCCACAAGATGGCAGCAGAGAATAATTTGTCATTGAACTACCGAATTCTTCCTAAAATACATACGAAATGGCCATTTATAACTACTTTTCATAATGACACGCTCTCAAGTCTTATTTTCAAAATACACATGATATAGCTGCTGAAATAGTTCTTTATGACATGTGCTCTGCTCGTCTTCCAAAAACACCATGAGGTTATTTTCTAAATTGCCCATCGGAGCCGAGAATGAAAATTCATGATGACAGACACCGAGGTGTTACTAATAAAATACACACCAGATGGCAGCCCAGAGGAACTTTTTATTACTTATACACTAGTGTTATTCCAAAGATGGGAGCAGAAAATAAATTTTCATGTTGACCTATACCCCAGTGTTATTTCTAAAATGGCCACCAGATGGAAGCAGAAAAATTTTTATAATGACATTCACTTGACTGCTACTTTCAAAATGCCTGTGAGATGGCAATAGAGGATAATTTTCAGGACAAGCATTGCTGTATTTTTCTTAAGATATACACGAAATGGCCGTTGAAAAAACCACATTACTGAATGACATGTTCCTAGGTATTACTTTCTAACTGCATGAGAACGCAGCAGAAATAACCATTTATAACATGTGATGTGGCATTATTCCTAAAATTACCACCAGATGGCAGCAGTGAACGACTATTTATGATGACCTACTTTGAGGTGTTATTCCTAAAATGCCCACAAGATGGCAGCAGAAAAAATTTTTTGAACACATACCTGAATGTTGTTATCGAAACGTCCACGAGATGGCAGCAAATAACAATTTGACTTATACTCCTATTTTATTCCCAAAATTCACACCAGATGGAAGCAGAAAATAAAGTTTTAAGAAGAAATACACCTGGATGTTATTTTCACACCCACGATATGGCAGCAGAAACAATTTTGCATGACATGCACTCCTGCGTTATTCCCAAGGTTCACTCGAAACGGGAGCAGAGAACAAATTTATAACGATACATACTGGGGTGTTATTTTTTAAATGCACACGAGATAGCAGAAGTAACTTTTCTTGACATGCGCTGTTGTTTTATTCCCAAAATGCCCACCAGATGGCAGCAGGAAAAAAATTATGATGACACATTTAGCTATTTTCAAAATTCTCACAAGATGGCAATAGAATATAACTTTCATGACTTGCACCCTTGTGTTATTCCCAAGCTCCTTTGTGTGCTGGAGTTGGGGGGAAGGCAGTGATAATACATGTGGGGACAAGGGGCAGATACCCTAAGTAAATGATGAGTGAGGATGTTCCCCATGGCCTCAAGTTTCTGAAAATTGTAGCTTCAAGAAACAACAAATTTGGAAATGATGCAGGAAAAGACACAGCTACATAAAAGGCTGTATAGTGATCCAGACTGAAGATATGGGAGATACATATCAAGATAGGAGAAAAATAAGGAAATCGATATAAAAACACAGACAAACAGACATACACGCACAGTGGAAGTCAGAAGTCAGGATAAGTTGCTTAACACAGGTTATTCTAGTGACAACTCACCCCCGCTTCCGGCTGCTGGGGGTCACAGTCCTCGCCTTCGGCATCCACCCTCACAGTGTCCTCGTTACCAGCTCCCTCAGCCCACGCAGCCCAGCTGGAGCTGACACCAGGCAGGGCTGGGTGCCATCTGGAACCACAGGGATGAAACCTTGGTACCCCCAGATGCGAGCCCTGAGCATTTCTGCTGGGGGACCCAAATCGACCCCCAACCCAGGCCTGACCTGAGTCCTGGGAACACTCACAGGCTCACCTCTGCTGCCTGGGGCCCTGGACAGGGGAGTGACCTGCAGCATATGCAGGACTCATCTGCAGCCACGGGGATAGCCATGAGATTCCCAGTCTTGTTCCCTAGAACGGATGTCATCGTGTCACCTGCAGCTGCTGTCGGCATCTCCAGGGAGGAGCACACCTGTCTCAGGTGCAAGGTTAGCAGCAACTGCCAGCACTTAGGCAGGAGACCTAGTGAGCAGCAGGCAAAGCTGGAAGGGACACCCCTGTGCTTCCTGGAGCCGCAACCAGGGCCTGGGCTGTCTCCTCTCCAGTGGGATTGACCCTCGATCGGTTCACAATGACCTGGGCTTGTCCCCTGGGGCCGTGTACACCAGCTCCCAGCCGGGGGCAGGAGCTGCATGTCCAGTGCCCGCAGTCCTGGTTTTGTGCCCTTCCCTCAGCCCTCCCATCCACACCCCTTCGTGAAGGGTTCTGAGCCCCCAGAACATCAAGGAGTTCTCAAACATCTTCCACCTTCCACGAACCTGATTCAGGCATGGACGCCCTCCACACTCACCCTTGCCTCCAGCTAAGGTTCCTTTTCTTTATGAAGTTTTTTTCAGTCATCCATCTGCATTTTAGATCTGGGCATTACCTCGGAAGAAAGGCACAGATGTACCTAGGGGTAGTAAACAGTGCCTCCCTGCCGTGGCCGTGCCGAGGGGCAAGTGGAGGGCACATCTGTCCAGTGGACAGGAGACAACAGGGGGGACAAGTGAGAGCCCCTGTACCCACTGTTCGACTGAATGGAGCCGCTTCTGTGGAACTGGAGCAGGCTGGAGTGGGCGAGAGCTCCCCTTCCCTATCCAAGAACAGGAGGGGCAGCGTCGAGTGAAACCTGGCCCAGACGGTGCCCCTTCCCAGTCCCTTGGGCTGCAGGTGCCCCAAAGGCTGCTCTAGGGAGGGAACCCTGTGTGGAATCAGCTTGACCCCTGAGGTAAGGATGGGGTCTTCTGGAGAACCCTTATGGGGTGCACCCAGGACAGCTCCCTCGGCAGAGCTGTGGGGTCACCAAGCACAGACAGAAGCGAGCCCAGATGAGGGGCCTGCCCTGGTGTGGGCTGCTTGAAGCAGGGGCCAGAGCTGGAGCCAGTCTCAGGCTGCCTGGGGTGTATGCACGCAGCCTGGCCCCTTCTGATCCATCAGCCTCAGAGGACAGTGCCCCTCAGGAAGGTGACCACTCATCCAGAGCCACAAAGCCAGCAAGTGGCCAAGCCTTGCTGAGGACAAAGCCCAGCCTGGACTAGTCCCACCCTCTGTCTGCTGTCCTGACCCCGTCCGTGCGCCCATATGCTCCCTGACCCTTAGACTTGCGTCCTCTCACACTGAGACAAAAGCCCCAACTCCAACCATGAGCCACAAGTAAGGAATTGGAGGTCTGAAATGACATATTTAGGGGCAGGCCAGCCCCTTTGTGGCAGCCTATCCCTCCTTGGTGCTCACTACCTGGCTGACCCCGCCAGCCCCATCAGAGCCAGGACAGACGCTCCTGGGCCTCCCTCGGCCGTCACTGGACAGGAGGTGAGCCCGGCCTGAGTGTAAGGGAGGCTGACACACAATGCTCTGGTCAGCTCCAGTTCCCGCTCTGAATGGTCCCTGACTCTACCCCTCTCGGCCTCATTTGTCCCCCAGTACCCCTGAGGACCGATGGCTGAGTCTACTGTGCCAGGAGGCTGATAACCCCAAGTGTCCCTGTGGGAGCACCCCCAAGTGAGGAGCTGGGGTCATGCCCTAGGCTCCATGTCACCCCTGGGTCCCTCCCATGAGCCAGAACTTTTTATGTCTTTGGCATTTTTTTATTTCAGATGTTCATTACTTTTGCCTTTTTCTATTTTCCTTAATCAGCCTCAAGAGAGGTTTGTTCGTGTGGTCTTGAAAGGACCAATTTTTTGCCTTCGTTAATTCTCTATTGTGATATTTTGTTTTGTTTTGCGAATTCTTCCTTATTGCTTCCCTCTACTTTCATCCAGTTTTATTTTATCATCTTTTTCTAACTTCTTGTGTTTGGATTATTTTTAAGCATTTTCTTCTGCCATTTACACTAAGGGTACAAATTCTTCTCTAAATACTGATTGAGCTTCATCCCACAAGTTTTAATAAATGTCACTTTTCAAGTGTTCAGTTTTGAATATTTTCCAGTTATGATTTCATATTTGCCTGATGAGTGACTCAGCAGCATGTCTGCGTTTCAGATCAGGGGTGATGTCCTAGTCACTTTTTTGTTACCTGCTCTGGGTCGACCTCTGCCTCAGACGGGAGCTGGTGATTCTTCACTGTTCGCCAAGTCTTAGCAGGTTCAGAGAAAACGCTCTTTACGTTTATCTGGCACTTTCAGTTTTCTTCAGGGGAACATTTGGTCTGAATAACCTAGCTGGCCAGATTCCCAGAAATGGAAGACATGCTGACTTTTACAACTTATTTTAAAAATGTAACAGTCACCAGTAATCGCTCCCTACATCTAATATAACAGCAATTTTCATTTTTACAAAGGGATGTCAGCTTAACTTTCTAATCCTTTTACTGTTTGCCTTGAGAATATTCACCATTCGCCGGCAGCACTTGCGGCTGCAGCGTTTGAGTCTGACTTGTCCGTTAGGTCGAGACCGCCTGTCCGTGAGGCCCCCCCGGCCCCGGCTCCAGGCCACCATGCCTTTCTCCGCAGGGAGCACCTTCTGCTGCCGGGGCTGGCACAGCTGCCGGGACAGGAGGACAGCCTCCTGCAGCCTGTTCTTCCGCTTCTCCCTCAGCTCCGCGAGCATCCTGTGCCCCGCATCGTGCTCAGGGCTGACACTGGCATCATGCAGCACGGCGCACGTGTCACTCTTGACATGGTGAAAGCTGGCGCTGCCCCCTGCCAGGGGCACGATCAGCATCTCCTCGGCCTCGGACTGCCTCCATCGGTGGGGCGGGGGGCACTCGCGCTTCTCCAGCTTGGCGTGCTTCATTTGCTCAACTCTCGCTGTACTTGTCCCTTGTGAAAAACATGAAATGACCTTTTCTCTTTTAAAACAGTAAAATGTTGAAATGGTGATAAAAACTGCTGTTTGGCCTCACACGTGCTGTCCCCCCTGACCTGGCTGGAGCTGCAACGACGGTGGGGAGCTGTGCTGGCTGGGAGTGGCGATGATGCACAGAGAAGGCTCCGGGTGCCGACCGCGCTCAGCCAGGCCTCCCGGACAGGGCAGCGGGGTGCTCGCTGACCAGCGGGCTGGGACCCCCCGATGTGGGTGGGCCACAGGACCCAGGGCCAACTAATGTCGCAATTCTGCCTCGTCAACAGGCCCCAAGGTGGTATTTGAAGTCGGTCTCTCATCTGACTATGACTCTACACTGAATGGTGCAGACATCCGAATGGAAGGAGCGGACCAGCAACCCTGTGATCCTGAGATACGCCCACGATGGCGGCCCGAGTGTTGGGGCAGAGAGCTGCCTGCAGGGAGTGCCCGTTTCATGCATGAGATCTGAGGTCAGGTCTGGGTACACCTCTGCCAGGCGTGCACAGGGTGCATGGAGGGCAGAGGGGAGACTGTGGGCATCTGGGCTCCACAGCAAAACCGTCAGGCCAACACTGTGGGCCAGCTGCCCCTGCAGAAGGAAGGTGGGCTCAGGGAAGGGCTCCTGTAGCAGGGACCCATTCACCTAAAGGCCAATCCATACCCCAAAACCCACGTCCTTACCCAGACAAGTCATGACCCCGCAGGCCTCCTTCTGTGGGGTGGCGGTGGCTCCTGGTCTTCCTGCGTGGGACCCAGGGCCTTGTGTCCAAATGCCACCACTGCCTGGAATGAGTCTGAGTCTTTGGGAAGTAGAGTCAGAGGGGCAGGGCAGGGGTCAAATGTAAAGTGGTGCAGAAAGGGGGCGGGATGAAGGGAACAGAGAAGAGACAAGAAGAGGGAGAATGAGCACCCAAGTCTGGCCAGGGGACGCCCGCAGCCACGAGGACGCCCAGCACTGGGGCTGGAGGCCTGGCGAGCTCACTGCCTCACTCACCGCCACGGGCTGAAGTCTCTCCCTCTCCCCGGTCAGGTGGGCACCGCACCACTCTGAAGGGCAGGACAGGATGACAAGAAGCACCCAGGGCCCTGGAGCAGCGGAGCTGGGAGGTGTGTGTCCAGGCACTGCTCCCACCACGCCCACTGGGGATCCCTGAATCTCTTTGGGGCCTGAGCCCAGCAGAAGGACAACAGGCCCAGAAGATAAGCAGAGCCCCTCTCCTAACTGAGTGGGCCCCACTCCAGACACAGGGAGAGCGGACATGGGGAGAGCACAGTGCAGTGAGCACAGGTGCCAGGCGCAGGTGTACAGCACTGCCAGTTTGGCCTTCTGGTGGCTCCCATTAGGAAACCCAGTTTGCTTTGCCCCAAAGGACCCAGGACACAATAATCACACTCAAGGATCCATCGAGGCTCTTAAAACCATGTATTTGAGTTCACGTGAGATAAATTATTTACTGATTTAAAAAAAAAAAAATCCGGAGAATTAATACGATGAACTGGAAACATTCAGCCCACGTGAAAGGCTGAGACAATGGGACCCCACCCCCCACTGTTTGGGCCCTCTCTTCTCCCTGAGCAGTTCCCGATAGCAGTTGACTATGTTGTTGATACCCTGGCAGACTCTGAGGCTGCGCTCCAGGTTGGGGTCGTTGTCACTGACGATCTGCAGGCCAGCATCGAAGTGTGCCAGGGCCTTGGACAGGTGCCTGGACGTGAGCTGGCGGGGGCGTTGGGGAGCCATCCTCGCCCTCCTCCCCGGCGGCCCCACTCCTGCTCCAGCGCCAGCGCCATCAGCTCCTCGTTGGCCAGGTCTGACCCGCAGCTCTGCAGCAGCGCCACCCCATCTGCCTCCGCCACCTCCGTGAAACCTGCGCCCCGCGCCAGCTCCACGATGTCCCGCCGGATCTGTGAGAGGGTTTCCACATGTGCGCTGCCGGCGCGCTGCTGGACACCCTCAGGCCACAGCACCCTCCACCCGCGGTTCAGCGTGGCAGGCAGGACCTCCTCCCACGCCTCGGAGATGTTGCGCACCGCGTCCGGGATGCTGTAGTCCTGGCACAAGGCCGGGACCGCCGAGGGCTCACATGCGCCTTCCGCCGGCGTCGCCAACGGGCGGAAGACCCTCCGCAGGTCATGCACCTTGAAGGTGGCGACGACATCCCGGTTCAGGGGCTGGAGGAGGGCCGTGCTGTTCTTGGGCAGGTGCTCCACGCGCACGTGGTCGGAGAGGTCGTCCAGATTCCCGGGATGGCCCGGCGCGCTGTCGAGGATGAGAAGCGCCCTGTGCGGGAGGCCGTTCTGGGCACAGTACTGCTCCACGCCGGGCAGAAGTGCACAAACCACTCCTGGAAGAGGCTCGTGGTCACCCAGGCGTCCTTGTGCGAGCGCCAGAGCACCGGCAGGCTGGGCGCGGAGAAGCCCTTGAGCGCACGCGGGTTCTCGGACGGGTTCACCAGCAGTGGCTTCAGCTTGAAGTCGCCAGCCGCGTTGCCACCGAGCAGCAGGGTCAGGAGATCTCGGGCAGCTCTGAACCCGGGGGCTGACTTGTCCTCTGTGGGCAGGAACGTCCTGTCGGGCAGTCGCTTCCAGAAAAGCCCTGTCTCGCCAACGTCGAATACCTGCCGGGCGGTGGAGCCGCCCTCCTGGATCGCCCTGCGCAGCAGCACCGGGTCCTTGTGCGCCTGCTCCGCGCTGGCCCCCGGGGCCTCACCGCTCGCCCACAGGCTGTGCGGGCTGTGGCACACCTTGAAACGGGCGAACCACGCGACTGGCCCCGAAGGGCTCAGACTCGGCGCCCTCGCCCTGCTCCCGCCTGAGGTCCTCGGACAGGCTGCGGGCTTCTCCTGGATGAGCACCACGCTGACAGGCACGTCGCGCTTGTTCTGGTCCTCGATCCACACGCTCAGCTGCTGCTCCATGTTCTCCATCACCAGGCTGCGGCTGCGCGTTGACCTGGTGGCCGCCTGCGGGGTGGCTGCGCAGGAACGCGCACGGATCTTGTCCTTGTTGTCACGGATGTTGGCCGCAGTGGACGTGGACAGCCCCAGTGCCTGGCCGATCCTGCTGAGCTTCTCTCCGGCCTCCAAGCGCCACGGCACCTCCGGCTTCACCTGCAGGCTGATGGCCTTGCGGTCCCGCTTGGCGCCTCCGCACTTGGCCTTGTGGCTGCTGCTCTGCCGCTTCTTCGGACCCCAGACGGGAGGGGGCCGCTGGGTCCACACTGCTCTCTCTGGACATCACGAATGAACATTTGCGTTCCCGCCCCGTGCCCGCTGATTTCAGCGCCACTGCGGCCCCGGGCCCCACCCGCTGTGAAATGGGAAAAAGTTTACCAGTGGGGGGTGCACGCGGGCTCCTGTAAAACTGGGAAAGATGTTCAGGGCCACATCTGCCAGAGCTCACTTCCCACTGGACGAAGTCTGGCCTGTGAACTAAACAAACTTCACCCCCAGGAATGCAGCGAGCCTCTGAAAGCCCACTGGCCACACCGTACCAAGTCACCCGTCGCTTGCTTCCTGAATGATCCAGGGTGGATCGATACACGATCTGATCAGACCAAACAGAGAAATGAGAAATGACCAGGTGAGTGCGGGCAGGGGAGAAGGTGACGACACAGACAGGCTGGGTTCAGGGACTTGCAGCGACTGTACACAAACCAAGCTCTGAGCGTCCAGGTGGCCAGGTGAAAGGGGACGAGCTGCTTCCCAGCAACAGAAAATACGCTTTTATGGACCCGAGCTTGCGAAGACCTTGAGCGATGTAGTTAAGGGTCTCAGGACCCATGATTTTTGTTTTGTTCTCTTGCTGACAGTAAGACGCACATGGTAAAATATGCCAAATGGGGCCAGAGGCAGCCAAGAAGATCCGCTCCCCCCGCGGCAGACCGAGCACCTCCCTGCTTCCAGGAACAGAACTTGTCTGAGTTTGGCTTTGTACTTGATGTGTGATCAGAGTTTCACAGTAAAGTAGCTCAAGACTTGCCAACATGCCAGCGACTCACAGGACACCTGCTGAGCCTGCCTTGGGCACCTCTGGGCAGAGCCACTGTAGGGGTTCCCAGCTTTTGCAGTGTCTCGGGAAACCCCAAGACCTGCAATCGGGGCAGGGAAGGCAGGGTGTGACCCAGCCTCCCCACTCAGCTGCTGGGAGAGCCCTGGCCACACTCCTTGGTTGATCTGCCCTCCTCGCCATGTATACTCTAATCGTCTCCTCCTGGGGAAGCCCCTGGGTTACCTGCCAAGCCCACACGCACCAAAATGTTCTGTGACAGAGAAAACTTATGGTCCCTGTCTCATGGAAAGAGCCATCCCTGCGGAGGCTGCATGTGCAGAAGGCCAAGAGGCCACCTGCTTCAAGGAAACCCTGAGGGGAATGGGAGCAGAGCACTTGGCTGTGAACGCTCTGGCTCCCGTCCCTGGTCAAAAGGAACCACCACACGGGGATACCACGAGGACTGCAGGTGAACTGGCCGCCGAAGTGCGCAGCACACAGCTCATCCAAGACACCTCGGGGCTAACTCCTGAGGATTCTGCTCCTTCCTGCTTTCTCAATTTGAAATGAAACTTCTGGACTACATTAGACACTTCTCCCCATCAACTTTTCTGCCTGGGTTGGTCATAGGGGTCCGTGGATACTCACTCAAACTTAAGTAAACTAAGTCTCACAGAGGTGATCACACAGCTAATAAGTGACAGAATCAGAGTGTGGACACAGGGGCTTCCAATGCCACAATTCTACCAGAACCCCTCTAATCCAAGAGGCCACGGGGATCCATCCTGAGCCCTCTCTTCCTTCCTGCTTTTTGAATTTGATATCAGAGCTCTGGACTGGAGCAGACACCTCCCTCTCCTTCACCTTTCTGCCTGGGCTGCTCGTCATGGTTCCTGTACACGCATTCAGAATTCAGAAAACTGAGTCTCATACATGTGATCACACAGCTAATAAGTGACAGAGTCACATATAGCCCAACAGGTGTCTGAAGTTTCCCAAACTGACCTCTTCTACCAGGCGAAGGATGCCATTTTGGCTTCCTCCTAGACAAGGAAGGAAGGGCACATGGGACGATGGAAGGGCGGCCCAAAGCATCACTGGGCACACTGTCTGTCGGTGGCCCTGATGTCTGCAGGAGGATACAGAAAGGAATTAGACACATTTTCTGTTCCAGGGAGCTCAATGGGACCCTGAGTGCTTGTCAAACGTATGTACCCAACTACCCGCAGAGGACTGAACATTCTCCACAAAGCCCCAGGGCCTGACAAGCCTGTGTATTTGCCGCAAGTGAGCAATTCCTCAAAAGTCTGCACTTTTGGCTCAAAATGGACATGAACTGAGTGGGTAATGCCAGAGCTCCCATATATATATGTGCACATATATATGAATACATATGCACATATATATATGGTGGAATTTTAGGAAAAAAGGCTGTGTTGCCCTCAGGTCTTTAGGGAAGGCAGGCCGTTCCAAGCACATCCGCCTTCCCGGAGGGTGGACACAGGGGGTCCCAGAGCCACAATGAGACAGAGTCCCAGCTCACCAAGAGGCCCCGGGGCTCCTTCCCTAGGACTCTGCTCCTTCCCGCTTTCTCAGTTTGAAAAGAAACTTGTGGACTAGAGCAGTCACCTATCCGCAGTCACATTTCTACCTGGGATGGTCGTGGGGGTCCGTGGATGCTCATTCAAAAATAAGTAAACTAAGTCTCAGAGAGGAGATCACATGCCTAATAAGTGACAGAATCAGAGTGTGGACATAGGGGCTTCCAGAGCCACAATGCGACCTGGTCCCTTTCTCATCCAAGAGGCCCGAGACCCCGGCTGTGCCCCCGCCTCCCCGTATTCTGTCCTAGCTGCTGCTCAGTACCCAGAGACCCCGGCTTTGAACCAAGACCCCAGACACCCCATCTCAGAACCCAGAGGTCTCAGGTCGCTATACAGGAGTCGGCACCCGGCCAGCCCTGATGTCCACAGCAGCCTCAGGGTCCCCCCAGGCAGCGGACCATGCTCTGAGAAACCCCTGTCCACCATACCGCCAGAGACTTCCTGTGCAGAATCTCTACGCCGACCCCACAGGCTGCTCACTACCACCCCACAGTTCCCCCCTCACGCTGCTTTAGAGTATGGGAGTTTTCCTTAAGCCTGAACCCCAACCTGTCCCCCAATCACAGACATGCCCAGAAATGCACACGGGTGCCAACGCCAGCCCCTCCTTCTCAGTTCTCACATCTCCCCCCTCCGCCCCTGCTCTGCAGTCAGAAGCTGAGGGACCCCAAGGGCAAATATGTTTCTTTACAAAACTCACAGCCCCTCCCAGCATGCGATGCCTGGGGGAGCAGGAGGGGCTGGGGCCTCACAGGCCTGAGATCCCAGGAGCATCAACCTCGCCCCCAGCCACATCTGAAGGCGGGGAGGGCACAGAGGGACAATGCTCCCTCTCCAAGGTCACGACCGCGTGTCCAGTCGGCTCATGGATTCCTGCAAAGGCCTGCAGACGGCTGTGTCTGTTTCGGCCACGTCAGGCGCCTGGTGGCCAGCGCTGTGTTCTGTGACAGCGGGCATGGGCGTGGAGGGCCGTGAGGGGCCTGAAGCTGCGCGCAGCTCCGGGGCCTATTTGCTGCCCTCGGACCACCCCGGCGGACTACGGGGCAGGCGAGGGAGAGATGTGGAGTCCCGGGCTCACCTTTGACCGGTCCCCAGCCCCCAGCATTGGCCAGGCATCTCTCAGGGCCATCGCGTTCCACGGGGGTGAACTGCTGCGGCTGCGGGACGCATGAAAGGGCTCAGGCCCCCTCCCTCTGTCCCTGCCCCCTAAATCCCACTGCAACTTCTGAACCTAAGGACCTCGGAAAAAATAAGGGCTGACACTTACATGAAATGACTTTGTATCTACACCGAAACCCTCGGAGGTGAATATCGTTAGGACCATCCACAGGTAACTGAGAAGCTGAGGTACTAAGAGGCAGGGTAGACACTGCTGCGTGTTCAAACCCGGGTCCTCCTGCAACCGCCGGTGAGAATGAGGCAATTGGGCACAAGTGGTGCGGGGAGGAGCTGGGTTGGTAAACGGGGCAATTGAAGACCAGAGCAGGTGCTCTTAACCAGCGTCCTCTGCCGCCGCCCCACTCCCCCGCTCCCTTTCCATACAATGGTCTTGAAATACTCTGCACCTGACCCCGAGAAAAAAGTCAGGATGGTGGGGACAGCGGCTTCTGATGCTTTACGCTGCCCAAACTCCTCCAGATCTGACCAAAGACCCTCAGGACATGGAGCCACCCCAAGGAGCTCCACGGAACCCAGAGTGCTTGTCAAACGTCTGTACCCAACGACACGGAGAAGATTGAACATTCCCTACAAAGCCCCAGGGCCTGGGAAGCCTGTGAATTTGCCGTAAGTAAGAAATTTCTCGGACACCGGCCACGGCAGCAGACAGCACTTCACCCGGATCCCTCGCTCTCCGCCCATTGCCCTCTGCCCTTGGGCTCGGCCCCTCGGAGCCCAGGAAGGGTCGGGCCCTGAGTGGACGGACGTAACAGCCCAGGGCCGGCTGCAGGAGAGCAGGTGAGGGCTGGAGAGGCAGCGGGGCACGCGGCCGTTTTATTACCGAAATGTCCACCAAATGGCAGCAAAGTAACTTTGTTCTATTTCCTGCACCCTGGTGTCGTTTCCGTAATGGCCACCAGATGGCAGCAGGAAATAAATTTTAATGATCGGTACACTTGTGTGTTATTTACAAAACACCTATGAGATGGCACCGGAGGAAAAACCCTTCATAATGACATGCCCTGTGGGTTCTTTTCAAAATGAACATGAAAGCGCAGCGGAAATAACTTTATGAGCACTGCTGTCATGTTATTCCCAAACTTCCCACCAGATGGCAGCAGAGAATGAATATTCATAAGGACCTACACTGGACCACCGACGTTCAGGTGTTATTCCCAAAATGCCCACGAGAGGGCAGCAGAGGATAACGAATCGCGTCTCAGGACCTAAACTCTGGTGCTGTTCCCCAAATGCTCGCGAGATGAGATGGCAGCCGAGGGGAGTGTCCCCCTGCCTTAAGGGCTCTGCCCACCATTCAAGTGAGATTCCAGACCCTTGCTACTTAGCTCTGCACCCCGCCCTTCCCCTGTCCGTCCCGCCTCAGCCAGGTCCCTCCCCACATCCCCCTGGCCCTGTCCCCCTGCCCGCCCCGCCTTACCGTGCCGCAGCTGGGGCCGGAGCGTCCCCGCCACCGCGCCGCCGTGCTGCACGGAGCGGGCCCCAGAGGGGAGGCGGCGAGACCCGTCGCCGGGCAGAGGCTCCGGCGCTCAGAGCCCCCGAGCGCTGCGCTCAGGACTTCCGGGTCCTGGAGCGCGACCGCCTCGCACCTTCATCCCCGGCTGAGGCCGGTTCCCCGCCATGCCGAAGGTCCGGGTCGGGCTCCCGCAGGCCGGGACCACCCAGACCCGTCCCCCACCGCGTCCCCCACCGCACCGCCCGAACGCGAGCCGCACCGCTCTCGGCCGCTCGGCAGGAGTCCGACCCGGGCGCGGCCCGCCGTCCTCTCGGCCACCTGGGCACCTAGGCGGGGGCGGCCCTGCCACGTCCCTGCCCGGCCCTGCCCCTCACCCAACCCTCGCCTTTGCTCCACGCCGTGGCCGAGCCCGACCTGCCCCGAACCACGCGGAGACACCGGCCACACCGCCAGGCAGTGCTTCCCCACCAGACCTCGCCCTCGACCCAGCGCCCTCTGCCCTTGGGGCTCAGCCCCTCGGAGCCCAGGCAGGGAAGGGCCGGGAGCGGAGGGAGGTAACAGCCCACGGCTGGCTGCGGGAGAGCAGGTGGAGGCGGGCGGTGGCGCGGGGCGCACGGACGTTCCTGTAGCCCTTGGGCTCGGTCCTCTGCCCGGGTGCCCGAGGCAGCGAGCGAGCAGCGCCCGGGGGCACCCTGGCTGGATGGCGGCAAAAGGACGGGGTGGCAAAAGCCTAAGGCACCCTGTGGTCAGGGACTAGGGCCATTGTAAGCAGGAAGCACATACAGAAGGAGAGACCTCTGTCCCTCAACATCCATACTAATAAGGCGGTTCGTGGCTCTTAGAAAAGAGGTAAGCAGGACAGTTAGGGGGTTTCGGATCTGCCCGCAAAGACACGGAGGTCATCCTATCCTAGACGGGGTCCACCCTAATCCGCCCACAATTAAGCAAGCCAGAAGGCATTTTTTTTAACTCACACAAAGAAACCAGTAGGCAGAGAATTAGGTACCAGTTTAAGCCAGTGACTAGCACATGGGCAATGAAGACCCCAACGCCCTTCACTCACCTAGGTCTCATTATACCATCATAATATGCTGCATATGCCTGGAAGTTCATTCATATTATAACAGACTGAATTCTGGGAACAAACATGTTCAGAACGCAAAATGATGACTCACTGGGTGCTGTCAATCTTCCTTGTCAATCAAGGAAGCCCCCCAGTCTAAGTAACCAAACACAGCAAAAAGGGATAAAAACCCTGAAGGCTTGGCTACCAGGCCTTTTGAGCCACGCTTCTCTTGCTCAGGCCCGCTTCCACGTCTGGATGTGGACTTTCCTTCCTAAGAAAACTTTTCTAATGTATTTCGGTGTCTTACTCAATTCTTTGTTCGAGACATCAAGAACCTGGACAACGTGCCGGGAGAGGACCCCATTCTCCAGTAATAATAACACAAAAGAGAGAAAGAAAATACCATCTCTGGGAAATCAGTTAAAAAGAGAGAGAAGGAGAGAGGGAGAGAGGGAGAGAGGGAGAGAGACCTTGAGTCCAAGACGTTAGCTTCACAAATATTTTTTCACACCAATCTGAATGTACGAACAGACTGGCAGCACTTCTAAATTCTCCCAGACCCTGCAGAAATAGATCAAAGACTGACAGGGAAAATAAAAATACTGCTGATCTCTGCCAACAGACGCTCGTGATCTCTCGGCTGCAGCAGTTCACAGGAGCTAGTGGGATCCCGACCGTTAACCCACCTGGTGACAGAAGAAACGTGCTCGCTAGTTTCCTCAAATTCAACTTCACCTGGCGTTCGAGTCTAAACATCTTTGATCGGGGGTAGGAAAAGAGGTGGAATCCAGGTAAGAGCAGGAAATATTCAAATCTCAGTGTTTGCTCCACCCAGAAATAGGCACCAATTTTACAGCAATTAGCATGCCTATGACGGCTGTCAGCAAGGGGGAACGGCAAGGGGAAATTAGGATAGAAGCAACTCCCCCATAATATGTGCGAGACTCAGAATACCTTAGTTCTTCTAGAATACGAAACAAGAAATTGATAAACCTATGTTTACTCCTTACCTATCTTACACCAAATACGAAAATAAGAAAAGAAAGAACTCTCCATATCGAGCCGTATCTCTGCTGGGTCCTTTGAAAGCCGACCCTTGTCCCCAAACCCCTATTCAGTCCTAGTGAAGAAGGGCCCGGTTGGGACCCTGCAGTAGAGGACGCACAGCATCCCAGGCTCCGCTTTTCCGTGCACTGTAGCTTAACAATAGATTGTCCCCCTGGCTTCACACATAGCTTGAAAAGTACCCTGCCATACAAAGTTTCCCTGGAACGAACGATTAATAACTTTGTGCTTACTAATCACAATCCTTCGGATGTAGCGTGCTTTCCAGACTACTCCCATCTTTATTCTGGGGTTGCTGATGGCACTGGAGGACCACGTTGCAAGAGGGATGGCTCCATGAAGCATGACAGGCCTCAGAACTCCCACGCAGCCCCTGAATAATGCCCAGATTTTCCATTAAATACCCTGAGGTGGACGGGGAAAATGTGGCAGGATGGATACAGAATAGCTCACAGATTGTGTGTTCTTCGAGGGTGAATAACCCCTTCAAGGGGTTTTACTGTTATTTGAAAGCTCTGTTTACGTAGTTGCAGGACACCAACGGTCGGGACTTTCTTAAACGTTTTACTAAAGAAAGGGTTGGTGTGGCGTTGTGACTATCGACTAGGGCCTGTCCACGTAGTAATCTGTGATCCGATCACCTTGTGAGGTTAATTTCCATAGAACCTTTTTTCCCTCCCACTTGCGTAGGGGCCAGTGGAGACCTGCAGGCGATTTCTCTAACCCAGTTCTAGCATGTGTGTTAGGGGAAGACGGGGTGCCTGGGGGATGGGGGAGTGGAGACTTGGAGGCAGTTTCTCCATTCCAGTACAAGGCCAGTATGTGAGGGCATAAGGGGCACTGGCAAATATGGGAGGAGCGACCTGAAGGCGAATTGTCCACGTAAACATTGAAAAAAAAAATCGCCTAATAAGAAGGGTTCCTGGTGCTTACCTGGGCTCAAATTTTAAAAAAGAGCCTAGCAGCCATTTCTATCAAGGGGTACTTCATGTAAACATCTCTGGGGGACCTATTCTGAACTCCCACACCTTCATTTTAAAATGACTGCCACAAGAAGGATAAGATTATCTAAAAGAAGAGTTGAAGCTAAACTACTTCCGGCAGGTGAAATAAATTAAGTTTACCTGTGAACATAGCTAATGTTTCCTCTTAATTTTTGTGAAAAGGCATTTACGATTTGTATTTGTCCTTGGCGAGGGAGCCTTGGAGCCACAGAAGCAGTTTGTGCTTTCAAAAACACTCTAGACCTTCATTTTCTTCTTTAGCATATTATTCTAAAACGGTATTAAATTATTCACTTAACCGAAGTGACAAAGCAAAACTTTGGTTCTTAGGATGGAGGAAATTATCTCTTAAGTCATCGAGCACTTGATTAAGACGGAAAACTATTTTAAGAAAGCAGTCTTTGATTTCTAGGCAGAAAACTTTTCATAATATTTTATCTGGAGCAGAAGGATGCATGAAAACTTTGTCCTTCTAAAGAAAGAATAACTCAACTCTGCTTCTACAAAAGTTTTCTCTTGATATTTAAATTTTTCCTTGGTGAAATTTATTCCAATCTCATTCAACTTAACTGTCTATAAAATTTCCTCTCCCAAGATGTCACCTCACAAACCCCCTACAACACTCCTTTTCACAGATTTTTTTTCGGTTTTCCTCGTTCCCATTCTACAAGAACCAGCCCTTACATTAGGACAAAGTTAATCTCCTTTCCCTCTAAAGGTTTAAGGAAGAGCGCGAAACCTCCAAATCTCTTTGTTCACACAGGACTCAACACGATTAGCATATCAATGGAAGGAGCTGTTAGCCTGGGGGAAAGGCAGGCTAGAATTAAGGTAGAAGCAATTCCCATTACATTTAGACCAATACGCTCTAATATCTTTAATTCCTCTGTACTATGAAGCAAAAAATAGACACACTTACATTCAGTACTCTTCACCCTCACTACCTGACACCACGAAATTAAAATAAAAAAAGAAGAATTTTCCACACCAAGCTGGTCCCTCTCCTGGGTCCTCTAAAGACTGACACCCCCTATTGTCACCCCTCAGCAATCCTGGGACACAAAGCTTCTCCTCACCTTTTCTCCCCATGTCTGTCCAAGGAGCAGCTCCGAGGGCTGCAGAAGTACAGCAACTGCCTCAGCACAGTGGAGCCACCTCGAGAAGCTTCGTGGGATTCCTGAAAAGGTGAAGCCCTGTCTGCGTGCACCGAGAAGCCACCTGCTCTACGTGGGTTTCCGCTGGGTCAAGCAGAAATGCGAGGGTTCCATGGGGGTCTGTGACCTGAGTAACCCAACCTTAAATGCACACAGCCTGAAGACCAGACACTAGTGCAGGCTGGCCCTGCGCTAAATAAGTCCGCACTGATTGGCGGATCGACCCAGGACCCGCCCCTTGGCTCCTCCCCATTGAATCTCAGCACCTCCATGCACTCCCAGGTCCTCACCTCCCACAGGCGGACTGATCCAAACCACTGCCAGGTTTAGCCTAAGCCCTTTTGATAGGATATTTGAAGGCTGTGCTCTGCATTTCCTTGCAGGTCCACCCCATCCTTTCTCCTCATTGACTTCTGCTTCCACCCACACACCCCTGGAGCTCAACTCCATTTTTTCTCCTCTGTAGCCATCACTGTAAATAACAAAAACCCTAACCATAATGCTAAACTAATGTAGGGAAGTGGCAAGAGAATTAAAATGTTAAATCGAGCTACATTCAGAGACTACAATATGCTCATCAGCTCTGTGGTCAGGCCATGAGGGTACCTGCAGAACAAAGGAAGACTTCTGCTGGAATTGCTAACAACCCATTTCCCACACCTGTAAAGGGGAAACAGGAAAAACAGAGCCTTTAAGTGTCTGCCCACACAAAATAAAATCATTCATTCCCTGTGTCTAAAACATAGATAACCTGTGGATGAATGGCTGGGAACTGCCAGCAGGCTTTTCACACTACATACTCTTATCCTTTCTCACTGTTTGTCCAGAGCAAAGGAAACGGATAAATAAAGTCTTTAAACTGTAACTCACAGGAAATAAAGAATGATATATAAACTGGAATTCCTCATAATACATGGAGCTTTTTCCTTGTCTTGGCTTTTTGTCTTTGCTATTTCTAGTCTTTGCTTTTCCCCTTTTTACAATAAACTTTCCTGTTGACTCTAACTATGGTACGCATGTTGAATTCTTTCTACACTTTCCACCAAAGAACCTACTCTTCTCTCAGGGGGAGGGGTTGTCTCCCCCCACTCGGGGAAATTTGCCCTGTCCTGCCTCAAACTATAACCATAATGCATTACCCATAAATGATATCCATAAACCATAACCAACATGACATATCTAGAAACCCTAAATGTAATCCGTAATCTATCACGAAAAACAGTAAACTACACATAACCATAAACGGTAACCGTAAACCATAACCAAACTATAACGCATAACCTGAACCCCTAACTCAGCCCCAAACTTCATCCCAGCCCCAACCCTTATCTTAGCCCTCTAAACCATTAACATTTTAGATATAGAACTTCCTACAAAATTTTTAAAAAAAGGTATTAGAGCAAGTAAACAATTTTGGCAGAGTTACAGGACTAAATATCAATAAACCACAATCTGTTTTACTCATATGTGAGCAAGGAATAATCTTGAGAAGAATTTAAGTAAATAATCACATTTTAAATAATGTCACTGTTTTGAAATGTTTTGAAATGGATTTAATCAAACTGCAGGATTCGTACACTGAAAATTGAAGCCTTCTCATGGTAATGGAAAGAATTAACACCGTTTAGATGGCAATAGTACATAGCTGATGCACAGATTCGATATGATTCCTATGAAAATTCAGAGGTCTTTGGGGAAAATGTACGGGCTGATCCACTTATGTAAAATTTCAAGGGACCCCAAAGAGCTGCAACAGTCTTCAAAAAGAAAATCAAAGTTAGAGGCTCATATTTCCTAATTTTAATTCTTAATAGAAAGCAACAGTGATTAAAACATTGTGACACTGGCATAAAGAGATACAGATAGATCAATGAAACTGAATGGAAAGCCCAGAAATAAACCCATCCATCAACAGTCAATTGATTTTTGATAAGGGCAGACATTACAATGGCTAAAAAAGGGTCTTTTCAAAGATGGAGCCAGGCGAGTGGCCATCCACATGAAGAGAAATGAAATGGGATCCTAACCTCACGTTACATGCAAAAATTAATTCAAAATAAATAAACGGCTTAAATAGACGAGGTAAAATTATAAACTCTCAAAGAAAACGGAGATAAATTTTCATGACCACAAATTTACCAATGGTTTCTTAGAACAGACACCAAACACAAACAACTAAAGAAGAAATAGATAAATTGGATTTCCTCAAAATGAAAACCTTATGTGCATCAAAAGAAGCTACCCAGAAAGTGAAAAGACAGGCTACAGAATGGAAGAAAATAGTTGCACATTATATCTCTCATAAGAGTCTGTTATCCAGAATAAAGAACTTTTAAAAGTCATTGACAAAAAGACAAACAGGAGAATTTTAAAATGGACAAGTGATTTGATTACACCCTTCTCCAGAGAAGACATACGATTTGACCAACAGACATGCGAAAAGATGTTAAACATTATCAGTCGTGATGGAAATGCCAATTAAAACTACAATGTGATACAGCTTCACTCACACTAGAATGGTTGTAATTGAGAACACCAAAAATAACAAACATTGGCAATGATATAGAAAAATTGGAACCCTTAGATGTTGCTCGTGCAGGTGTAAAACTATGAATGACCATCACTTAATTTAAATAACAAAACTTTAAAAGTTTCAGCTCACCAAAGACACCTAGAAAAACTTTTAAACGTACATGTACAAATAACTATTGCTAAATAGTTTACCTAAAAATCTTTATTAGTGTCTATTTTATTATAAAACTATGAGATTGCAAACCCAATTGTTATCTTGATTTTTCTTGCTACTTTGTATATCAAGCTATTTTCTTTATATACATTGTAACACAGCTAAATTAAACTGATTTTTGTAGACCCAGCTAAAACATATATAGTTTATGTTAATAACTTTCAAAAACATTCTATGTAATCGAACCAAACTTAACCAAGCTTTAACATCAAATATTGTCTCTGATCATATGATCCTGAAATGCATTTGAGTTTGTTTCTATTTTCTTTCTTAATTTATATCAGCATTTAATTCCTTTAAGCCAATCAAATAGTACAAACTAGTAATAGAAGTCAGAGACAAAAACATCCTACCACACGTGATACAGACAAACACAAAAGTTTCACAAATAGAGATCAAAACGTAGACAGAATTACTAATAATTGTAGAGAACACCCTGATGTCTTACCTGTGAAATGGCCACTTGTCATGAGAGTTCTATAAAACGTTTTCCGATTGAGAGTTTCTCCAATTCAAAGAATCCACAGTCTGACCATTAATGGCAGGAATTTAATAGCGACTCAAAGCAATAAACCTTTTTACAGCTTAACTAAAGAAGCCAAAGGCTTTCTATTTTTATGGTATTTCCTTTGTATGTCGAATGACAAAAAAAGACATTGAAAAAAATGACCATCTCTAGAAGAAAAGTTTCAATAAACAAAACGAGGAATTGCTAAGTCCAAGTGACGAGCTGAACAGGTAGTGCAAGGACATTGCCTCCCCCTCCAGGATATGGCTCTGGAAATTTTTCCTTTCTTCAGACATCCCTGTTTTAGCCCTACCTGAGGTAATAAGCCAAAAACGGCTGTTTCCAGCCTAGATGCCATCTTTGGCCAAAGCAAAACTTTTGGCTAATTATAATATCATTATCATCTCAACCGCATTGCAAGTACTGCAGCTCCCATTGTGCACCTGACACTAACACAGTTCTGGAAACATCATATGAGAAAGAAAAGGCAGGAAACCAAGTTCCCCACCTATTGGGAGGAGACAATAAGGCCAAGTCAGCACCACAATTTTCCAAGGTCTCCCTCCAGGGAGAACAAAAAGTTCATAACCAGCCATCTTGACGAGACTTTCCCCCTCTTCCTCTCTCTCCCCACCCCTTCCTCCCTCTTCCTCTCTCAAGTTAAGCCTGCACTCTACCTCCTCAAGTGAGCACTTTAACATTAATAAAACTCATGCTTTCCTGCTTGCTGTTCATCTTGCCTTTGGATTCTTTCTTGTGGAATTAAGTGAGAATCTGGTCACGGGACCCACAAGACCTCCAGCTGTTCATCTTGCCCTGGAATTCTTTCTCACGGAATAAGATGAGAACCTTTCCGGCGACACAGGTTATAGCTTCACAAGCATTTTTTCATGACAGTCTTAGATGAGAGGAAAAGGACTCGTGGCACTTCTAAATTCTACCAAAGACCACAGAAATAGATCAAGAAGGCTGACAGGGTAAACGAAAATAATGTTTATTTCTGCCAGTGGAAGACCATGATATCTCAGCTACAGAAGTTTCCAGGAGCTAGCAGTTACCCAGCCATTAATTTTCCTGACACCATAACAAGATGGAAGTTTTGTAGTTTTCTGAAATCCGTCTTAAGTGCGCAGAAAGAGGCAGAACCTGGGACCTAAGGAAGACTACAAAATCATCAAACCCCTTCCTTCACGCAGAACTATCCAGACAATTAGCATATCTGTGGAAGGAGCTGTTAGCCTGGGGAAGATGCAGGCTGGAATTAAGGTAGAAGTAATTCTCTCTGTTATATGTAGAGTAATAGACCAAATAGCTTTAGTTCCTCTATAACATGAAGCAAAAAAACAGATACACGCATGTTCAGTACTCCTCACCCTCACTATGCTACACCACAGACTTAGAAAAAAAGAATTTTCCTCACCGAGCCGTGTCCTCTGCTGTGTCATCTGAAGACAGATAGCATCTCTCCCCACACTTGGCACTCCTGTCCAGATTTGGGACATTTGGATTTGTGACGCTTCTCCTCACTTTCTCTGTTCACCAGGTCCTGGTGCGGCTCCCAGGGGCTGCTGAGATACAGGACTGCCTCACACAATGGCACCACTGGAAGCCTCAAGAAGCTTCTTCCCGCTTTCTGAAAACGCAGAGCATACACAATGTGGGCTCACACTAGATCTCATGAGTGTGATATGGGGGTGGGATGTCCACGCATGCTCACGTGGGGGTCACATAGTGGACCCAGAGGACCATGTCTAGAGTAAGGCAAACCCAACTCTACACTGATTGGTGAATCGCCCCAGGACCAACCCCTTGGCTCCTCCTCACTGGCTCTCAACACCACCCTCAACCTCACACTGGCCCCACCCGCTAATACCCGTACCTTGCGCCTTTTCCAGGCCAAGCGGCCGATAGCTAATGGTGAGAAGGCGCGGATTAGATCCACGTTGTGCGGACTATGTGCCTGGGAGGAATACTCCAGCACAAGGACAACCAGTCTGTCCCCAGTCCTCCCTCGGGCCCAGGATTTTGTTCAGCCGCAGGTGTTAGAGACATCCTTCCTGACCGGGCTTTGGAAAATAGGGTTTTTCAAGCGTAAGCTTTTATTGTAGAACACTTAGCAGAATTGTGTACATAGGCTAACCCAAATTACTTAATAATTTTTAATAACTAAATCAGGATTTTAAACATAATTGATATAAAAGTATAAGAATGTTAAAGATGCTTATAAGTCATTTTTAGAAAGTCTATAGTTGCTCCTGTGCCAAATCATGCTCTTCTTATTAAGCTTGCTACATTTCAAAATATGAGCGACTGAGAGAAATGTGAATTTATTTATCATGGCATTTTGTTTTCTCTTATGCTTAATTATAGGGTCCCCTTGACTTAGCAACACTTAATTCAAAAATCATTAGTGGGGGACCATAGGCAGCGCCTGAAGAGATGTCACGGTGGACCACTGCCAGAGAGTAGAGCCATCATGAAGTTATTCTCTGCTGCCATCTAGTGGTCATTTTGGTAATATCAGCCTAGTGTACATCCTCATTAAGTTATTCTCTGCTCCCATCTTGTGGGCATCTCTTGAATAACACCTCAGTTATGGCATGAAAAGTTTTTCTTTGCTGCCTTTTCAGGCATCTCGAGAATAGCATCTGAATGTAGGTAATCATGAATATTTATTCTTTGCCTCCATCTCATGTGCATCTTGGGAATAACACCAGAATGCATGTAACAAGAAATTATTCTCTTCTGTCATCTGTTGTGCATTCTGGGAATAATATCCAAGTATATGTCATCATGAAAAGTTATTTCTGCTGCCATCTCACGGGCATATCTAGAATAACACCCAAGTGTATGTCATTATGAAAAGGCATTTTTTGCTGTTATCTTGTATGCAGCTCAAACATAACATCCGAAAAAAGAAAAAAAACATCTGCATGTATGTCATAAAAAGTTATTCGCTAGTATCATTTTGTTGGCTTCTCGAGAATAACACTTGAGTTTATTCTCTACTGCCATCTCATGTGCATCTTAGAAGTAAATATGCATGTATGTCATGAAAAGTTATTCTCTGTTGAAATCTTATTGGGATTTCGGGGAAAACAGCAGAGTGTATGTCAGAAAAAGTTATTTTCTGCTTCCATCTTGTGTGCATTTTGGGAAGATACCCATGTGTACATCACCATGAATACTTATTTTCTGCTGCCATCTCGTGGGCATGTTGAAAATAACACCTAGGTGTATTCATCCTAAATATCTATTTTCTGCTGCCATCTGGTGGGTTTTTTAGGAATAACACTTGAGTGGTTGTCATCATGAATATTCATTTTCTGCTGCCATCCAGTGGGAATTTGGGGAGTGACGCCACAGTGCAGGTTATGAAAAAATATTTAAGTGTTATCCCATGCGCATTTCATAAATAACACTCAGGAGCATGTCATCATAAAATGTTTTGTCTGTTGTCAATTCGTGAGCCTCTTGTTTCAAACAAAGATTGCGTGTCTTGAAACATTGTTTCTGCTGCCATCTTGTGGGCACATTGAAAATACAACCAAGTATATTTCATCATAAAAATTTATTTTCTGCTGCTATCTGGTGTGAATTTGGGGAATAAAATCTGAGTGTAGTTCAGATACAAATTCGTTTTCTGCACCCATCTTGTGTGCATCTCGACAATTATACTTGGGTGTCATTTTCAAAATACCCACGAGATGGCAGCAGAGAAAAACTTTTCATAATGACATGCCCTGGGTGTTATTTTCAAAATGAACATGAAAAAGCGGCAGAAATAACTTTATGGACAGCCCTGTCATGTTATTCCCAAATTGCCCACCAGATGGCAACAGAGAATGAATATTCATAATGACCTACACTTGATGACCTATAGTCAGGTGTTATTCCCAAAATGAACACTAGATGGCAGCAGAGGATAACAAATCACGTTTCCTGACCTAAACTCTGGTGTTATTCCCAAAATGCACACCAGATGGCAGCAGAGAACAGCGTTTCCCTGCCTTAGGGGTTCTGCTCACCATTAAAATAAGAATCCAGATCCTTGGTACTTAGCTAACTTTGAAATAACTCCTGTCCTTTACATATTTCTTCTCACCTACTGTTTCTGTATGTCAGACGAGGAAGGAAAATTATTATATCCATTTTACAGGTATTTAAACTGAAGATTGATTATAACACAATTCTGCATCCAGGACACCACACTCACACAGGATCCCGGACAGAGTAATCCAAATAGTCTTTGCAGCTTTGAGTCGAATCTCGGTCATTCTATTTGAAGAAAATCTACACATAACCTAATGCTCCAGCTTGCCATTTACTCACTCAAGCTGGTTTTTGTTGTGGGACTTGGACAGGAAGCTGGGGATAGGGATGGGTGGGGAGGATGAAGGAGGCCCAGCCCATCACAGGAGTACAACCAGTGCCAGATTCTTATAACGGCGACTTCTCCACTTCTACTCCCTGCCATCCTCTGGCCTTTTAAGTCTGTTCTTGTTCAAGCCAGAGCACTGGCCTACTCTTGCCCACGTTCCCTTCCTCTGAGGTCCCAACCTGCCCCTCCTCTGTTCTCGATCACCTCAGGCCTTGCAGGACCCAGAGCACCAGGGACACCCACTGTGTTCTCAATGTGGGCCCCAAGGCTGTAAGCTCCTCCTAGCTGGCCAACCCTCTGGGTCCTCCAAACACACCCCTGGTGGCAGCGATGAGATGAAACTGGAATCTGACTTGTACAGTCTGCTCATTCTCCCTGAGTAACAGAAAAAGCAGACTCTACCCATAAAACATATTTTGCATTTACACTCTCACCTCATTTCTGTTCCTTTATAAAACACATTTTCTTAGGGACTTTTATACCAAAGTGTTTTCTGCAAAGGAAAAATTCAGTAATAAGATTTCTTTCAGTTAGATTTAATTCTGTGCACAAAGATGTGTCCTTGAAGAGGGCTGTGTGTAAAATAAAGTGAGCAGTCTGCCGCTTCTTTGAAGTCTGGGGAGCGAAGGGCAGAGAACACCTGATATCATTGTTGCTTTCATGGGGTGCTCAGTTTTCCCACCTTTATCTCCAGACTCAAGGATGGGGAACGAAGACAACACAGATCTCACACTTCAAAACATCCACACTGCATGCCCAGGTTCTTACAGGAGCCAAAATGTAGGGACTTGGATGAAAAAAGGAAGGGAAAAGCAAGTAGCTAGAAGAAAGTATTGTGTGTCTGGAGCAGCCCGCCTTCTCCAACTGTCAGAAGCAAGCACCAGCTATAGCTGGTCTGTTTGGGATCGGGATCAGCAGAAGCTGTACTGGCCTGGGGGCTGGAGCAGTGGCCATGGCACCGTCTGCCAGGTGTCTGTTGGGCCAGCTCCCAGTCCTGAGCTGAGGTTAAATCAGCGTCTCATTGATTGTGTATTCACTATGTCAGGCAATGTGCTTAGTGCTTTGGGTGACTATATTCTCTCCTATTTTGTTTTATTTTTTT
>NW_024349635.1:0-417 GCF_902729225.1 Pteropus medius
CCAGGGGTCCACACAGGTTTCCTTCGAAAAGTCACCGTATACGTATAGATGAATATATATATGCATCTATACGTATATGGTAGCTTTGGCGAAAAGCTCTCGGTGACGTCCATTTTGAGCCAGAATCGCAGACTTCCGAGAAAAGGCTCACTTACGGCAAATGAACAGCCCTCCCGGGGCCTTGGGGCTCTGTGGGCCAAGCCCGGTCATCTGCGGGTACTGGGGTGGCGAAGTTGGAGGAGCACTCACTGACACTTTGAGCTCCTAGAGGTACAAACTACGTGTCATTCGTCTCTGCATCCTCTTGCAGGGTTCAGGGCCGCCCACAGACAGCGTACCCGGGATGCTTTGGCCCCTCCGTCCATGGCGGCCGTCACCCGCTGGAAAGAGTTCAGTTGGGAGACACTGCAGACAGCT
>NW_024349636.1:0-817 GCF_902729225.1 Pteropus medius
GCAACCATCCTGGTCCTAATGTCTGACTCACAGATGTAGCGAGGGTCAGATTTCAGTCCATCACCAAGAGGAACTTCATGATGATTACAATCATCTGGCAATGGACCAGACTTCTTTTCAAGGTAGTGAGTGCCCCATTGCTGGTAGAATTCAAGCATAGCTTGTAAACTGCTAAGCCGTAAAGGGGATTCCAACATTAGAGAAGGAATTAGATTTTCAAGGAACAGGGTTTTGTGGATGAGATGCATAGGGGCATCTTTTACCATGAGCTGCAAGGAAGGGTATATGGGGCAACTTATCACCAATTTCCAGGATTTTAGGGGCATCTGCCTGCTAACTGACGATGTTCTCACCTGCTTTCTTCCAGTCACTCACTCCTGCAGGCCCGGCCATATGGTAGGATTTTCTGTGTCATTGCCTATACTTCGGAATAATAAAGCTGAATCTTCTTTAACCTAATTCTAAATTTCAAACCTGTTGCTCTTCTGATTCGCCCTCCCAAGGAAAGTGGTCAGTAGAGTAAGTCACTTGTGTGTTTACTACGAGGAGTGACCTCAAAAAAGGACTGGCGTTTGAGCCTCCTTCTATACCTCAGGAATCAGATTCAAGCAAATGTCAGCATGGTTTTTGAACTACCTCAGGGATTCCTAGAATTCCTCAGAGAAAGCCTGAGGACTGTCAGCGGCTCCCCTGACCGCAGGCATAAACTGAAAGAGAAAGTAGGGCTCATTTTGGGAAAATTGTCCATGACTCCATGCTGACCTTTGGCTTTGGTGTTCCTCATTCAATATGTCCCCACAGAGGGCCACTGCTGGGA
>NW_024349637.1:0-15125 GCF_902729225.1 Pteropus medius
GTCTTGGACCTTAGACGTGGACTAAGATAGACACCTTAGAGTGGAGCCACCATGAGCCACTGAATCGGTATCTTCTCACCGCCACCCTCTGCCTATAGATGGTGGTGGAATACCAGGGCCTCTTTGATCACTGCAAAATTTTTGGACATGCCGTGTCCCTTTGCCTCTTTCCCCCTAACCTCACCCTGGGTCCCACCATCACATTGTGACTGCTCACAGTGTCACATTCTGCTCGATCCTCTGAAATAGGTCTGTGGGCACTCATGACCCTGCTGTTCTCTTCTCTACAGCAGGTGTGGGGCCCTCAGTGCCCTCCGTGCTCCCCAGTGGCATACCCTCAGAGCTAGAGTCACTGTCCTTGTCCTCGCTGCTTCTCCAGAGCATGAGAAGGACAGAGGGAGGGTGACACTGAGCTAAGAGGGGTTTGCTGGCTCATCTCAAACATCAGGGAGAGAAGAACAAGATTTCTCCCACCTCTGGACTCAGGGCCAGCACTTCCCCCAAACTCCGCTCCCTACTCTGGGTCACTTCCTGGAGACTGAGGGGAATTCCAGCCTTTGCAAACCCATCTCCTACAGCTCACAAGTTCAAGGTATAGAGAAAGCAATGGAGGCCTGGCTGAGCTAGTTCTTGGGGTAGGATCTTATAGTTTTGCTCATCTTGCCATGTTCTGAATGCTTTTGTTTTTTCTCATAATTAGGGTATTATGGAAACCAAGTGCAATGAGGGAATCGGGTGAAGGTACATATGCCATGCTGAGGTCAACTTCTCTCCAGGGCCCCATCTCTTTTGTAAGCAAAAGGGAGAACTTGGTAAGAGCGGACCCTGATTCTTTCCCTTCTCCCCCCTTCAGGACACAGACAGAGGCCACCAGGTCTCATGAGAAAAAGCATATATTTTGGGAAAGAAATAATTTTGGTAGGAAGAAACCATTACCACATGGAAGATGTACTAACATGAGAAAAATAAGTTTCTCTTTGCATGGTATACATTTTTTCTTGCATAAAATTCCTACCAGCAAAGGCATGAGAAGCACACTCTGGTTGGCCAAGAAAGACATATCTTGGAAGGGGACAGTGCACTGGACAGTAGTAGAGATGGCCTGAGGGTCTTGTCAACCTCAGCTCATGCTGGTAGAGTCTATCTTGGGACCCCAGCTTCCTGGGTGGAATGAGCCACTTGCTGTCCCTGTCTCTGCTCCGTCTGCTCTTATTAGGATGGTTATGTCCATTAGGGGTGAACTGGTAATCATCGGCCATATTTTTCATCACTCTTCTCTGCTCTTTGTAAGAGAGAGCCCTCTGGTAGCAGAGATGCGGACCTACTGGAGCCTGGAGTTCTCCTTTGCAGCAATTCACCTCTGAGGGACAGAGTCCATGGTGAAGTGCCATTTTCTCCTCTAAGATCTGTCCAACAGCTGTCACCAGTACCTGAGCCTCGGCAGCTCTGCTGCCCATAATTGATCTGCTTTTGACTGGTTCGCAGCTCTGGTCAGTAGCTGATGCAGGCTGGCCTTTATGCGGGTCATCTTTCAGTCCTTTGTCTTTCCTGGGGAACATCCACTGCAGAAAGTACTTTATCCTATTTTTGAGGAAGCTTTCTGGTGGAGGCTGTTCCTTCTGCATGAGCTGGCAGGACTTGCTGTTCCTTCTGCATGAGCTGGCAGGACTTGCTTCTGATTTCTTACTCAGGGCAGCACTTATCCCACTGTCTTGCGAGGTCCTCATTTCTGCCAGCTTTTCTTTGTGCTCTCCTGGCTTGGGCCGTCCATTGTTTTCCTTCTCATAAGTGGGGATAAACGTCGTGCTCTGGCTCTTAGATTGGTCTTGCAACCTCAGGGACTCCTGTTGGCTGCTCCCTCCACTCGATATGAAGTCATTTAGCACCTTAGAAGCTGACATGTCCCCACTGGAAATACTCTTGGAACTGAACAGAGATCCCCGAGAAGCCAAGACATCTGCAACAAGGAACACATCAGAGTGACAGCCTTGAAGAAGTGTGTCCGTGGCACAGTCCTGAAGAAGCACACCAGTTTCACAGTCTTGAAGGAGCACAGTTGTGGTATGGCCTTGAGGGTGGTTCTCTGACTGTACCAACCGCTGAAACTCAAGCTGACTAAGCTGTGCATCGAGGCATGGTTTTGCTGGATCTTGGGCAACCAAGTTTGTAGGTGATGAGCGTTTTTTACTGGACTCTGGAGACTCTGATCTCCTCAGGGTGACACAGGGCTCCAAGGTAACACTTAAAGCAGGGGCCTCTTTGGCCCTCACTGCCTTCCTGGCTTCTTTGGCTCTTAAAGATTGGACCTCTAAGTTGAGTTCCAACTTAGAGTCTTGTGAGGTCTGACCTCCACTCTCCTTCCTTGGCTCAGTCTTGGCCACCACTGAACTTGGATTTGGCTCCAGGCTCTCTTTCTCCACTTCCATGGCAATCTCACTATGCCAGGTTCTGCCCACAAAGGGGCATGTGAGGGACTGAGAAGATACCCTGCCCATCTGTCCAATTAGAGGGCTTTCTGAGGACCCATGGTCATCACTAGGTGGTCTCTCTACCACATCCTTCTGGATTTCCTCACACGCAGTTGAGGGGGCAAGGAGAGGACTCACCAGTGTGGGCATTGACTCTACTGTTATCACCTTGTCTCTCAGAAGGGGCTGAAGACCAGGAACCGAATCATCTGATATCACCCTGTCTCCTGGAAAGAGCTGAGGACTGAGAACTGACTCTTCTGTTAGGAACTCTTCTCCAGAATGGAAATGAGGAGGTTTCCCCCCAAACTTGGTGAACTTAGCTTTAGAGTGTGCCCCAGATGCAGAGGTGGCTGAGGGGTTAAAGAAAGACCATCGAAGAGGCGAGGGTTGAGCCTTTTTCAACTTAAAGAATTTTACAGGCTTGAGAACCTTGAGGGGAAGGCCCCATCTGTGCCTCACCCAAAACCTTTTAATATGTGCTTCTAGCAACTGTCGAGCTTGTGGACGGCGGCTGAAAACCTCATGGGAGGTGTTCATGTGGGATTCCCAACTTTTAGAAGATGCTGGATTTCTGGCTTCCGTGTGCACATTTGACTCTCTAGGAAGGTCTAGGGCATGATTAGCAGCAATCCTTGAATGATGAACATCCATGGGGATCCGACCCTCACTGATCTGCCCTGACGTTCTGACGGAATGGACTCTCAAGACGTTTTCTGGATACTTCTTTTCTGGGCCCATTGTCGAGGTCTTCACCAAATCTCTTTTTGAATCTTCATAGCTCTCTTCCGGAACCTTCACTGGGCAGCTCGTTGAGCCCCTGTGTACGTCTTTTATGATCTTCCTCGCGTTATGCCCCACATCCTTGCCCAGGTCCATCCTTGGTGGGATCATTGCTGGATGCCTATATCCTATTTTTTCTGCATCCTGGCTGCTGTTTCCTGTAAATGCAGAGGTCTGAAATGTCCCCCGCATGCCCTGTGCCTGATGTGCCTGTGGGAATTCTCCGTCAAGCTGTGGAAGTTCCAGAGATAATTGCATCCAGTGGGGCAGGCCAGCCACGTGTCTATGCTGCACGAACCTTTTCTGAAGGTGTTGTTCCAATTGCTCCAGAATCTCAGGGTTGATCACATCCTCAAAAGCAAGGGAGACTGGCCTGGGAGTATGGGAGGCCCCATTTTCCTGGGGAAAGTTGGGATTGACTTTGCTAGAAACCACTTGAGGTTTTTTCACCAGAAAGGGGAAAGATCTTTCCCCTTCTTGTTGCTTCTTCCAAAAGTGAGGTTCCAGGTCTTGATATGAAATTGAGATAAAAGATCGTGCCTTATCCTGGGTTGTAGGGCAAGATACCCCAGAGGTCCTTGTTTGGGGTGGAGAAAAAGGTGGTAGATGGGTCTGGGTCTGGATCTGAGCCAGAGGTGGAGGCTGGAATGGTGGCATGGCTGGAGTCAAGAGTTTGGGTTGGGTCACAGGGTGGGGCAAGGGCTGTTCCAGGGTAAGATGTGAAGTTACTTTGTGCCGAATTTGCAATGGTAAGGCATGAGGGAATTCATTGAATATGACAGAAGGAAACTCTGGTGGGGTTTCTCTGACAGTAGCCACCAGAGACTCACTATGCAGAAAGGGGAGACCCCAGAAGAGCTGGCTGCATTTCTGCTGTAAATTGGCCTCAAATATTTCAGGATGTAGGTGCTTCTCAGGACCAAGCAGCTTCTCTGGTTTGCCTTTCATTCCCCAGAGGGCGTCCTGCTCATCACCCAGTGACTTGATCATATTTCTCAAAGAATCCAAGTGGTAGTCTGACCCTTCTTTTTTTTCTTTTTCATTCCAAATCTTCAGTTCTACTCTCCCAGAGATCGGCTTCCGGACATCAGGGTTGAAAAATGAGAGAGTACTAGTCTCTATCTGTTTGTCTGTGGGGTGCCCCCTGGATGAGTCCTCTGGTAGGTGATGGGACACTTGCTCTTGCTGAGACTTAAAGTGTGTTGAAGTAGAGAGGCTGTGGGCTTTGGAATCCATCTGCCACCGAGACAGAGTCGAAATGGAACAGCTTGAGTGGTCAAGGCCTGACATGGCTGGAATAGGCGAAGCTGACCAAGGCATGTGTGGAGACCAGCTCACTGAGTCACACTTGGGAAGAATCAGAGTGGAATCTTGGGGTGGGGGTGCAGAGGAGGCTGTCAGAAGTGGAGGGTGGGCCTCTGAATCAGGGAGACATGAAGTGGAAGTAGACAGTGTAAGTGGCTGGGGTAAAAGGCCATCCAGGGGAAGGAAAGGCTCTGGTGGCTGAGAGGCACTCACAGATGAGCACGAATGAAAAGAAAACGAGGAGGTCCTTGGGCTTGGTGACAGGCTAGAGGACAAAGGTAGTGGGTGTTCAGTCAGAGGAGCTGGGGAAGCCAACGGGATCATGACGGGAGCAACAACTTCCACAGGCTCCCCACAGGGCTGCTGGGCTCCCGCAGGATTTGCTTTGCACACCTCACCAGAGAGGTCTTGACATGAGCGCTGACGAAAGCCACACTCGTTCGGGAGCCTCTCGAGGTGGCTGCAGGAGACGGAAGCACAAGAGCATAAGGGGCCAGAAGGGCAGGGCGGGTAGGGCAGGCTGGATATTCTGGGGAGGGGTGGGCACCAGGGGCCCGGGGTCCTCTCTGGTCCCCATGCTGACTTCAGAATGCTCCTGCTGTCCCTCATCGCGGGGTTGTAGCCACACCACATTCCCATGCCCCCCTCCCTCTTTAGGACAGTCCAAGGTGGCTGGCATCCTTGAGAGAGGTGGACCCAGGAGGACAGGGGAAGATTTTTTACCTTCGCAAAAGGGAAACCAGGCCCTGAGCCTCTTCTAGTTCTTGCAGGCAATCTCTGCAAGCTAGAAATCAGGAGACTGGGTCATGCGATGAAAGCAGAGCCTGGGGGTCTTACAGGAGACTAAGGCAATCACTTTAGGGGAGACACTTGGAAGGGAGAACTCTGGAGCCCAAGCACCTGAGTCCAAGGACACACGATTCCTGACAGTGGTGGCAAGGCTCAAGAAGGGTAGAGTGTTATCATTCACAAAGTGCTTCCACATTCATTACCCACCAAGGACCTCGCAACTAGCCCATGGGGAAGGAAAGTCAGGGAGCACATCACAGAGGGATCTGAGTGAAAGTAAACAACTTGTTCACACTTGGACCTGGACGTCTCCCACCTTCCAGTCAGACACTGTTGGTCTAAGACACCTGCCCAAACGCTCCTGCTAGATAGATGAAACCCATTTCCAGGCCCTTGAGGCTTCGAGGCTTTGTTCTGAGCATGGAATCTGGGAAGTATCTGGGTTCTGATCTCTTTTCCAGGAGCCTCCCTGAGGGTTCTGTTTCCTGAGTTTCGGATGTCGCTAGTGTCCTCAGAGACCTGGAGCTGGGCCCTCAGGGACAGAAGAGGTGGAGATGAACCTTTCGGAGCGGGGCTGAGGGGGAGAAGCTCACCTTTCAATGTTCTCCTTTTCTTCCTGCTCCTGCGCCACTTCGGCTCCACTGGACACTGAGACACAATAAAAAACGAGCGGTTGGACCTCCTTCTCACTGTCCTCTCTCTAGATGAGCCACAGATGCTCAGTGTTCATGAGTAATATGACTTTCTACTTAACTAATGGGACTCCGCATTTTTCCCCTTTTATTTTTAAAGTGGATAAAAATATTTCTGTTTTTTGTTTTTTAATTTGAAAACGTAAAGAAAGTTTTTCTATGTGAGACCCATCAGTGATTTCTTCCATCGCTCTTCCTCTGCTCAAGAAACATAGACATTCTCAGACCTACAGGCCTCTCTGGGTTCCGTCAGGTAGGACTCTGCTTTCCGAGGCCAGAGCCCCACTGCAGCCTCTTCTCAGAGGCGCTCAGGGGCTCCACACTGTCCTCAGATCAGCCCCGACAGAGGAGAGGCTCAACACAGACTCCTGCCATGGAAAGGCAGCTGGAGAACCAGTCATGCTCAGGGGCCTGTCCACCTGCAGAGATCTCACTCTTACTTAGTATCCGGTCCTCGGCCACTGGTCACTGCATTTGGGACTGTGCCTGGAGCCCTCCACCACACTTGGACTCCCTGTCTGAGATCTTTGGAGAGAAAGTCCTCATGCCCAATCTAAAGTCTGCCTACCCTGCTTTGTTCCTAGGATGATGATATTTTATAATTTCCAAGTATTCTCATCTCAGGAGTCTTTCCAGGTGATTCAGAAAGGGAGAAATAAGAATAAGAATAAAGATCATTTCTCTTGGTTCTGGGCCAAGGATTCCTTACCTCCTTGATATTTCTATGTTTCCTACATGGTGGTGAAGATGGCTTACTCTCGAAGAAAGGAAGTAGCAGGAGGAAGAGCCCCAGTCCACACAGGAGGCCGAAGATGGTATCAGTCACCCACGGAGTTAAACTGGAGCTCAGCCAGGTAGCAATAACGCTATTCAGAGAAGAGAGAAATTGCTCCATCATCTGAATCGCACTGCTGCCCTCAGGCAACTGGGCACTTGGGAGCGGCTTGTGGACTAAAACCGCTGGCCCACATCACAGAGCTGCATCTGGTCACAAAGGGCTCTTGAGGGGTCAATAACAGGAGGAGGCTGTCGCAGCCTGCACCCCCCCCAAACACCCACCCCACAGATTCCTCTGCCTTTCTCTGAACCTTCCAGAACTACTCTCTCACACTATTAGAGATATGCAATTTTCTGTTCATTCGGTCTGATGCTCAGGTAATAATACGTGGTTCTTTTGAGATCTCTACTTGAGCTCCATCAATTTCATAGCTTTGAGAAATGTGGAGTTGTTCCTGGAGTTTTGGTTAATTCCCAAGAATTTTTACTCTCAGGCTGCCCTCTATCTGCAGTACCACCTTTCTCACATATAGTTTTGCCTTGCCTCAGCCCAGATATACGCCTTATTTAGCTTTGTGAATTCCAAAATCATTAAAACTGTTTTATTTTAATTAATCTTCACTATCTTCAGCCAGGATCACTCAAAAATCAAATGAATAATTACCCCAAATTTACAAAACTAAATTAGTATAAAACAAATTGAAATTGTCAAAAAGGCAAGTACATTTTTTATGTTTCCAGCATTTTTGCTTCTGAAATCAATAAAGGTTAAACTGCACAAAAGCTTTTACTATGTTCTTTATACAGACACACACCCTCCACACATACACACAATCCTTAAACAAATCAATCTAGCACTTCCAAATCTAAGAATCAAGCATTTCCTTTAGGTCAAAAGACTTTCTTCAGCAATTCTTGTATGTAGAATTCTATGTCTTTGTTTATCTGGACAATATTTTGTCTTTATTTTTGAAGGGTTGATTTGCTAGACGTGAAATCTTTGCTTGACAAGTTTTTCTTTCACTTTGAGTGTGTCATCCCACAGCATTTCCTCCATTGTTTCTGAGTGAAGTCAGTGATTAATAATATTATAGTCAGCTTATCTATGAAGAGCAGATTTTCTCTTACTACTTTCAAGATTTTTCATTTGTTTTGTCACAGTTTGGCTATGATGTGTCTAAGAGTGGATCTCTTTGTTTTTATCTTACTAGAGGTAAACACCGAAATTTATACTGATTTTTCTCATCAAATTTGATAAGTTTTCAGCAATTACTGCTGAAATTTTTTTTCTTCTATTTCTGAGACTCTCCATATATGCTGGTGAGTTTAATGATGCTACACAGATCTTTTTTCTACAAACACTTTTCTCTTTGTTTTTCAGCTTGCATAACTTCCATTAGCCTATCTTCATAATGACTCTTTCTTCTGGCATCTCAAATGTAATATTGAACCTCTCTAATTTTTCATCTCAGTCACTGTAGTTTTCAATTCCAGAATCTCTTTGGTTCCTTTTTAAAAAAATAATTTGTAGCTCTTTTTTGTTTTTGTTTTTTTTTTTCATATTTGTTAACTTATTTATTGTCTTTTTATTTCTGCTTTCAATATGTTCTAACAATTTTTTTGTAGCTCTAATTTTTTAAATACTTTTATGTTTTAACCTTTACCCTGGAATTATAAGCTATTTTCCAATCAATATTACAACATTGGAGTATTCTGAATTTAATAATATAATTACCTATACCAGCGAATTTCCTACATTGACATGATTTCCTGTTATCGATTGATATCTTTTCATTTCAACTGAAAGAATTCCCTTTAATGTTTCTTGTAAGAATAGTTTAGTGGTGATGAAGACATTCAGTTTTTGCTTGCCTGGGAAATTATTGCCTTTTCGAGTTTGAAGGACAATTTTGCTCAACACAGAACTGTTGATTGGCAGTATTTTACTTTCAGCACTTTTAAAATTTCATGCCATTTACTTCTTGCCTTTAAAGTTTCTGCTGAGAAGTCTGCAGATAGTTTTATGGGGGTTCTCTGTGTGTTATAAGTTTCTTTGTTCTTGTTTCTTTTAAGATTTATTCTCTGCTTGTTTCCAACTTTGACTATTTAATAGTCATGTGTCTTGGTGTGAATCGCTTTGGATTTATCTCCTTTGGACCTGTCTGGACTTCCTATCTCTGGAAGTTTGTTTCTTTCCCTATGTTAGAGAAGTTTTCAGCCATTATTTCTTTGAGCACATTTTGTGTTCCTTCCTCTAACCTCTTTCTATTCTCCCTCTGGGACACTTTTAAGACATCTATTGGTCCACTTGATGGTGTCCCAGAGATTCTTAAGTATATTCACTCCTTTTAATCCTTTTTCCTTTTTTTTTTTTCCTGATTGAATGAATTCCTGTCTTTGAATTTACTGATACTTTCCTCCACTTGATTTAATCGGCTATCGAACACTTGTATCGAATTTTTAGTATAATTATTGTGTTCTTTAGGTCTGCGATTTCTGTTTGGTGCTTTTAAAAATTTTCTATCTCTTCATTGAAATTCTCACTTTGTTCATGCATTATTCTCCTGACCTTGGTGAACATCTTTGTAAGCATTATTTTAAACTCTATCAGGTAAATCACTTATATCAATTTTATTAAAGACTGTTTCTGGAGTCTTATCTGATTCTTTTGTTTGGAACATAATCTTTTGTTTCTTCGTTTTCCTTGAATCCGCATTGCTTTTTTCACATTACATAAAACAGCCACCTTTCCCAGTCTTGACAAAGTGGCCTCATTTAGGAGTTAAACTTCATCGATCAACCTGGCCTGAGCTCTTGATTGTATCTCAAACCTTTGTGATTATACAAGTAACCTTCTTTGTTCTTGGTGCCTCTCAGGTGTGCAAAGACCCATCAGTGTCACAAAGGGGAGCATTTCAGTCAGCACCCAGATGCAGATTGGTTGAAGCCTGGACACTCAGCAACGGGGAATTTGAGTGAGTAGTTAGGCCCCTTCCAGGGATAAACTGGAGATGAACGTTTCTGTGTTTCCTCTGTGCTTTTGTAGCCACGAGAGAGGGTTGCTCTTGCACCTATTAAGAATTGCTAAATTTCTTGCTACATTTCTGTGGGATTCATGAAATCGAACCCATTGGCTGTTGGAGAGGTGATTCAGGGTTTCATCCCTAGGTCATCAGCCACAAAATTTAGGAGAGCAGACATGCATTAAAGCTCCTTATGGAAGCATACTAGCAAGGTGGAATGAGCTAGAGTGAGTTAGACTGGGCTAGAGCAGAGGAAGTGTCCACAGTCTTCTCTGGTTTCTGGAGAAAGTCTCATTCAGCCTCTAGATACATGGTCAATTACAAGCTTGACCCTCCGGCAACAGCTTTTAAAATATGCAAATAGATGCCTTCATAGAATGGCTAAGAAATAGGTGTTTCTGTTTGCTCCCTCTGCTCTGAGCCCTGGGAGGATAGCTGGTTAAGAATAGTTTGTGTGTTTGGGACAGTTCTGTGGGATTGGTGAGTACAAGCCTTGATAACTATCAAAACCAGGTGATTTAAGAGTCCATTTTTCAAGCATCAGAACCTAAAATCAGGACATTAGACATGTGACCACTATTTCCAAAATGATACTGGTGATTTGGAGTGGGTTAGAGGGATAAGGTGGAGAAGGCCACCTTTAGTTCATTAATTCCCCTTAAAATAGCTGCTTTGAAATCTTCATTTTTCTCAATACAATGCTAAGGGTACTTAGGATAATTGCTATTGTCTGTTTTCACCCAACTATGAGTCACCATTTTTACTTCTTTTCATCTTTTGTAAATTTTTATTGAACACAGACATTTTATATAATATAGCTTCTCTGGATTCTTATTTTTCCCTCCCAAGAGTTGTTATTGCTATTATTTTTTATTTGGGCGATATTGTTTAATAAATTATATAAACTTTAAGTGTATAATGCAATAATACATCATTTGTATATCGAATTGTGTGCTCACCACCCAAAGTCCAGTCTTTTTCTGTCACCAAATATTTGACCTTTAGCCTCTTCACACCCATTCCTTTTCCTTTTTGGTAACCACAATACTGTTGTCTGTGCCTATAAGTTTTGTTAATTTGAATTATTTTCCTTAGCATGATACTCTCAAGATCTATCCATGTTGTTGCAGATAGGGATATTTCATCCTCTCATGGCTGAGTGGTATTCCTTTGTATATATGTACCACACCTTCTTTATCCAATCAGCTATTGAAGGCCACAGGCTGTCTTCATGTCTGACTATCATGAATAATGCAGCAATGAACATGAAGGTGCATATATCTTTACTAGTAAATGTTTTCATATTCTAGGGGTAGATTCCCAGAAGAAGTTTTGGTAGCTCTATCACACAGTAGCTCTATTCTTAATTTTTTGAGGTACCTCCATACTGTTTTCTATAGTGGCTTTACCAGTTTACATTCCTCCAGCAGTATATGAAGGTTACTTTTTCTCCACACCCACTCCAACAATTGTTGTTTCTTGTCTAATTGATAATAGCCATTCTAATAGCTGTGAAGTGGTATGTCATTGCGGTTTTCATTTGCATTTCCCTAGTAGCTAGTGAATTTGATCATATTTTAATTTGTCTATTGGCCATTTGTACATTTTCTTGGGAAAAGTGTCTGCTCTGGTGTCTGCCCATGTTTTAATAGGATTTGTTTTTGTCGTAGAGTCGTGAGCATTCTTTATATATTTTGGATGTTAGATCCATATCAGAAGTACTGTTTGCAAATATCTTCTCCCACTTGTTTGATTGCCTTTTTCTTTTGTGATGGTTTCTTTAACTGTTCAGAAGCTTTCAGTTTGATGTAATCCCAGTCATTTATTATTGCCTTTATTCCTCTTGTGTTTGGGGTCAAGTTCATAAAATCCTCTCTGAGGTCAAGGTCCATAAGTTATATACCTATGTTTTCTTCTGTGTATTTTATTTTATCAGGTCTTTATTTCAGTATTTAGTCCTTTTAGCTATTTTTTATTTATGGTATCAGTTAGCATTCTAGTTCCCTTCTTTTACATGTGGCTTTCTAATTTTTCAATACCATTTATTGAAGAGGCTTTCTTTTTTCCATTGTATGTACCTGACTCTTTTGAAAATCATTTACCCAGCTACATGTGTGGTTATTTCTGGGCTCTCAATTCTGTTCCCTAGTCTGTGCATCTGTTTTTCTCACAATACCAAACTTTTTTGATTATTGTAGCTTTGGAGTATAATTTGAAGTGAGAGAGTGTGATGCCTCTAGCTTTGCTATTTTTTCTTCAAGATTGCTTTGAATATTCAGGGTCTTTTGTAGTTCCATACCAATGTGATGAGTATTCTTTTTAATTGAAATACAACTTTATTCTGATTCTAAATAGAAAGGAATGTGAATGAGAGTAACAAACAAGATTTCACCACTGAGTATTGTGATATTAATGTAGCAATCTTGTATTTGAAACTCAATAAGGAAACAACTGCTTTCCAAAACAGCTAAATATGCAGATCCAAATAATGAAGGTATTTTTTAACTGCCACATTCACTCTGAATCTCAGTCATCTCTTTCAGCATCCCCACGATTAAGCACATGTTCTGCTTAGCTATAGAATAAAGTTGCAAATACTCTGCACCACTGACATCACAGGACAGTTGCCTATAAAACTAGACTGCTGACACTAGCTCCTGCTTCAACTTCTTAGATGCTGTCATCCTCTTCCGGGAGAGCAGTTTTCTGAGCAACCTCTAGACCGTGCTCAAGTGTGCTGCCAAAGCTGAGTTCATGACAGCCTCTGGTGGAGAAAGAGCAGGCATGGCAACAAACTCCAAGTTAGGTTCTTCTATTAGTTTTCTAGCAAGCCAGAGGAAGGGCTTTTCAAAGTTGTAGTTATTTTTGGCAGAAATGTCATAGTAGCAAAGATTCTTCTTTCAATCAAAGACAAGTGATTCTGCATTAATTTTCTTGTCCTTAGTATCCACTTTGTTGTCACGCAACACGATGAGGCTGTTTTCACATACTTGTACCAAATCTCTATGCCAGTTAGGCATATTCTTGTAAGTAACTCTTGATGTTACATCAACTATTTTAATGACACACTGGACTTTGATGTAATAGCTATCTCTCAGTCCACCAAACCTCCTGCCCAGCCATGTCTCATGCATTGAAATTAATAGGTCCTCTGTTGGTGTAGAACACCAGGGTGGACTACAACACCCCAGGTAGCTACATACTTCTTAAATTCACCAGTCAGCAGACATTTCATAAATATAGGTTTTCTAGTCCCACTATCAGTAAACAATACAAGTTTGAACTGAACTTGGGGTTCTCCTTGGGCAGTCTTCATGTTGTTACTTCCAGAAGCATCTCTGGGTCCATCTGATTGAGAGCTCCAAATGTGATGAATCTTTGTTCTATTTTTTTGAAAAATGCCTTTGAGATTTTAAAAGGGGATTGCATTAAATCTCTATATTTCTTTAGGTAAATGGTCATTTTAACTATGTTAATTTTTCCAATTCATGAATATGAAATATCTTCTCATTTCTTTGTGTCTTCTTCAATCTCCTCAACAATGTTTTGTAGTTTAAGTATACAGATCCTTCACTTCCTGTGCTGTTTATTCTTAGGTATTTTATTCATTTGTTGCAATTGCAAATGGAATGGTTTTCTTCATTTCTTATTCTGATATTTTGTTTTTAGTATATAGGAACATGACAGATTTGGGTACATTGATTTTTTATCCTGCAACTTCTCTGCATTTTATTGTTTCTAATATTCTTTTGGTGTAGTCTTTAGGGTTTGCTATATAGGGAATCATTTCAGCTGAAAAAAGTGACAATTTGACTTCTTCATTCCCAATTTGGATTTTTTTTTAATTTCTTTTTTTTGCCTGATTGGTTTGGCTGGTACTTCCAGTATGAGTAACAGCGACAAGAGTGGGCATCCTTATATTCTTTCTGATCTTAGAGAAAATGCTTTCAGTTTTTCACCATTGAATATGATATTAGCTGAGGGTTTGCCATATATGGCTTTTATTCTTTTAAAGTACTTTCCTTTATTGAGTGTTTTAATCATAAATGGATGTTGTATCTTACCAAGTGCTTTTCTTCTTTTGTTAATATGAACATACGACTTTTATTATTTATTTTTTTAATGTAGTCTATCACATTGATTGAGTTGCATTTGTTGAACCATTCTTGTGCTACTGAAATGAACCCCACTTGATCATGATGTATTACCTTTCTAATATATAATTTTATTCAATTTACTGGTATTTTCTTTTGAAATTTTGTATCTATATTCATTAGAGATATTGGTCTGTAATTTTCTTCTTTATGTTGCCTTGCTAAGTTTTGATATTAGGGTAATATTGGCCTCAAAAAATGGGTTAGTAAGTATTTCTTTTTCTTCAATTTTTGGAAAAATTTGCGAAAAAGAGATATTAAATATTCTTTGAAAGTTTGGCATAATTCACTAGTGAAGCCATCTGGTCTGGACTTTTATTTTTTAGGAGTTTTTGATGACTTGTAATCACCTTATCTTTGATTCGCCTATTTATATTTTCCAATTTTTCATTATTCAGACTAGAAAGGTTGTATATATCTAAGAATGTGTCCATTTTTCCTAAGTTATCAAATTTGGTGGCATATAGCCTTTCATAGTATTCTTGTATAGTCCTTTGTATTTCTGTAGTGTCCATTGTAACTTCTTTTTCATTTGTGATTATGTTTATTTGAGTCTTTTCTTTTTTTCCTTAGTGAGTCTAGCCAGAAGTTTGTAGCTTTTATTCATCTATTCAAAAAACCAACTTGTTGTTAATTATTTTTTTCTATTGTCTTTTTTGTTCTCTTTTGCACTTAATTCTGCTCTAATTTTTATTATTTCTTTTGTTCGGCTGACTTTGGGTTTTGTTTATCTTAAAGGTGATGTGATAATTTAGATTTTTCTTGTTTTTTTTGTCTTTATTGAAATATATTAGACAATATGTTGCTTTTATTTACACTATACAATTCATTAAGTTTTTTCTTCCAATTATAGTTGGCATACGATACTAATCCAATTTCAGTTGTATACAACAGTCATCAGAGATCCAGAAACTCTCAAAGTGATCACCCCACTAAATCTAGTACACCTCTTCCCCCTTACATAGTATATCATTATTAACCATCTTCCCCATACTATACTCTACAACTCCATGTCTATTCTGCAACTAAACATTTGTACCTCTTAATCACTTTGCCATTTTTTTTGTCGCCCCCAACCCTCTCCCATCTAGTATCCCCCTCTAAATATTTTGTGTATTGTCTACAGGCATGCCA
>NW_024349638.1:0-623 GCF_902729225.1 Pteropus medius
TTTTGTCCTTGTTCTTTTTCCCTTTCCCCTGTATGGATGTAATGCTTGGAGATTGAGCAATCGTCTTGTGAGCATGAGGATAAATGCCAAACTCGATGAAGAATGAGGTTGAAAGTAAAAAGAAGACATTATGATGACATTGTGAATCTATTGTATTAGGTCTAAACTGCTTCCTCTAAGATTCTTTTTATCTTGAAAAAAAATAAATCCTATTTGGTCGAGTTAATGTAGTTGCTTGAGTAATGCATTGGACCCAATCTCAATACAAACAAGAAAGTTCTAACATTTTTTGATATGCTGAAAACATTACAGAATTTTATACATTATATTATTTTGTACCTTGTACTGTTTTTGACATATCAATACAGTATATGAAAGATGCTGGAGATAAAATTAATCTTGATAAAGGAACCTCAAAGACTGTTAATAGAACAATCTATAATGAGTCCTGACAATGCACATGAGTGTTCTGCAATATCATCCAGCAGATGCAGCATGATCTACTTACTTGAGCCTAGTCCTTGACCAACACTTCTTATGGAGGATTTCTGAAGGCCTCTTGGGTACCACATGTGCTTTTCCAGCTTTAATGATTTTGCAGTTGTAAGGATGATTTCCATGAG
>NW_024349639.1:0-524 GCF_902729225.1 Pteropus medius
TCTGCTCGCCTCGAGCGAGCGTCTTCCCGGCGGGTGTGACAAATTCCAGTGGTATTTATTTAAGCCATCAAGATTTCTAAGGCCATCTAAGTAAATAATTTTGTGTGTATATATACATATATATATATATATATATATATATGTATATATATATATGGAGTTATGGGTTTACGTTTAATGTAAATATATTAATAAATTAATATTTAGTAAGGTATTTAGAATTGACATCAAAAGGGCACAAATTTCACAAGAGTTGATTTGAAAATGGAAAACAATGTTTTAACTGAAAATTTACAGTGATCTTTACGCTGCATTGCTGATCATCAGAGGACTGAGAACGTAGACATTAGGATATGTAAGAATCACTCAAAGTTATTGGTACAAAATTCAAACTGACTTTTCTTTTTAAGATACATTTTAAGTTCTGCCATGAAAAGTGGTTTTTAAACTCTTGAAAATACCTAAACTGACGTCACTTTTCTCCTGGTGCCTTCATTTATTCGCAGACATAAAACCAGCTAACG
>NW_024349640.1:0-341 GCF_902729225.1 Pteropus medius
TTCACTGCTCAAGACCAGCCTTCGCCGACCCCTGGCCTCTGTGCCTTCCCCCCCAGCTCCCTCTCTCTCTCCCTTCACCACGCTGAACCCCACCTCTCTCGTGGTCCCTCCACCACACTGCTAGTATTTTATGGTCGTACTTTTCAAGTCTAACTTTCCCGGGGGTCTCGTTGGAGTCTTGTGTCCTCACTCAGTTTTGAGCTTCTCAAAGGCCAGGCCACATGTCATATTTATTGCCACCTCCTTTTATGTCTTACACATAGTAGGTGCTTAAAATGTTTTATTTTTTAAAACATTCAACTTGCTTTTCTTCAGGGATTCAGGCTCCAAGCCAGCAGATC
>NW_024349641.1:0-425 GCF_902729225.1 Pteropus medius
TAGGTTTAACTTTTAGAATTACGGTCGGTGTTACGTTTAAGTTTAGGGTTAGGGTTAGGGTTAGGGTTAGGGTTAGGTTAGGACTACGATTTGGGTTAGGATTAGGATTAGGCTTAAGGTTAGTGTTAGTGTTAGAGTTACTGTTAAGGTTAAGGTTAGCATTAGGTTAAGGTTCAGGTTAGGTTATGGAGTTAGAGTTCAGGTCATTCTTAGTGTAATATTTAGGGTTAGGGTTAGAATTAGGGTTAGGATTAGCTTTAGATTTAGGATTAGGATCTCTGTTAGTGTTAGTGAAAGGGTTACGTTTTAGGTTAAGGTAGATTGAGGGTTAGGGTTAGGGTTAGATTTAGTTTTACAGTTAAATTAGCATTAGGTTTAGAATTAGTGTCAGGGGTTAAGTTTAGGTTTACTGTTAGTGTATAATT
>NW_024349642.1:0-326 GCF_902729225.1 Pteropus medius
CGCACCCCGACGGGAGTCGGGCACCGCCACTGCCGCACCCCGACGGGAGTCGGGCACCGCCACTGCCGCACCCCGACGGGAGTCGGGGACGGCCACTGCCGCACCCCGACGGGAGTCGGGCACCGCCACTGCCGCACCCCGACCCGAGTCGGGGACCGCCACTGCCGCACCCCGACGGGAGTCGGGCACCGCCACTGCCGCACCCCGACCGGAGTCGGGGACCGCCACTCCCGTACTTCAACCAGAGTTGGGGAACAGCACCTCCCCTGATGGACTAGAACTGAAGAATGCCACCCCCAGCTCTGCCTCTCAGCATGGCCCTCGGG
>NW_024349643.1:0-852 GCF_902729225.1 Pteropus medius
AGGATTACGGTTTAGCGTTTGGGTTAGGTTTAGCGTTATGGTTTGTTTTAAGATTACAGTTATGTTTAGGGTTAGGGTAGTGTAAGAGTTTAGTGTTAGGATTAGTGTTATGGTTAGGATTAGTTCAGGGTTTGTGTTAGGATTAACGTTTGTTTTAGGGTTAGGGTTAGGTGTACTTTTAGGGTTAAGTTTAGCATTACTTTTAGCATTAAGATTAGGGTATGGGGTAAAGGTTAGGGTTATATTTTAGTGTAAAATTAAGTGTTAGGTTTAGAATTAGGATTATCATTATCTTTCTATTTAGGATTTGGATCTGGATTAGGATTAGTGTTACAGTTACTTTTAAGGTTACAGTTCTATGTAGGATTACGGTTAGGGTTAGAGTCAGTTTTTGAACTAAATTAGGGTTAGGGGCACGTTTAGCGTCAGGGGTTAAAGTTAGATTTATTATTAGTTTAAAATTTAGAGTTGGTTTATTGTTAGGCTTAGGCTTAGGGTTACGTTAGGGTTAAGGTTCGGTTTAGGTTTGGTTAGAGTTATGGATAGTGTTAGGGTTAGGATTAGCTTAGGGTTACGTTTAGGTTAGGGTTAAGGTTAGGGCTGGGATTAAGTTTAGGGTTAAAGGTAGGTTTAGGGTTAGGATTAAGGTTAAGGATAGGGTTAGGCTTATGTTTAGGTTAGGGTTAGTGTTGGAGCTGAGGTAAAGTTTATGGTTAGGGTTAGTGTTAGTGTTAGGGTTAGGATTACCATTAGTTTAGGATTATTGTTAGGGTAAAGTGATAGGGTTATGGATACTGTGAGTGTATAATTTAGGGTTATGGTTAGAACTAAAGTTAGGATTAGCTTTAGTTT
>NW_024349644.1:0-22075 GCF_902729225.1 Pteropus medius
ATTAGTTTTACGATTAGGATCAGGGTTATGGTTAGGGTTAGGTTTAAGGTTAGGATTTATTGTTAGATTTAGGGTTATGGTGAGGTTTAGTGTAGGGTGTTCGGGTTAAGGTTAGAGTTAGTGTTAGGGATACGGTTAGGGTTAGGGTAAGAGGTTGACTTAGGATAAGTGTTAGTGTTAGAGATAGTTTAGGCTTAGAGTTGACATTAGATTTAGGTTAGGGTTAGAGTAATGGTTAGAGTTAGTTTTAGGGTTATGGTTAGAATTAGTTTTAGAGTTAATTTAGGTTTAGTGTTATGTTTATGGGAAGGGCTTAGGGTTATGGTTGTGATTAGTGTAAAATTTAGATTTAGGGTTAGAATTGGGTTAGATTTAGCTTTATTTTTAGGGTTAAGATCAGGGTTAGTGTTAGTGTCAGGGTTAGGGTTACTATAAGGGTTTGGGTTAGCTTTAGTTTTAGGGTTAGAGTTAGAGGAAGGTGTTAGTGTTAGGGATTTTTTGGTGCAAAATTTATGATTAGGGTTAGAATTAGGGTCAGGATTAGTTTTAGTTTTAGTAATAGGATCAGGGTTAGTGTCAGTGATAAGGGTAGGGTTACGGTTAGGGTTTAGGATTAGAGTTATGGTTACCGTTAGGGTTCGGGTAAGGTTTATTTTGGTGTCGGTTTATGGGTAGGGTTAGGATTTTGGTTGGGTTTTAGTTAGGTTTACGGTTATGGTTAGGGTTATATTTCAGTTAGGTTTAGCTTTTGCTTTAAGTTTAGGGTTCATTTTATGGTAAGGAGTTTGGTTTAGTGTTATTGTTAATATAAAATTGAGGGTTACATTTAGATTCAGAGTTAGGATTAGCTTTAGTATTCAGTTTAGGAACAGGGTAAGGGTTCGTGTTACAGTTAGGTTTAGAATTAGGGTTATTATAATCTTTAGTTTAAAGGTTAGGATCAGTGTTAGGGTAAGGAGTTATGTTTAGAGTTCTTGTTCGTGTAAAATTTAGGGTTAGGTTTAGAATTATTGTTTGCATTAGCTTTATTATAAGGGTGAGGCTCTGGGTTCGGGTTAATGTCTGTGTTAGGGTTAGGGTTAGGCTTAGTTTTAGACTTAATGTTATATTTAGCGTTAGATTTAGGATAAGGGGTTAGGGTTAAGGTTATTGTTTGTTTAAAATTCAGGGTTAGAGTTAATGTTATGGTCAGTGTTAGAATTATGGTTAGTATTAGCTTTCGTTTTAGGGTTAGGATCAGGTTTAGGTTTAGGGTTATGGTTACATTTCGGGATTAAGTTTAGGGTTAGGGTTAGAATAATGGGTTAGGGTTAGGGTTAGGGTTAGGATTAGGATAGAGTAAGAGGTTAGAGTTAGGATTAGTATTAGGGTTACAGTTATGGTTTGGATAGGTTACGGTTAGGGTTTTTCTTAGGTTTCGAGTTAGCTTTAGTTTAGTGGTAGGTTTAGGATTAGGATTTGTGTAAATTGTTAGGCTTATGTTTACTGTTGGGTAAATTTAAGGTTAAGGTTAGAATAGGGGAAGTTTTACCTTTAGTTTTAGGGTAGGTTCATATTTAGGGTTAGTGTTAGGGTTAGGCTTAGAATTAGGATTAGATTTACCTTTACTATTAGAGTTAGAATCAGGGTTAGGGTTAATGTTAAGATTAGGGTTAGGATTAGGATTAGTTTTACCTTTAAAGTAGGGTTAGTGTTAGGATTATCTTAAGGTATTAGTGTTAGCGTTAGGGATAGTTTTAGAGTTAGGGTTAGGGTTAGGGCTAGGGTTTAGTTTTAAGGCAAGAAGTTAGATTTAGGATTAGTGTTAGGGTTCGAGTTAGGATTAGGATTAGGATGGGGTGGGATTACCGTTAGGTTTTGCTCAAGGTTTATTTTAGGATTAGGTATATGTTTACAATTACGGTTAGGGTTAGGTTTAGCATAAGGGGTCAGGTTTAGGTTTATTGTTAGTGTAAAATTTAGAGTGAGGGTTAGTGTTAGTGTTCGGGTTTGAATTAAGATTAGGATTAGCTTTAGTTTTAGTGTCAGGATCAGTGTACGGGTTAATGTTACGGTTAGGGTTAGAGTTAGGGTTATTTTTAGAGTTAAATTTCGGGTTAGGGTTAGGTTTATTGTAAGGGCTTATGGTCACTCTTATTATTAGTTTAAAATTTAAGGTTAGGTTATTGTTAGGAAAAGGGTTGGAATGAGGGTTTGTACTTATTTATATTTAAGGTTATGATCCGGGATAGGGTTAGGGTTAGGATTAGTGTTAAGGTTAGGCTTTCAATGTAGTGGTTTGGTTAGGGTTATGTATAGGGTTAGGTTTAGTTTAGAGTTCAGGTTAGTGATCTTTATAGTGTAATATTTAGGGTTATGGGTTAGAATTAGGTTTATGATTAGCTTTAGTTTTTTGACTAAGTTCAGGGTTAGGGTTAATGTTAGTGTTAGGGTTAGTTTTATGGTTAAAATTAGGGTTAGGGTTAGGATAGAGTAAGGGTTTAGGGTTAGGATTAGGATTAGTGTAAAATTTGGTGTTAGGGTTGGTGTTAGCGCAGGGTTAGAATTAGGTTTAGTATTAGCTCTATTTTTATGGTTAGAATCAGGGTGAGGGTTCGGGTTATTGTTATGGTTAGGGTGTAAGGTCAGGTTTAGGTTTTGGGTTATGGTTAAAGTAAGGTGTTAGGGTTAGGGTTAGGTTAGGTTTAAGGTTTGGATTAGGTATTAATGGTAGGGTAGGGGTTAGGATACGGGTTAGCTTTAGATTTAGGTTTAGTGTTGGGTTTAATGTTCTGGTTAGGGTTAGTTTTAAGGGTACAGTTAGTGTTAGGGTTCGACTTAGGTTAGAGTTAGTGTTAGGCTTAGGGTTAGTGTTAGATTTAGGGTTAGCTTTAAGTTTAGGGTTAGGGTTAGCATCAGATGTTAGAGTTAGGGCTAGACTTAGGGTTAGTGATAGCTTTAAGGTTAGCTTTAGTTTTAGCCATAGGATCAGGGATAGTGTTAGGGTTACAGTTATAATGACAATTTAAGTTTAGGGTTAGGGTTAGGGTGAGGGTTAGAATAAGGGGTTAGGGATAGGGTTACGGTTAGTGTTAGTGTTAGCGTTAAGTTTAGGGTTTAGGGTTAGGGTTAGTGTTAGGTTAGTGTTAGTGTTGCCATTATTGTTCACGTTAGGTTTACATTATGGTTATGTTCACAGATAGTGTTAATGTTAGGATAGCGTTAGCTATAGTTTAGTGTTAAGGATAGGGTGAGAAGTTAGGGTTCGTGTCATTGCTAGTATAAACTACCGTTCGGGTTAGAATTAGGGTTAAGATCAGCTTTAGACTTAGGGTTAGGATCAAGACTGGGTTTAATGTTCGGGTTAAGTATATGGTTAGGGTTAGTTTTAGGGTTAAAGTTATGGTTAGGCTTACGTTTAAGGTAAGGTGTTAGGGTTAGTGTTATTGTTAGTGTAAAATTTAGGGTTAGGGTTAGTGTTAGGTTTAGGGTTAGAATTAGGCTAAGGATTAGCTTTAGTTTTAAGATTAGAATCAGGGTTAGTGTTAGGGTTAGGGTTAAGGTTCAGGGTTTGGTTTAGAGTTAGCTTTATGTTTAGAATTAGGGTTAGTGTTAGGGTCACTGTTAGGTTTAGGGATAGGGGTAGGGTTAGTTTTAGGATAAGAGGTTACTTTTAGGATTATTGTTAGGGTTAGTGTTATGGTTATGTTTGGGTTAGGTTTGGGGTTAGGGTTAGGGTTAGATTTAGGATCAGGTTAGGTTTAGCTTAGGGTTAGGTGTATGGTTAGTGTTAGGGTTAGGATTTGGTTTAGGTTAGTGTTAAAATTAGGATAAGAATTATTGTCAGAGTTAGGGGTCCTTTGGGTTTAGGGTTAGGTTTAGCGTAAGAGGTTAGAGTTAATTTTAGGTTTACCTTTAGTGGTAGATTTTGGATTAGCTTTAGTTTTAGTGTTAGGATCACGGTTAGGGTTAAGGTTAGGGTTACAATAAAGGATTAGGGTTAGAGTTAGGGTTTAGGGTTTTGGTTGTGGTTAGGTTAGTGTTAGAGTTACTGTTAGGGTTCAGATTAGGTTTCAGTTAGGGTTATTCTTAGAGTTAAGGTTATGTTTAGGGCTAGTTTTAGAGTAAAATTTAGGGTTAGATTAGTTTTAGGGTATTGGGTTACGTTTAGAGTTATTGGTCGTTTAAAATTTGGCTTAGGATTAGTGTTAGGATTAGGGTTAGAATTAGGGTTAGGATTAACTTTAGTTTTAGGATTAGGTCCAGTTTTAGGGTTAAGATTAGTGTTAATGTTAGGGTTAAGATTTTGGTTAGGCTTAGGGTTTGTGTTAGGGTTACAGTTAGCTTTAGCTTTAGGGTTCGGTTTGGGGTTAGGGTTAAGGTAAGAGATTAAGGTTAGGGTTATTGTTACATTTACTTTTATGATTAATATTAGGGCTGAAGTTAGCATTAGTTCATGGTTAGAGTTGCCGTTAGTGCTCGAGTTTGGTTTAGTTTAGGTGTAGGTTTTTGTTTAGTGTTTGGGTTAGGGTTAGTGTTAGGTTTAGGGTCAACATTAATTTTACCTTTTGTTTTAGGGTAAGGGATTAGTTTTAGGTTTACTGTTAGTGTAAAATTTAGTATTAGGTTTAGATTAGGCTTAGAATTAGCATTAGTTTTCGGGTTAGGATCAGGGTTATGGTTAGTGTTAATGTTAGGTTTAGAATTATGGTTATTATTAGCTCTAGTTTTAAGGTTAGCATCAGGGTTAGTGTAAGGAGTTAGGTTTAGAATTATTATTAGTGTAAAATTTAGGGTTAGGTTTAGAATTACAGTTAGGATAAGCTTGGGTCTTAGGGTTAGAATCAGGGTTACCGTTATTGTTAGGGTTAGGTTTAGAATTATGGTTCACGTTAGCTTTATTTAGGGTTAGAATCAATGTTCTGGTTAATGTTATCGTTAGGGTTAAGGTTAGATTTAGACTTAAAGGTAGATTTAGGGTTCGGTTTAGGATAAAGGGTTAGGTTTAGGGTTTGTTTGTTTAAAATTTAGGGTTACGGTTAGTGTTAGGATCAGGTTTAAATTAAGGTTAGTATTAGCTTAATTTTAAGGTTAGAATTACGGTTACGTTTAGGGTTTCAGTTAGGGTTAGTGATTAAGTTTATGGGTAGGTTTAGGTTTAGGTTTAGGGTTAGAAATAGTGGTTAGGGTTAGGGTTAGGATTAGGATTAGGGTCAGAGTAAGAGGTTAGAGATAGAATTACTGTTAGGGTTAGGGTTAGGATTAGTTTAGGTTAGGGTTAGAATTATAGTTAGGATTCGAGTTAGGTTTAGTTTAGGAAAACGTTTAGGGTTAGTATTAGACTAAGTGGTTAGGGTTTGGTTTATTGTTGGAGTAAAATTTAAGTTTAGGATTAGAATTAGGGTTACGATTAGCTTTAGTTTTAGGGTAGATTCAGATTTAGGGTCTGTATTAGCGTTAGAGTTATAATTAGGGTTAGGTTTATTTTTAGTTTTAGGGTCAGAATCTTCTTTAGGGTTTTGTTAGGATTATGGTTAGTGTTAGGGTTTCTTTCAGATGAAAAGTTAGGGTTAGTGTTAGGTTTAGTGTAAGGAATTAGGATTAAGGTTATAGTTAGGGTTACCTTTAAGTCACGAGGTTAGATTTAGGATTAGTGTTAGGGTTAGAGTTAGGATTAGGATTAGGTTAGTTGTGGGGTTACCATTCGAATTTGTGTGAGGTTTGCCTTAGGGTAGGTATATGTTTAGGGTTAGGGTTAGAGTTAGGTTTATGTTAGGGTTCTAGTTAGCGATAGGGTTATTGTTAGTTTTGTGCTTAGATTGAGGTTTAGGTTTATGGTGAGGTTAAACGTTTAGGGTTATGGTTATCGTTAGTGTAAAGTTTACTAGTGTAAAGTTTGGGTTAGAATTAGGGTTAGAGTTAGCTTTAGTTTTCGTGTTAGCATCAGGGATTGGGTTTGTGTTAGAGTTAAGGTTAGGGTGAGGTTAGGGTTAGAGTTAGGGTTACGTTTACTTTAGGGTAAATGTTAGGGTTAAGGTTAGGTTAGGGTAAGTAGTCAGGTTTAGGTTTATTGTTAGTGTAAAATTTAGGGTAAGGGTTAAGTTGTGTTAAGGTTCAAGATAGGGATAGCGTTAGGGTTAACGTAAGAGATTGGTTTTAGGATTAGAGTTAGTATTAGGTTTTTTAACAGGGTTAGGGCTAGGTTTAAGGTTAGGTTAGGATTATGGCTAGGGTTAAGTTAAGGAGTTATGGTTACAGTTATTGTTAGTGTTTAATTCAGGGTTATGGTTAGAATTAAACTTAGGATTAGCTTTAGTTTTAAGGTTAGGTTCAGTGTTATGGTTAGTGTTAGTGCTAGGGTTAGAATTAGGGTTAGGATGATCTTTAGTTTTATGATTAGATTCAGGGATAGCGTTAATGTTCAGGTTAAGGTTAAGGTTAGGGTGCATTTTAGGGTTAATATTGGTGTTAGTATTAGATTTAGCTTCAGGGGTTAGGCTTCTTGTTACTGTTACTTTAAAATTTAAGGTAAATGTTATTTTTAGGTTTAGAATTTGGGTTATGATTACCTTTAGTTTTATGGTAAGAATCAGTGTTATGATTAGGGTTAGCGTTACAATTAGGCTTTAGTGTTAGTGTTAGGGTTAGGTTTAGTTTAGCGATACGTTGATGGTTAGAGTTATGGTTAGGTTTAAGTTACGGTTAGGATTAGGGTTACAATTAGTGTTAAACTTAGGTTTAGCTTTTGGTTTAGAGTTAGGGTTAGGATAAGGGTTTAGTGTTAGAGTTATTGTTAGTGTATATTTTAGGTTTAGGGTTAGTCTTAGGGTTAGGTTTAAGTTAGGGTTAGGGTGATGTTTAGGTTAGGGTTAGAGGAGTTAGAGTTAAGTTTAGGGTCACAATTTAGTTTTACGATTAGTGTTCGTGTTAGGGTTAGGATTAGTGTTAGGATTAGTCTTAAGGTTAGTGTTGGTTTAAGCCTAGAGTTTAGGGTTAGGGTTAGTACAGGATTAGTGTTAGGATTAGGGTTAGTATTAGGGTTAAGTTTAGCATTAGGTTTAGGGTTAGGTTTAGGGCAAGGTGTTAGGATTTGGGTTATTATTAGTGTAAAATTTAGGGTTAGGGTTAAAATTAGAGTTAGGATTAGCTTTAGATTTAGGGTTAGGATGTGAGATAGGGTTAGTGTTAGAGTTTCGTTTAAGGTTCGGGTTACATTAGCGTTAGGGTTAGGCCTAGAATTAGTTTTAGAGTTAAAATAGGGTTAAGGTTAAGTTTAAAGACATGGCTTAAGGTTAGGATTTTTGTTAGTGTAAAATTTATGGTTAGGGTTAGTAATAGGATTCGGGTTTAGCTTTAGGGTTGGTGTTAGGCTAGGGTTCGGTTTAGGATTAGGGGTAGGTTTAGGTTTAGCGTTATGGTTTGGGATAGTGTTACAGTTATGTTTAGTGTTAGGATTAGAGTTAGTGTTAAGATTAGGTTAGAGTTAGGATTAGTGTTAAGTTTAGGATTAGGGTTATGTTTAAATTAGTGTTAGAATTAGGGATAGGTTAAATCTAGGGTTACAGTTAGGGTTAGGTTTAGGGTTACAGTTAGTGTTATGGTTAGGGTTAGGTTTAGAATTAGGATTATGGTTACTGTTGGTGTTACCATTAGTGTTACTTCATGGTTAGGGTCAGGATTAGGGTTAGGTTTAGAGTTAGGGTTGGGTTAGGGTTAGTGTTAGGGTTCGGGTTAGAATTAGGGTTAAAATTAGCTCTAGCTTTTGGGTTTGGATCAAGGTTAGGGTTAAGGTTACGTTTAGGGTTATAGTTAGTGTTAAGTGTATGGTTAGGTTTACTGTTAGGGTTAGGGCAAAAGGGTAGATTTAGGATTAGTGTTAGGTTTAAGGTTAGGGTTAGGGTTATGTTTAGGGTAGTATTAGGGTTGGTTAGGCTTAGAGTTAGTGTTAGGTTAAGAGGTTAGTTTTAGGATTAGTGTTAGCATTAGGTTTAGGGTGAGGGCTATGTTAGGGATAGCGTCATGGTTAGTAATAGTTTAAAATTTAGGGTTAGGATTATTGTTAGTTTTAGACTTAGAATTAGGGTTATGAGCCGCTTTAGTTTTAAGGTCAGTATCAGGTTTAGGGTTAAGGTTAGAGTTAGGGTTAAGGTTAGGTTTAGGTTTAGGGAAAGGTGTTAGGATAAAGTTTAGGGTTACGTTTATTGTAAGAGGTTCAAATTCGTATTAAGTTTAGGGTTAGCCTTAGGTTTAGATATAAGTTAGGTTTATGGTTAAGATTAGGATTAGTTTAGGTTAGAGTTAGAGTTAGAGTTAATTTTAGAGTTAAATTAGTGTTAAGGATATGTTTAGGTTAAGGAGTTAGGGTTAGGTTGTTTGTTAGTGTAAAATTTAGGGTTAGGGTTAGAAATAAAGTTAGGTTTAGGTTTAATATTATTTTAGGATCAGCGTCATGGTTAGTGATTTCGGTAGGTTTAAAATTAATGTTAGGATCAGCTTTATTTTTAGTGTTAGGATCATGGTTAGATTTAATGTTATGGTTATGGTTAGGGTTAGTGTTAGTTTTAGAGTTAAAGTTTGTGTTAGGGTAATTTTTAGGATAAGGTTTTAGGCTTAGTGCTATTAGTTTAGAATTTACGGTTTGTGGTTTTTGTTAGGGTTAGAGTTATAATAATGGTTAGGATTAACTTTAGTTTTAAGGTTAGGATCAGGCTTATGGTTAGGGTTAGGGTTACTGTTAGACCTTAGGGTAAGGGTTAGGGTTAAGGTTAGTGTTAGGATTAGGGTACAAAGTTAGAATTAGCATCAGTGTTAGTGTTAGTGTTCGGATTAGGGTTAGGTTAGTGGTTTAAGGTGGGAGTTAGGGTTAGGGTAAGTTTAGGTTAGCTTTAGTGTTAGGATTAGGTTTAGTCTTAGAGTTAGGGTTAGGGTTATTGCTTGTGTAACACTTAGGGTAAGGGTTACAAATAGGGTTAGGATAAGTTTTAGTTTTAGGGCTAGGTTCATGGTTATGGTTAGTGTTAACTTTAGAGTTAAAATTAGGGTTAGGATTAGCTTTAGTTTTCAGGTGAGGGTCGATGTTAGGTTCATGTTAGAATTAGGATTAGTGTTAGAGTTAGTTTTAGAGTTAAATTACGGTTAAGGTTAGGTTTAGGTTAAAGGTTTATGTTAGGATTATTGTTAGTGTAATATTTAGGGATAGGGTTAGGATTAGGGATAGGATTAGATTTAGATTTAGGGTCAAGAACTGGGTTAGGGATAGTGTTAGTGTTAGGATTAGAATTAGGGTTAGGATTTATTTTAGTTTTAGGATTAGGATCAGGGTTAGAGTTAAGGTTAGGGTTAGGTTAGTGTTTAGGTTTAGTGGTAGTGTATGATTAGAGTTAGTGTTAACGTAAGGGGTTAGGGTTAGGGTTAAGTTAGAAATACGGTTAGGGTTAGGGTTAGGATTAGATTAGGGTTAGGATTAGGTTTAGCATTAGGATTAGGGTTAGGGTTAAGGTAAGAGTTAATGTTAGTGTTATTGTTAGAGCATAATTTAGGGTTAGGGTTAGAATTAGTGTTAGGTTTACCTTTAGTTTTAGGTTTAGGTACAGGAATAGGGTTAGTATTAGGGTTTGTGTTAAGTTAAAGTTAGGATTAGGTTTAGGTTTAGGTTAGGGTACAGTTAGGGTTAGGATTATGGTTGGGTTTATGGGTAGCATTAATTTAGAGTTAGGGTTAGTTTAAGTCATTAGGGTTAGGGTTAATTTTGTTTAAAATTTATGTTTGGGGTTATTGTTAGTGTTAGATTTAGAATTACAGTTAGTATTAGCTTTAATTTTAGAGATAAAATCAGGGTTAGGGGTAGTGTTAGTATTAGGTTAAGGTATAGAGGTAGGATTAGGGTTAGTTTTAGGTTTAGGGTTAGGGTAAGAGTTTAGAATCAGTATTAGTGTTAGAGTAGAGTTAGGGTTAAGGTTAAGTTCAAGTTAGGGTTAGGGTTAGGTTTAGGTTAGGGTTAGTGTTAGGGTTAGTTTTAGCCTTAGGTTTAGGGTTAGCGTGATAGCTTAGTATTAGGATTACTGTTAGAGTTAGGGTTAGGATTAGTTTAGGGATAGGGTTAGGTTAAGTGGTTAGGGTCAGGGTTATTTTAGTTTAAAATTTAGTGTTGCGGTTATCGTTACTGCTATTTTTAGAATTTTGGTTAGTATTAGCCTTACTTTTAGAGATAAAATCTGGGTTGTGGGTAGTTTTAGTATTAGGTTAAGGGATAGAGGTAGGATGAGGGTTAGTTTTAGAATTAAAGCTAGGGTTAAAATTTTGTTTAGTAAGAGGTAAAGTTTAGCATTATCGTTAGTGTTAAATTTAGTGTTAGGTTTAATTTTAGGGTTAGGGTTAGAATTAGAGTTAGGATTAGTTTTAGGGTTAGGATAATAGGTTAGAGTTAAGATTATTGTTAGGGTTAAGGTTATGGTTAGGGTTAGGTTTAGGGTTAGGTTTAGTTTTAAGGTTAGTTTTGGGTTTAGGTTTGGGTTAGTTTTAAGGTTAGTGTTCGGGTTATGGTTACTGTTAGGTGTAGGGTTAGCCTTAGTTTCAGGTTATTGTTAGGGCAAAAAGTTAGGGTTGGTGTATTGTTAGTTTAAATATATGGTTAGGGTTATAATTAAGTTTCGGATTAGGTTGAGGCTTCGGGTTAGACTGAGGGTTAGGTTTATGGTTAGGATTAGCTTTACTTTTAGTGTTAGGATTAAGGTAAGTATTAAAGTCAGGTTTAGAGTTAGGGTTAGGGTTGGTGTTTGAGTTATATTTGTGGTGAGGTTTAGCGTTAGGGATAGGTTTAGGGTTAAGTTTAAGCATAGATTTAGGGTTAGGTTTAGGTTTAGAGTTAATTTTAGAGTAAATCTAGGGTTAGGGTTATATTTAGGGTAAAAGGTTAGGGTTACTGTCATTGTTAATGTAAAATTTAGAGTTAGGGTTAGGGTTAGGGTTAGATTTAGGGTTAGTTTTAATGTTAGGGTTAGGGTTAGTGTTAGGGTTATGGTTAGGGTTAGGTTTACCATTATGATTGGTGTTAGTGTTAGACTTTGCATTAGGTTTAGGTCAGGGTTAGGTTTAGAGTTAGCTTTAGGGTTAGAGTTCAGTGTTAGGATTAGTGTCAGGTTATTGTTTGAGGTATGGTTAAGTTAAGAATTAGGGTTACAGTTAGCATTAGGTTTATGGTTAGGGTTAGGGTAAGCGGTTAGGGTTAGTGGTAATGTTAAAGTAAAATTACTGCTCAGGTTATAGTTAGGGGTAGGGTTAGAATTAAAGTTAGGATTAAATTTAGTTTTAGGGTTAGGATTAGGGATAGTGTTAGTGTAATTATTAGGACTAGGGTGCGTGTAGGATTTTAGAGTTAGGATTAGTGTAAGAGTTAGTGTTAGCATTAAGTTTAAGTTAGAGTTGGGGTTAGGATTAGGTTTAGGTTAGGGTTACAATTACGGTTAGGGTTATTATTAGGTTTAGGGTTAGAGTTAGAGGTTAGAGTTAGGAATACTGTTTTAGTTAGAGTTATGGTTAGGGTTAGGTTACAATTAGTGTTAGGGTTAGATTTAGGTTATCGTTAGTGTTAATGTTAGGTTAGGGTTATGGTAAGGAGTTAGGGTTAGGGTTAGTGTTAGCAGTAGGTTTAGAATTACGGTTAGGATTAGCTTTAGTTTTAGTGTTAGGATCAATGTTAGGGTTAGGGTTGGGGTTGAGGTTAGGTTGGGTTGGGTTGGAGTTGTTTAGGTTAAGGTTAGTGTTAGTGTTAGGATTATTGTTAAGGTAAGGGGTTAGTGTTAGGTTTAGTGTTAGCGTTAGGGTTGGAATTAGAGTTAAATTAGCTTTAGTTTTACTGTTAGGATGAGAGGTAGGGTTAGAGTTAGGGTTCAGGTTTAAATTGGGATTAGGATTAGCTTCAGTTTTAGCTTTAGGATTAGGGTTAGGGTTAGGGTTAGGGATAGGGTTAAGGTAAGAGTTAGGTTTAGGTTAATGTTAGGGTTAGGGTTAGGGTTAGGTTTTAGGTTAACACTAGGATTAGGGTTTTGGTTAGTGTAAGGATTTACGCTTACGGTTATTGTTATTGTAATATTTAGTGTTAGGATTATCATCAGGGTTAGAGTGAGTGTTATGCTTAGGGTTAAGTTTAGCATTAGATTTAGGGTTAGAGTTAGGGTTATAGGTATTTTGACAGTTAAATTACGTTAAGGTTAAATTTTAGGGTAAGGGGTTCGGGTTATTGTTAGTGTAAAATTTAGGGGTAGGGTTAGGTTTCGGTTTAGGGTTAAGTTGAGGGGTATGGTTAGGCTTAGGGTCAGGTTTAGTGTTATTTTTAGGGTTAAGGTTAGGTTTACAGGTCAGAGTTAGAATTAATGTTATGGTTAACATTAGGATTAAGTTAGATTAGGGTTAGGTTGAGGGTTAGGTTTAGATTAGAGTTAAGGTTCGGTTTGTGTTTATGTTTAGTCTTAGGTTAAGTGATTAGAGTTAGGATTAGTGTTACTGTTAGCGTTTGGATTCGTTCAGTGTTAGAGTTATGGATAGAATTAGGGTTCAGATTAGCTTTAGGTTTTCGATTAGTGTCAGGGGTTCGTTTAAAGTCAGGGTTAGGGTTAGGTTTATGGTTAGTTTTATAGTTAAAGTTAGATTTAGGGTTAGGTTCAAGGTAAAGCATTACGGTTAGGTTTAAGTTTAGTGTAAAATTGGGTTAGGGTTAGTGTAAAATTAGAGTAATGGTTAGTGTAAATGGTAGAGATATAATTAGGAATAGGATTAGCTTTAGTTTTAAAGTTAGGATCAAGGTTAGAGTTATTGTTATGTTCAGGGTTAAGGTTAGGTTTAGATTTAGGTTTAGGCTTTTGAGTTATGGTTAGGGTTAGGGTTAGGGTTAGGGTTAGGGTTAGAGTTAGCGTTACGGTTAGGGTTAGCGTTAGGTTTAGGGTTAGGGTTAGGTTAATGGGTTAAAATTAGGCATATTGTAAGTGAAAAATTTAGGGTTAGGGTTAGAATTAATGTTAAGATTAGTTTTAGTGTTAGGTTTAGGATAAAGTTTATGGTTAGTGATAGTGTTAGGTTGAGAAATAGAGTTAGGATTAGCTTTAGTTTTAGGGTTATGTTCAGGGTTAGGATTATTGTTAGGGCAGGGATTTGTTTAGTTTTAGTTATAGAAATAAAGTTTGAGTTAGTATTAACTATAGGGTAAGGGTGTCTGGTTAGGGTTATTGTTAGTTTAAAATTTAGTGTTGGAATTATTGTTTGGATTATGGTTATATTTACGGTTAGGATTAGCTTTAGTTTTAGTGTTAGGATCAACTTTGTGGTTAATATTAGGAATACGGTTAGAGTTAGGTTTTGTTTTAGAATTAAAGATAGGGTTAGTTTTAGGGCAGGATTAACTTTAGTTTTAAGGTTAGGTTCAAGGTTAGAGTTTTCTTAGGGTTAGGGTGTGGACTTAGGGTTAGGGTTAGTGTTACTGTTAGGTTTAGGATAGGGTTAGGATTAGGGTTAGTTTCAGATTAAGGTTAGAGTTAGGGTTAAGCAATGTTAGTGTGGTTTAGGTTTAGGGTTAGGTTAATAGGTAAAATTTGGGATTAGCATTGAGGTTAGTGTTAAGGTTAAGTTTTGGGTTAGGGTTAAGGTTAGGGCATTTTTTGACTTAAAGCTAGGGTTAGGGTAATGTTAGGTTAAGGAGTTAATGTTAGGGTTAGTGTACGTGTAAAATTATGGATTAAGGTTAGTATTAGGGTTAGCGTTAGAATTAGCTCTAGGATTACCATTAGTTTTAAGGTTAGTGTTAGTGTAGTTTAGGGTTATGCTTAGGCAGAGTGTTAGTGTTAGTTAGGATTAGCTATACTTTAGGGTTAGGGTTAGGGTAAGAAGATATTGTTATTGATATTGTTAGTGTAAAATTGAGGGTTAGGGTTAGTTTTAGGGTTAGGGTTATGTTCAGGGTAAGATGTAAGATTTAGGATTAATATTAGAGTTAGAATTATGGTTAGGTTAACGTTGGCATTAGGTTTAGAGTTAGGGTTATATTTAGCATCAGATTACATTTGGCTTAGCATTAGGTTTATGGTTAGTGTTAGAGTTATGGTTAGATTTAGGTTAGAGTTAGTGCTAGGATTAGGGTTAGTGTTAGAGTTAGGGTTAGATTTAGGTTGAGGGTTAAGGTTAGAGTTAGGGTTAGGGTTATGATTAGGGTTAGGATTATGGTTAGGGATAAGGTTATGGTTAGAGTCAGAGTTAGGATTAGGGTTGGCGTTATGGTTTGTGTTATGGTGACAGGTTTAGGGTGATGGTTAGCATAAGAGATAAGAGTTAGGATTAGTGTTAGGGTTAGGAATAGGGTTAAGATTAGGTTATGTTTAGGGTTTTAGTTAAGGTTAGATTTAGATTAGGGTTAGAATTAGGGTTATGTTAGGGTTTTGTTAGGGTTAGGTTTAGGTTAAGAGATTAGAATTAGGATTAATGTTATGGTTAGGGGTAGCGTTAGGGTTAGGATAGAGTTAGGGTTACTGTTAGGGTTAAGGTTAGCATTGGGTTTACGATTAGAGTTAGTGTATGGGGTTAGGTGTAGGTTTATTCTTAGCGTAAAATTTTGGGTTATGGTTACGGTTAGGTTTAGGTTTTCGGGTTAGGGTTGGTGTTAGGCTTAGGGTTAGGGTTAGGGTTAGGTTTAGGGGTAGGGTTAAGTTTACTGTTAAGGTTAAGGTTAGTATTAGGTTTAGGGTTTGAGTTAGGCTTAAGTTGAAGTTTAGGGTTAGCATTAGGTTTAGGGTTAGTGTTAGAATATGGGGTTACGTTTAGGGTGATTCTTAGTGTAAAATTTAGCATTAAGTGTAGAATTAGGGTTAGGTTAGCTCTTTTTTTACGTTTGGGATCAGGGTTAGTATTAGGATAACGGTTAGGATTAGATTTTAAATTAGGATTAGGGTTAATTTAGGGTTAGTGGTATAATAATGAGTAAGCGTTAGGGGTAGCGTTAGTGTCATCGTAAGGGTTAGGATTTAGGGTTAGTGTTAGTTTTAGGTTAGTGTTAGTGTTACCACTAGGTTTCAGGTTAGGTTTACTTTAGGTGTAGATTTACGGTTAGGTTTAGGGTTCCGGTTAGTCTAGTTTAGGGTTATGCTTAAGGAAAGGTTTAATGTTAGTTAGGTTTAGCTATAGTTTAGGGTTAGGGTTAGGGTGAGAATATAGTTTTACTGATATTGTTAGTGTAAAATTTAGGGTTAGGTTTAGTGTTACGGTTAGGGTTGTGTTCAGTTTAAGATGTAAGAGTTAAGATTAATGTTAGGCTTAGTGTTATGGTTAGGTTAGCATTAGGGTTAGGTTTAGAGTTAGGGTTAGAGTAAACACCAGGTTACGTTTTGGTTAGGATTAGGTTTATGGTTAGGGTTAGAGTTATGGCTATATTTAGTTTAGAGTTAGTGTTAGGTTAGGTTAGGTTTAGAGTTAGGGTTAGCTTTCGGTTGAGGGTTAGGGTTAGCCTAAGAGGTTAGAGTTAGGTTTAGGGTTAGGGTTAGGTTTAGGATTAACTTTAGTTTTAGTGTTAGATTCAAGAAAAGTGTTAGGGTTATTGTTAGGGTTAGAGTTTAAGGATAAGTTTAGTTTAGGTTTACGGTTAGGGTAAAGGGTTATGGTTACTCTTATTGTTAGGGTAAAATTTAGGGTTAGAGTTAGATTTAGAGTTAGGATTAGGTTTAGGGTAATGCTTTATGGTTAAGGTTATTGTTAGTGTAAAATTTGGGTTTAGGATTTGTGTTAGGGTTAAGGTTTGAAATAGTGTTAGAAGTAGCTTTATTTTTAGGGTTAGGTTCAGGGTTAGGGACAAGGTTAGAGTTAGGGTTAGGGTTAAGTTTAGGGTTACAGTTAGGGTCAGTGTTGGGATTAGGGTTAGCCTTAGGTTTAGAATTAGCTTTAGGGCCTATAGTTAGGTTTAGGGTTAGGGTTAGAGTAGTACTAGGGTACAGGTTAGAGTTAGGATTAATATTCAGGATAGGGTTAGGATTAGGTAATGTTTAGGGTTATTGTTAGCGTTCGGTTTAGGTTTAGTTTAGGGATAGGTTTATATTTAGTGTTAGCTTTAGGGTAAGGTTTAGGTTTTGATTAGTGCTAAGGTTAGCTTTTTGTTTAGGGTTAGCTTTAGATTTAGTGTTAGGAATAGCGTAATGGGTTACCGTTAGTGTTATTGTTAGTGTAAAATTTAGGGTTAGGTTTGGAATTACGGTTATGATTCACTTTATTTTTTGGATTATTGTTGGAATTAGGGTTAGGATTAGGGTAAGTGTTTAGAGTTAGGATTAGTGTTAGGATTAGGTTTAAAGTTTAGGTTAAGTTAGGGTTAGGGTTTTTGTTAGGGTTCACGTTAGGTTTAGTATAGGGTTAGGTTTATGGTTAGGGTCCGAGTTAGGTTTAGGTTTAGGGTTAGGGTTAGAGTTAGTGTTAGTGTTAGGGTTAGGGTTAAGCTTTAGGTTTAGGTTTACATTTCGGGCAAGCAGTTAATTTTAGGGTTATTGTTAGGGTCGAATTTAGGCTTAGGGTTAGAATTAGGGTTAGGATAAGCGTTATTGTTAGGGTATGATCAGGATTAAGGTTAGTGTTCGGGTTTGCTTTAGAATTATGTTTTGCATTAGCTTGATTTTGGGGGTTAGGGGTAGTATTCTGGTTAATGTTAGGGTTAGGGTTAGGTGTCGGGTTAATATTAGTTTTAGAATTAGGTTAGGGTTAGGGTTACCATTAGGGTTTAGGTAAGTTTTAGTTTAGGAGTAGGTTTATGGTTAGGGTTAGGATTAGGGTTTTGATTAGCTTAGGGTTTGAGATAGGGTTAAGATTAGTGTTAAGGTTAGAATAAGTTTAGTGTTAGGGTTAGGATGAGGTTTAGGGTTAGTGTTAGGGTTAGGTATAAAATTATGGTTAGCATTAGCTTTAGTTTTAGGGTTCTGATCACGGTTCTGGTTAATGTTAGGGTTAAGGTTAGAGTTATGGTCAGTTTTAGACTTAAACTTAGATTTCGGGTTAGGTTTAAGATAAGGGGTTAGGGTTAGTGTTATTGTTAGTTTAAAATTTAACGTTATGGTTAATTTTAGGGTTAGAGCTAGAATTAGGATTAGGATAAGCTTTAGTTTTATTGTTAGGATCAGATTTAGCGTTAGGGTTACAGTTAGGATTAGGGTTTAAGGTCAGGTTTAGGATTAGGGTTAGGGTTAGTTTTAGGATTATGGTTAGGTTTAGGGTTAGGTTAGGGCTAGTGTTACTGTTAAAGTTCGGTTTAGATTTTGATCAGGAGTAAGTTTAAGGTTATGTTTAGGGTAAGGGTTAGGTTTAGCTTAGGTTTATGCTTAGGGATAGGTTAGTGTTAGGTTTAGTGTTAGCTTTAGTTTAGTGTTGGTCAGGATAAGGGGTTTGGGTTACTGATATTTTTAGTGTAAAGTTTAGTGTAAGGATTTTAATTAGGTTTAGGAATAGCTTTAGCTTAATGGCTAAGATCAGTCTTAGGGTTAACAGGGTTAAGGTTAGTGTTAGGTTATGTTTTATGGTTAAACTTAGGGTTAAGGTTAGGATTAGATTAAGGGGTTAGGGTTAGGTTTAGGATTATTGTAAAATTTTTATTAGGGTTGGTGATAGGTCTAGGGTTAGGATTAGGTTTAGAATTAGTTTTAGTTTTAGGGTTAGAATCAGGGAGAGGTTTCGGATTATTGTTAGTGTTAGGGTTTAGGGTTAAGTTTAAATTTCGGTTACTGTTAAAGTAAGGTGTTAGGGTTAGGGTTAGTGCTAGGTTTAGGATTTTGCTTAGGGTTTAATGGTAATGTAGGGGTTAGGATATGTGTTAGCTTTAGATTTAGGTTTAGTATTAGGTTTTGGGTGCTGGTTAGGTTTCGACTTAAGGCTAGGGTTAGGGTTAGGCTTAGGTTAAAGTTAATGTTAGGCTTAGGGTTAGTGTTAGAGTTAGGTTTAGTTTTATGTTTAGTGTTAGTGATAGTGTGAGTGGTTAGAGTTAGGGTTAGGCTCGGTTTAGTGAGAGCATTAGAATTAGCTTCAGTTTTAGCCTTAGGATCATGGAGAGTGTTAGGGTTACGGTTGAAATTAAGATTGAAGTTTAAGGTTAGGATTAGGGTTAGGATTAGAATAAGGGTTTAGGGTTAGTGTTAGGTTTAGTGTTAGGGTTAGGTTTAGGATTGGGTTGAGTTGGGTTGGGTTTGAGGTTAGGGTTGGTGTTGAGTTGGTTTAGGGTTGCAGTTGAATTGGGTTAGGGTTATGTTCAGGAATAAGGTTAATGTTAAGGTTAGGGTTAGCCTTAGTTTAGGTTTAAGGTTAGGGTTAGGGTTAAGTTAGGATTATGGTTAGGGTTCAGGTAAGGGGTTAAGTTTATTGTTATTGTTAGTGTTTAATTCAGAGTTATGGTTAGAAGTAACTTACGATTAGCTTTTAGGTTTAGGTTCAAGGTTATAGTTAGTGTTAGGGTTAGGGTTAGAATTAGGGTTAGGATTAGGGTTAGGGTTAGTTTTAAGATTAGATTCAGCGATAGCATTAATGTTATGTTTAAGGTTAAGGTTAGGGTGAGTTTTAGTTAAATTTGGTGTTAGGGATAGGTTTAGCTTAAAGGGTTATGCTTCATGTTACTGTTAGTTTAAAATTGATGGTAAGTGTTATTGTTAGGGTTAAGGTTAGAATTTGGTTTATGATTAGTTTTAGTGTAAGGATAAGGTTTATGCTTAGGGTTAGAGTTACGGTTAGGCTTTAGTGTTAGTGTTAGGGTTAGGTTTAGTTTAGTGGCAGATTTATGGTTAGGGTGAGGGTTAGAGTTAGGTTTAGGTTACGGTTACGCTTAGGGTTAGGGTTAGTTTTAAGGTTACTGTTAGTTTTTGGTTTAGGGTTAGGGTTTAGATGAGAGGTTAGGGTTAGAGTTATTATTAGTGTATATTTTAGGGTTTGGTTTAGTCTTAGGGTTAGGGATAGAATTAAAGTTGAATTAGATTTAGTTTTAGGGTTTGACTCAGGATTAGGATTAGGGTTAGGGTTAGGGTTAGGGTTTGGATGAGGTTAGTGTTTAAGTTTATGGTTAGTGTTAGTGCTATTGTTAGGGTAAGAGTTAAAATAAGGGGTTAGGGTTAGTGTTGGGGTTAGAGTTAGGATTAGGATTAGGTTTAGGGTTATGGTTAGGGAAAGTGTTTAGAGTTATCATTAGTGTTAGGGTTAGGGTTAGTGTTAGCGTCATAGTGTAAAATTTAGGGTGATAGTATGATTAGGTTTAGGGTTCAATTTAAGGTTAATTTTAGGGTTAACTTTAGCGTAAGAGGTTATATTTAGGGTAAATGTTAGGGTTAGGTTTAGGTTTAGGTTAGGGTTAGGTTTAAGTTAGGGTTCGGTTAGGGTTAGGGTTAGTTTTAAGGTTAGGGTTAGAGATAGGATCATGTTAAGTTTAGCTTAGGGTTAGGTTTATGGTTAATTTTAGGGTTCAGTGTAGGTTTAGGTTAGAGTTATACTTAGGGTTAGGGTTAGAGTTAGAGTTAGGATTAGCTTTAGTTTTAGTGTTAAGATCAGGTTTATGATTAGGTATAAGGTTGGGTTTAGGTTTAGAATAAGCGGTTAAGATTAGGTTTAGGATTGGGTTAAGATTAGGTTAGTGTTCAGATTACCGTTAGTGTTCAGGTTACCTTTAGATTAGGGATATGCTTAGGGATAGGGTTAGCGTTAGGAATAGAATTAGGCTTTTGATTAGCTTTAGTATTAGCGTTAGGGTCTGGGTTAGTGTTTGAGTTAGGGTAAGAGTTTCGATTTAAGATTAGTGTTATGGTTAAGGTTATTGTTAAGGTCAAATTAGAGTTATGGTTATCGTTAGGGTTCGTGTTAGTTTTAATTTAGGGTTAGCTTTATGGTTAGGCTTAGGGTTAGGTTTAGGTTAGGGCTAGGATTAGAGTTAGGGTTAGTGTAATGATCAGGTTTAGCTTTCTGTTTAGGGTTAGGCTTAGGGTAAACAGTTACTTTTAGATTTTTTGTTAGTGTAAAATTTAAGGTTAGGTTTAGAATTAGGGTTACAATAAGCTTTAGTGTTAGGGTTTGGATCAGAGTTAGGGTTACTGTTATGGTTAGCTTTAGAATTATGGTTAGCATTAGCTTGATTTTTAGGGTTAGGATCAGGGTTCTATTTAATGTTAGGCTTAGGGGTAGGGTTAGGTGTGGTTATGGTTAGGATTAAGTTAGGTTTAGGGTTGCCGTTAGGGCTCGGGTAAGGTTTAGTCTAGGGGTAGGTTTATGGTTAGTTTTAGGATTAGAGTTAAGTTTATGTTAGAGTAAGGGTCATGGTTAGAATTATTAATAAGAGTAGGATAAGCTTTAACTTTAGGGTTAGCATCAGTGTTCCAGTTAATATTAGTGTTAGGATTAGAGTTAGGATTAGTTTTAGACTTAAAGTTAGATTTAGGGTTAGGTTTAAGATAAGGGGTTAAGTCTAGGGTTATTGTTAGTTTAAAATTTAGGGTTAGGGTTAGAATTACCTTTAGGTTTAAATTAGGTTTATGGTTGGGTTTAGGTTAGGGTTAGGCATAGGGTTAGGGTTAGTGTTAGGGTTAGGGTTAGCTTTAGTTTTTGGGTTAGGAGAAGGTTTATGGTTAGTGTTAGGTTTAGGGTCGGAATTACGATTAGGATTAGCTTTACTTTTCAGGTTAGGATCAGAGTAGGTGTTAATGTTAGGGTGAAGGTTAATGATAAATTATTTTTAGAGGTAAATTTAGGGTTAGGGTTACGTCTAGAGTACGGGGTGAGGGTTAAGTTCTTGTTAGTGTAAAATTTAAGGTTAGATTTAGCGTTAGGGTTAGGTGCAGCTTAATTTTAGGGTTAGAATCAGGGTTAGGGATAGGGTTAAGTTTAGGGTTAGCGTTTAGTGTTAGGGATACGTTTATGTTTCAGGTATGGGTTTAGTGTTAGGGTTACACTTAGGGTTAGATTTAGCTTTAGGTTTTGTGTTAGGGTTAGGGTTAGGGTTAGTTTTAGAGTTAAAGTTAGGGATAAGTTTAGGTTTAGTGTAAGTGGTTACGTTTGGTTTATTGTTAGTGTGAAATTTAGAGTTAGGGTTAGTGTTTAAATTAGGGTTAGAATTAGGGTTAGGATTATCTTTAATTTTATTTTTGCGATCTTGGTTAGTGTTAGGGTACGGATTAATGTTAGCATAAAGTGTTAGGGTTAGGGTGAGAAGTTAGATTTATGATTCATGTTAGGTTTAGTGTTAGGGTTAGGGTTAGCTTAGGGTGAGGGTTACCGTTAGGGTTCCAGTTAAGTTCAGTTTAGTGGTAGCATTATGGATTGGGTTAGGGTTACAGTTAGCATAAGGAGTTAGGGTCACTGTTAGGTTTAGTGTTAGTGTTAGTGTTATAGGGTAAGGTATAGTTTTCGGATTAGGATTAGATAGAGTTTTAGGGTTAGAATCACATTTAGAGTTTATGTTAGGGTTAGTGTTAGGGTTACGTTTAGAGTTAAAATTAGGGGTAGGTTTAGGGTTTTTGTTGGGTTAGAGTTAGGGTTAGGGTTAGGGTAAGAGGTTAGAGATGGGATTAGTGTTAGGGTAAGGTTTTCAGGTAGGGTAAATTTAGGGTAAATATTAGCATTATGTTTAGTCTAAGGTTAGGGTTAGGGTTAGGGTAGGATTAGTGTTAATACTAGTGTAAAATTTAGGATTAGTATTAGTGTAAGAAATAGGGTTAGAATTAGGATTAAGATTAGTTTTAGTTTCAGGTTTAGGGTAAGGATTAGGTTTAGGTTTAGGAATAAGATTACCATTACGATTCACGTTCAGTTTTGTTAAGGCTTTGGTTTATGGTAAGGGTTAGGGTAAATTTTAGAGTTAGGTAAGTTTAGGGTAAAGGTAAGCATTATGTTTTGTTTTAGGTTAGGGTTAGGGTTATGGTTAGTTTTAGGATAAGTATTAGAGGTATTTGTAGATTTAAAGTTAGGGTTAGAGTTAGTGTAAGAGTTTAGGGTAAGGGCTAGGGTTAGTTTTAGAGTTAAATGTATTGGTAAGGTGAAATTTAGAGTAAAGGGTTAGGATTAGGGTCATTGTCAGTTTAAAATTGAGGGTTGGAAATATTGTTAGGTCTAGGGTTAG
>NW_024349645.1:0-5708 GCF_902729225.1 Pteropus medius
AAAAAAAAAAAAGAAAAAAAAAACAGCAATCAAATTAAAAAATAGGTAGAGGACCTTAATAGCCATTTCTCCAAAGAAGACATACAGATAGCCAAAGACATATGAAAAGATGCTCAACATCACCAATCATTAGAGAAATGCTAATTAAAACCACAATGAGACATCATCTCACACCTGCCAGAATGGCTATCATCAATACATCAAAAAAACAAGTGTTGGTGAGGATGTAGAGAAAAGAGAACCCGCATACACTGTTGGTGGGATGGCAAACTGGTACCATTGCTGTAGAAAAACAGTCCAGAGGTTCCCCACAAAATTAAAAATGGAACTACCTTTTGACCCAGCAATTGCACTTCTGGGTGTTTATCCAAAGAAAACCGAAACACAAATTTGCAAAGATCTATGCACCCCTATGTTCAAGGCAGTGCTATTTATTATAGCCAAGATATGGAAGTAACTGAAATGCCCATCGATAGATGATTGAATAAAGAAGAATTGTTTTATATATACAATGGAATATTACTCAGTTATCAAAAATGAAATCCTATTATTTGCAACAACATGATTATTATGCTGAGTGAAATAATTCAGACAAAAAAAAGATAAATATAAGATGATTTCACTTATATGCAGAATCTAAGGAACAAAAAGAACAAACTAAATGAAAACAGTCTCACAGATATGGAGGAAAATCTGATGACTGACAGAGAGAGGTGTGTCAGAGACTGGGAGAAAAATGTGAGGTGTTGAAGAAGTACAAATCAGTAGTTAAAAAAAGTCACAAGGATGTAGAGTATAGCATAGGGAATACAGTCAATAGTATTATAGTGATTATGTGTAGAGTCAGAAGAGTGATGGAGTAATTGGGGGGATCATTTCATAAACTATATAAATGTCTAACCAATGTACTGTACACCTAAAACTAATTTAAAAACGTGTTGGCATAATAAAAGCCATATATGACAAACCCTCAACCAACATTATACTTAATGGTGAAAAACCAAAAACCTTCCCTCTAAAATCAGGAACAAGGCAAGGCTATCCACTATTCCTACTGTTATTCAATATAACATTGGAGGTCCTAGGGAGTGCAATCAAACAGAAGAAAGATATAAATGGCATCCAAATAGGAAATAAAGAAGTCAAACTGTCACTATTTGTGGATGACGTAACTCTCTATATAGAAAACCCTAAAGACTCCACAAGAACACTACAATAAAAAATAAGCAAATACATTAAATTCTCTGGATAAAAAAATCAGCGTTAAAAAATCTATAGCATTCCTATACTCTAATAATAAAGCATCAGAAAAGAAGCAGAAAAAATAATTTATTTTGCAATTGCAACAAAAAGAATAAAATACCTAGGAATAAATCTAATGAAACATGTGAAAGACTTATATTATGAAAACTACAAGACCCTATTAAAAGAAATCGAAGAAGAAACCAAGAATTGGAAAGATATTCCATGTTCTTGGATTGGAAGAATCAACATAGTTAAAATAACCATATAACCTAAAGCATTATACAGATTTACTGTAATCTCCATCAAAATTCCATTGGTATTTTTTAAAGAACTAGAACAAAGAATCATTAGATTCGTATGGAAGCACAAAAGTCCCCGAATTGACAAAGCCATCCTGAGAAAAAGAATGAGACTGGAGGCATCAATCTGCCTGACTTCAAATTATACTACAAAGTGACAATAATTAAAACGGCATGGTATTGGCAGCAAAACAGACATACAGAACGGTGGAACAGAATCGAGAGTCCAGAAGTAAACCCATGTTTATACGGGCAAATAATTTTTGACAAAAAAAAAAGCCAAAAACATACAGTAGAGAAAGAAAAGCCTCTTTAATAAATAGTGCGGGGAAAATTGGAAGGCCACCTGCAAAAGAATGGAATTAGACTGTTGTCGATCACCACACACCAAAATTAACTCAAAATGGATTAAGGAACTGAATATAAGATCTGAAACAATAAAATGCATAGAAGAAAACATAGGAACAAAACTCAAGGACCTTGCACTTAAAGAGCATTTCATGAATCTGACATTAAAAGCAAGGGAAGTAAAAGCAAAAATAAATGAATGGGACTATATCAATCTAAAAAGCTTCTGCTCAGCAAAAGAAATCGTCAACAGGTTAAAGAGACAACCATCTCAATGGGAAAATACATTTGCAAGCAGCGCCTCCAATAAGGGCCTAATATCCAAAATATACACAGAACTCATATAACTCAATAACAACAACAACAACAACAAATGATCCAATCAAAAAATTCAGGCAGGGGACCTGAACAGACGCTTCTCCCTAGAGGCCATACAAATGGCCAACAAATATATGAAAAGATGCTCAACATCGCTAGCTATTAGGGAAATGCAAATCAAAACCACAATGAGTTACCATCTCACACCTGTTAGAATAGCTATAATCAACAGGACAAGTAACAACAAATGTTGGAGAGAATGCAGAGAAAAAGGAACCCTCATACACTACTGGTGGAACTGCAAATTGGTACAGCAACTATGGAAAACAGTATGGAGGTTCCTCAAAAAACTAAGACTTGATCTACCATATGATCCAGCAATCCCACTACTGGATATTTACCCCAAAGACTTGAAAACCCATACCCAAAAATATATTTGCACACCGATGTTCACAGCAACATTACTCACAGTGGCCAGGACATGGAAGCAACCGACGTGCCCTACGATAGATGATTGTCTAAAAAAGCTATGGTACATATATACAATGGAATATTACTCAGCCATAAGAAGAGATGAAATACTGACATTTGCGACAACATGGGCGGACCTCGAGGTAATCATGCTAAGTGAAATAAGCTAGACTGAAAAAAATAGAAAATCACATATTATCTCTTATATGTGGAAAATGAATGTAAAATCAACAAATGAACTGGACAAACAAATAGAGACTCATAGCCATAGACTATAGACTAGTGGTTACTAGAATAGTAGGTTGGATGGGGGAGGGAGTAGGTAGATGTGGTAAAAGGTGTCAGATATGTGGGAACAGAAAGAAATCTAACTATGAGAGGTGAACACACAATGTAAATATATATATCTTACTGTTAAAATGTACAGCTGAAACTTACTGGTTTCTATAACCAATGTCACCATAAAAAATTTAAAAATAAAAAAATAAAAATGAATGAATGAATGAATGAATGAATGAATAAATAAATAAATAAATAAAATTAATATTTTGAAATGATATATGGTAGTCCATAAATAATCTTAAAAGTGGAAAGACAGATGAAATCAAGGCATACCCACGATACTATCAAAGGAAATACCTGTTTAAATTTGTTAATAGAACCATTTCCACTTCATCCTCCCCTGCAGCTCTTACTCTGCCACGTTTGGATTCTCAGTGATGTTCCAATGGACTCTTGATTCAACCTCCATTAACATAAATGATAGTTCATTTTACCTGTATATTTATATCAAAACCACACTCCCTCTATATTTCTCCAGTTTTCTGTTTATTATAACATACTTGCTCCCGACCCCCACTTTCCATTAGGAATATAGTCTGACCTATAGTTCTTTACCTAGCTGAGTGACTCAAACTTTAATTCATGAAGGTCTGGATTATTCCTAGACCTTCCATGATTGGGTTATTGTAGTATTCCATTAAACTTAATCACAGATCACAGTAATATTAAAAGACACCCTAAGAGATCTCCTTTATCATGGACATACACTTCTTACCCCCATTGTGTAGTAGTAATCCAATTTTCTTTTGATAGTCAGAATCAATCACTTCAGCCAGCACTATAGCACTCTTCTTTGCCTGTTGATTCAGAGGCATAAAGATGCCTTAGTGGCCAGTTGGCAGTCTTAACTTACAGTTCAATGGAATCACTGTTCTGTCTCCTGGTGGAAGCATTCAGTTCACTGAAACTAAGACTTCTAGGCCAACAGAGCATAAAGTCATGGGAACAGAAAAAAAAATTTTCTAATAAGTCACTAGGGGTAATAGTGAGTAATGCCACACCCACTTCTAGCCCTTGATTCCTGGGCTCAGGAATTCCCACTATTAGAGAAATGGCATCATATATTAATTAAGAATATATAGACTTCTAGAGAACCTTTCCCCCAGCCTTGCAAGGTATTATCACCTTGTTAACACTGTAACTAACCTTTTTAATTTTTTTCAATTAGAGTTGATATTCAAAATTATTTTATATTAGTTTTAAGGGTACCCATAATAGTTAGACATTTATATAATTTACTATGTGAGCCTCCCAATTAGACTAGTACCCACCTGGCACTATACATAGTTATTACAATATTATTGACTTTATTTCTTATGTGGTACTTCATATCCAATGACTATTTTGTTACTACTAATTGGTATTTCTTAATCCCTTCATTTGTTTTCACCCAACCACCCAAATACTCCTCTCATCTTGCAATCACCAGTTTTATTTCTGTATCTATGAGCTTGTTTTTAGTTTGCTTGTTCATTCATTTTATTTTAAATTCCACATATAAGTGAAATCATATGGTATTTTTCTTTCTATATGTGACTTATTTCACTTAGCATAATCCCCTCTAGGTCCATCCATGTTGTTGCAAATAGTAAGATTTAATTTCTTATGGCTGAGTAATATTCCATTGTATGTATGTAACAATTATTTATCCAATTGTATATTAATGGACACAGATTGCTTCCATATCTTGACTACTATAAATAGTGCTTCAGTAAATATAGAATGCACTTTTTTAATGAATTAATGAATCAGTGTTTTGTTTTCCTTGTATAAATACTCAGAAGTGTAATTTCTGGGTCACAAGGAAGTTTTATTTTTAATTTTTTTGGTAATCTCCAAACTGTTTTCCATAGTAGCTGTACCACCTTGCAATCCTACAAACAGTACACAAGGGTGCCTTTATTTCCAAATCCTTGCCAACACATTTTAATTTTATTTATTTATTATTTTTGATTTTATTTTGTTTAATTTTTTAAAATTTATTTATTTTTTATTAAGTTTCTTGGGGTAACTTTGGTTAAAGCAATTATATAATTTTCAAGTGTACATTATAATTTGACATCTATATATTCTATGTTGTGATTACAAATCAAAGTACAGTTTCCTTCAGCTATCATATATTTAATTGTCTTTACCCACTTCATTCACCCCCTACCACCTTATATTTGACCCCTTTTACCCCGTCTGCCTCTCCCTTCCTCCCCCAATCCTACTCGAAACCACTAGTCCATGTCCATGTCCATGAGTCACTGTTTGTCGTATTCATTTGTTGCTTTAAGATTTATATCCCACGTATAAGTAATATGTGATATTCTATTTTTTCAGTCTAGCTTATTTCGCTTAGCATGATTATCTCGAGGCCCGCCCATGTTGTCACAAATGTCAGTATTTCATCTCTTCTTATGGCTGAGTAATATTCCATTGTATATATGTACCATAGCTTTTTTAGACAATCATCTATCGTAGGGCACGTCGGTTGCTTCCATGTCCTGGCCACTGTGAGTAATGTTGCTGTGAACATCGGTGTGCAAATATATTTTTGGGTATGGGTTTTCAAGTCTTTGGGGTAAATATCCAGTAGTGGGATTGCTGGATCATATGGTAGATCAAGTCTTAGTTTTTTGAGGAACCTCCATACTGTTTTCCATAGTTGCTGTACCAATTTGCAGTTCCACCAGTAGTGTA
>NW_024349646.1:0-379 GCF_902729225.1 Pteropus medius
AAATGCTTTCTAATCCCTGCTTCTTCTCCTCACCTTCAAGAATGCCCATTATTCTTATGTTTCCTCTCTTGATGGTATCAGCTAGTTCTTATATTTCTCTTTCATTATTTTTCATTCTTCGGTTTCTCTCTTCTGCCTTCTGATTTATTTCTAGATTTCTGTCTTCAATATCACTGATCCTTTCTTCCATTTGGTTGACTCTATTTCCCAAGCTTGTTATTTCATTTTTCAACTCTGGCAGTGTGTTCTTTATCTCCTCAGCTGGTTCTTTTTGAGAGTTTCAATCTCCTTGCTAAAGAACTCATTCCACTCATCTAATTGTTTTTTCAATTCTTGAAATTGTTGATATGATTCATTTTAGATCTCATTGAGTTTTTTT
>NW_024349647.1:0-494 GCF_902729225.1 Pteropus medius
ATTATACCCTTTCTTTTTGCCTCTAAGTGAACTTTAATCCTATTCCTTTTCCTATTCTTTGACAACTCCCCTATTTCTACCATATTTATTGACCTATAGGAAAATGTATACCTAAGTTAACAATATGTATTATACTTAAAGAAGAGAAGCAACTATTATTAAAATAACTTGAGTTTCTACATCCAGAGCTTTGCATACCTTGTCTAATTTAATCGTCAAAGCAAACCTTTTCACAAGAATACCACTTAGCATGCAAAGATTTTGAAATTCTTCATGAAGGCACCAGATATTCTGCTCAGTGATTTTATATATATTATTTTTAGTCTTCATAACCTTCAAGAAAAGTAATATCATCCCCATTTTCCACATGACTACACTGAGACTTAATTTCTCTAAGTTAAATACTTATCCCAGGAGTGAAAAGTCAAGAAGTAGTGAAATAAGATCCTGCCTAACTCCAAAACCATTTCTACCACCAGAAAAAAAAAAAAAAA
>NW_024349648.1:0-5794 GCF_902729225.1 Pteropus medius
CACACGTGTGTATAAAGGTGTGTATTTCAGTGTGTGTATAAAGGTGTGTGTTCACACATGGACACACATACATGCGTAGACGTTCACAGAGAGACAGCCATCACTTTTCAGTGGCATCTCAGCCACTGCCCGAGCGTGTACTGGGGACCGCGGCCCCCCCACCCCCCAGAGGAGCCCGCACGTACCTGCCGGCTGCCTGGGCCTGGGCGGGTAGCGGCCATCATCGTAACCTGTCGGGTAAAGCAGAGAGAACAAGCTGACGGTGCCCACAGGGGAGGAGGCTGGGGCCGGTCACAACGGGGAAGCAAAGACACAGTGGTAGTCACCAAACAGTCACGGGGAACAGAGTCAGTAACACTGTAACAACCCCCTGCGGTGCCAGGAAGAAGGGCTGAGGTTCGAAATCACAGGGGGGGGGGGTCACTATGCTGTGCACCCCTGACACAATGTCTCTAATATTGCCGTCCTTCTTAAAAAACAAGCTCAAACAAACCGAGCGACACCCACCACAACAGGTGACCAGGGTGAAGATCATCGTAGCCTTCCCGGGAAGACAGAAAAATGTGTTTGGTGTGGTGGTGCATTTAAAGAGGGAGCTACCGCCATCCCTGCTCCCGGGGGTGGCAGGGAACCGACCTGGGGAGGCTTCTCGCGCGGGAGGAACTGCCGAGATGCGCGGCGGGCAGCCTGGGACACCAGTCAGCCGCCCTACCTCCTCCGCTGTCCGAAATCCCGGGCTGCGGGCGCGGGGCTGGTGGCTTCGGCCTCGGGTAGATATCTGTAGGGAAATCGCACCGTGATTTTAGGGAAACGGAGTCCGCCCCACAAAGAACACCCACACACACGACGATGTAACGGCTTGGGCACGTCCGCCGGCCACGACGTCCGTGAAACTGCTTGTTCTGTTAAAAACGGGCTACTGAGAAGCTGTGAATATAAAGCTTCATAAAAAAAGAAAAAAAAGAAAAAAAAAAAGACCAGACGTTCATCCTGGCGCCCAGACTCCCTCTCCCCCCGCCTGGTTCGTCCAGCAAGAGGCTCAGGGACCCCCTGAAATTCACAGTGAGGACGCGCGACTGTCCACATCAGGTCTCCGGGGTGACCGCAAAGGCGAGGACCGTGCCCCGCAGCCGGGCACAGCACCCGGGCAGACGCGTCGCACGTGTGGACGGCGTCTTATAGTTTCCGTGACGCCGGGCAGGTCCACGGCTTTCGCCACCAGGACCTCTGCCTGTCCCTCAAGCTCAGCACAGCTTCCGTCCCCAGGGCCTTCGCCCAGGACGCCCCTCCCGCCCGGACCCCGGCCCCGCTGCACACTCCTGGCGACCTGACAGCCTAGCTGTCACCTGCCGAACATCTCGTCCCTCTCACATCCGATCTCATGACCTTTGTACCTAACGAAACGGCTGGAGTTAGGTGAGCAAGGTGAGCCCTTTACCCAGCGTCCGGGCCCCAGTGGCTGGACATGGCACGTGTTTCTGCAGAGACTTTATATTCCATTGACCTGGCCCTTGGGACCTGGCAGGAGCCCGTCAGAGAATGAACGACTTTAATTCTCGGAAAATCCCAGGAATTCTATGCTCTAAGTCCTTCTTCAGGACGGGCACCTCGGCAAACAGAGTCTTCCAACGTGTTTAAGGTATGGAACTGGGGGCGTTTATGGCGTCTTGGGGGCAGCAGGAAGCATGCTCGGTCTGTCACCGCTGCCCTACTCAGTGACCGTCCGCCCCTGGCCACAGCCGGCGCCTCAACTGGCTAGACTTCCTGGGGGACCCGCTGCGCTTCAGAGCCAGACCTTGTGCTCAAAATCCTTCTCCGACAGGCCGAGGACACGGGCATCATCCAAATCTGGACACGGAGCACACGTTGCTCAGAAGGCGTTCCGAGGCCAGGCCGCCTCGTCCTCCCGTGGGACCTCCTCGTGGTTCTGAAGTTTGTCCCCAACTTCCCAAGGAAACTGAGCATCGAAATACAGTGTCTTTCCAAACTGGACGCCGTTCAAGGGGCCAGAGGGTAGGAACGGATAGGCTGGTGGGTTGAGGGAGCGTCACCGAAGCTGACCACTGCTCCTGTGCGAGGTTTCCGGGGCGGCCGTAACAGAGTGCCCGGCCCAGGCGGCTTAAACCACTCAGATACATTGTGTCACAGCCTGGAGCTTGAGGTCTGAGATGCAGCTGTGGGCAGGGCCGGTCCCTCCCGGGGCCTCTCTCCTGGGCGTGTGGACGCCGTCCCCTCCCCGTGTCCCCACGTGCTCGTCCCTCTGTGTGTGTCTGTGTCCTCAGGGGTCCTGTGGGGTCAGGGCCACACTGGAGTAGGACCAGACAGTGGCGAGCGTGGTCCTAGGCCCCTCCGTGTGTACTTCTAAGACAGGGGACCACCAGCTTCGTGTCCCCCGCCCCCCGGCCACCCTAAAGAGACTTCCTCCTGCAGAGCGGCCGTCTACAAACCCACCAGCTGTCTAGCAAGCCACCGAGGGGCGGGACCTTGGAGAGAGACAGGGCGGAAACGTGTAGAACATTCCGTCTGCAGGGTCTGTCTGAACGCTGGTTATGCACGGCAGGCTTCCTCGTTCGGCGGAATGTTCCAGGACCCCCCACACTCAAGAGATACCGGTGCCCGTGAGTGAGTTCTAAGGAGCTCAGAGTCTCGTCCGCTGGCTGTGGCACCTCCCCTGCGTCAGACACGAATGTGGCCTTTCGTGAGGCACCCGCCCCTGCCGGTCTGAGCAAAGTGTGGAAACAAACCGGGGGCTTCGTCTTCTGCCCTGTGGATCGCACAAGCAGCTGGGGAGCGGGGTCCCACACGGGCACCCCGCGCGCCTGGGCGGTCAGATCCCTGGGGCGTGCGGCCGCCCCCGAGCGAGCCAGTCGGCCCGTTCCCTGTCCTGTGATGCGAACCCCGCCTCCAGAATGTCCCTACCCCTCGCCCTCCAATTTCAGACGCATGAAAGAAACTGCAAATGTCATTGGAGGGAGCATGCGACACCTCGCGACCCGGCCTCGTCGTCGGTTCGGCTGAGAGAAACGTAAGGTCTCGGAAACCTCCTCTGCGGGCTGGGACGGGGGCACGTCGGCGAAGCATGGAAGACGAGAGAGGGGGAGGAACTCGGAAGGCGACCTCGCTGTCCCCTGCCGGTCAGCTGGGGCTGCTTCTCAGGTAGGGAACGGCGTCCAGGACCGAGTCGTCACTCCGAGTGACCCCGCACGGCAGAACAGGCCTGCGGGAAGCTTCCGGAAGCCCCGACTCGACGTGGCCGGCCGCACGCCGCTCCGCTGGTCACCGTGTAGCTTCTCCGACTTTTCGCGTTATGCACTTTGCTTCGGACTTTCCACCAAAGGCCAATGCGACCCCCCACCCCCCCATACACACGCACCTCTTTTTTTTCCCCCCGTAAAGAAATCCCTGTGAGCAGCGTCTGCCCTGTTTTTCAAACAATGGAAAAACTGGGGACCAGTGACCTAAAACGCACGATGCGCTGGCCTCTGTCACACGGAAGGGCTGGTTATTTGGAAGAACTGCAAAGCGTGTGTCCTTGGCACAATAACCCATCGAGACAGAGCACCTCGCCCCCGTCCCCGACCTCGACCCTGGCAGGCTCTGCACTTTCTGAGTGTGAGAGCAACAGGGGACAGAATCTACTGGACCCGCCCGGCAGTGACGTCTGTGAGGCGAAAACCGGTCAATAAAACGCAAGCGTGGCCCACCCCGCGGGGAGGGAAGGGGCTGAGTGCGGGGCACCCTTACTTCCGCTGTCGGGGTTTCCGGGCTCCGGCTGATGGGGTTTCAGCTTCGGGTACAGACCTGTGGGGAAGGAGACGCTGAGTTTAGATGAGAAAACCATCTTCCCGTTAGAAGCAGCCTGTAAAGCACACTCGTCCCCAGACCGTCGGCTTTACAGTTTACAAATGGACAGTGCTGTGGCTCACCCGCCTCCGGCTAAAAATCACTGGAAGATGCATGTCAAAACCTAAAGAGCACACACACGTGCACACACACGCATGCACACACATGCATCAAGACGCGACACATTACGTATGCAACACACGCGCACACAGACATGTGGGCACACACAAGACACAGATATGCACATGCACACATGTGTTATCATTGCATATGCATGCACACACGACACACTCCACAGACATGCATGCATCAAGACAGATATGTATGCACAATATTACGTATCATCAAAGACACATGTATTGTGAAAGACATGCATGTAATCACACACATGACACAGAGACATGCATGTGTCACACACATGTACGCACCATTACGCACTCCACATGCATGCACACATGCCAGCAGACATGCACATAGACATGCACGTTATTAAAGACATGATATTTAACATACACAGACATGCACACGCAGGACATGCATGCACACACATGCACACACAGATATGCCACATTACGCACACACAAAGACATGCTTATGCACACATGCACATGCATCGCAGCACGCATGCCATTTACACACAGACATGCATGTGACACAGATACGTATGTAATACATGCACACATGCATGCACACATTTCACAGACATGCACACACACATATGCACACACGCACACAGACACACACACAAGTGTCATTTTTATTCCCAGAAGCCACTGTCATGGCAAGAACGTGGTAGAGCTGCCTGCATGCTGGTGGCTGGTGACCCCAGAGGGAAACACAGGGAAAACTAAACTCCTTTTTGTCCCGAAACTCACGTATCATCGGTGCTGACGTCGGTCATCGAGCCGGTCATTCCACACGACGTGTTATCGAGCCCCGGGTCCCCACGCCTATGACAAACTCGCTGGCTTCCTACACTTTTAACTACTGCCAGGCTAAATGAATATACTACGCTTGCAAATTAAAACAAAAAAACGCATGGAATTTTTTTTAAAATCTCAGATAACAAGTAACTGTTTTTTCTCTATTCGTAACTATTTTTCACTCCTCTTAAAAATAATAACGCCTGGAGCCCTTTAAGCCCCTGACCCTACCTGTTCCCCAGAGAACAAGACAGAAGCACCTTTTTATCTTCGCTGGGTGCCTGTGCTAAGTGATTTTTTAAAAACGTGCCCACGACCGTTCGCGTCGGTACATGGTTTGCCATGTCTTCGGTGCGTTTTTTTGTTTTTTGTTTTTTTTAATCGAATGCATGTCGTCACACTCCACACACTCTTACTCTGCCGGTCTCTCTCTCTTGACTGCAACGACCGATTGCATTTTCTATGGAGACGCAAGTGACGTCGGACACTGTATCTGTTCCGGGCCCGTGACACGGTGACGTGACGTTTGTCTGCATCGTGCAACGGCCAGCAGAGTGAGTGCAGTTCACTCGCTCACCACGCACAGTCACAAATGTGTTTTCTTTTCATTTTTTTTGGGGGGGGGTGCTCGTGATGGCAACTTTCAAGAGCGACTCTCTCAGCAACTTTCCCAAACGCATCCACGGGGATTCACACCTCTTTTTACATATTTCTGAGACGTTTCCATTCCGAGGCGCTCACAGCGAGCTTCCTCGTCACAGCTCCGCCCCCGCAGGCGACAGTGACCGGACCGTGAACACTTAGTCACTTTGCTTTAGTTTCCTGCCGCCGTGTTTTGCACGGCGGCCGCCCGCGTGTCACTCCCACCCACAAGGCGTGAGGGTTCCCAGTTCCCCACATCCCTGCTGACGCCTGCCATGTCTTTGACACCTGCCCCCCCAGCAGGAACGCGGTGACATGGCACTGTGATTCTGCCCTGCGTGTCCTCGATGACTAGGGTTTGCTTCTACCCCTTGCTAAGTGGCCAC
>NW_024349649.1:0-1672 GCF_902729225.1 Pteropus medius
TTACCAGGAGACTTCTCTTTACATCTCACGGATTTGTGTCCCCACTTTTAGGAAGGATTACCACGATTCGATTAGACCAGTATGACTTATTCCCTAGAGTAGAGATATTGCTGTTCCAACAAAGCAGGCTATCGTGGCAGGTGTCCAGAGGTGTCATACGATGGTCAGGAAGATTGAGCTGGGGGAGACCGGAGCCCGTGTCATGATGAAGACACTGAGAGCAGGGTGGAGAAGGGCACACCCGGGGTCCCCCCAGCAGCCCCTGTCAGGGCTGGTTTCAGAACTCCGGGCCGAGTTCCCACCCTGGTGTCCTCTCTCCTGAATGGCAGATGTTCCCCTGAAACCCTTGTCCCTTTCCACATGGGATGGGCCAACCTGATGAGTGTCAGGGCAACCCTGAAGATGTCATAATATCATAATCTCTTCTCCCCCTCTGCAAAAGGCAGGAAGGCCACAGTCCACCCAGCATCAAGGCAAGGGTCACCAGAGAGTCAGGAGGTGAAAGGATCAGCACCTCACCCTGGGGGCCAGAGTGACCATCAGGATCAGTAAAGCAAGAATCAAGAAGTTAAGTGAAGACATTTGTTCTTAGTGTTCTGAGTCAGCTTCCTGCTAAGCTGGGAGCAACTAGAAAGGCAGAAAGATGAGGCAAGTGACTTTCTCAAAGGGTCGTTGCAACACAAGCCTCTGAGGTCCTCCGCCCCCAAACAGAGGCAGCAGAGTGTTGGGGCCAAGGGACTCCCAGGTCCCCGCTGGGGCTGGGACAGCAAGGACAGTGCCTCCCAGACTAACCAAGGGCATCAGGCAATTGTCTCAAGGCAGGTCTGAACGCATGAATACCCCTGAGAAGGGTGTGAAAACACAGATTTTTGTTACTAAACTTATGAGAAAAAAAATAGGTGTGAGGTAGGGCTCGTAAATCTGTATTTTCAAATTAACGAGACCTATACTTAAGGAGTGACCACCTAAGGTCCCCCTCGGCCATAATCCCATCCTGCAGAAGCCACTTCTTCCACTTTGCATCTCAGTTAGCCACCCGGTGCCTCCAGATGGTCCGAATGTCGTCCCTCCGCTTGATGCATCCGCTTCGCACCATTGATGTTCCGCTGAGAAAAGATGAGGGCTCGGTCCCCACCCCGCCCCTCCTCACACGCCTCCCAAGCAGGACATCAGTATTATCCTTATTTCTTCTTTTGGTTACTTTTGTAATTCTAAGCCATACATTTTTCTTAGTCCATCCATTTTCCAGCGATATCCTAGCTTGCTACTTAAGCGATGAGCACGTTTGCATCTTCATGGCCCTTCATTTTCTTCTTTTCTTTTTTACTGTCCACGCTCTTAGATTTCTTTGGTCCTGCAACCCCATCGAAGCCTTCCATGCTTCGTTCCGTGGGGCAGTTCCAACAAGTGAAAGCCGGTTAACTGCACCGATCGCATTAGGACCTCACGTGCATTGTTCACAGGCCGAGCGGCTTGCTGGAAACACACTTCGTACACTCCTGGTCGTGCGACAGCTCCGGGGCATTGGCAGAGAAATATTGCTAGTCTCTAGATCAGAGAGTCTCTTCTAGTATACTTTAGTCGTTGCTAAAATCATGCTATGTTTTAGAGCAATTTCTGTTTAGACCTAAATATTATGGCTGAGATTCTTGTTTAATTTAGCATTTATAAT
>NW_024349650.1:0-574 GCF_902729225.1 Pteropus medius
AGTTTAGAGTAGTGTCTTGTTATTTAAGTTAAAATATATAATTAAAACACTCATAGCCCTAAACTAGGTGTTCAGGGTGCCTTCACTTTTGTCTGTTCTTGGCCGGTTATGTAACTGTCAGAGAAGATAATTTTTTAATATATGTTTTTCTTTTGAGAAATAATAGAATGTAAGTTCTTTCGACATTTTCTACACATTAATTGTAATTTTAAGTCAAACTTGCTAATGAAGAATTCAGAGAAAAATTTCATTTTAAAGTGAACAAATCTTTATTGACCACCAACTAAGATCAAGACTTTCTACTAGTTTCGTTAATAGCGGGAAAAACAGATCCTGAGGGAAAGGCCACGTTTGTTTATTCAAATCATGTTTTAACTTTCAGGAACATGAAAACCTGGTTTCTACTGACGATGACTTTCCTCATGGCTTCTTTCACGTCTTTGTTCCTCAAGCTGTAGATTAACGGATTCAGCATGGGAATGATCACTGTGTAGAAGACAGAGGCCATCTTGTCTGTGTCAAGGGAATGATTAGAGCTCGGCTGTAAGTACATAAAGATCAGAGTCCCATAGAA
>NW_024349651.1:0-738 GCF_902729225.1 Pteropus medius
CCGGGTGTGCCCATTCTCTTTCAGCCGAGGTTAAGCATTTATACTGCAAAAAAATGGCCATGTTCTACCTTCCTGTTTCAGCTCTCGTGCTAGAAACGAGTGTCATTTTCCTGGTCTATGCAGTGGCAAGTCTTCCGACATTTTTGTGCTTTTTCTGTGTGTGACTTTGCCCTTCAAAATGGCCCCTCGGTGTTCTCTAGTGATCCTAAGTTTAAGAAGCCCGTGATGTACCTTACAAGGAAAATGAGTGTTTGCTTAGCTTTGTCCAGGCATGAGTGACAGTGTGTCAATTGAGAGTTCAGTGGTAATCAGCAGTCCAGTGCATTCGGCCAAAGGAGGAGAACATTTCGCATCTGTGTGGAAGGCCACCCCAGAACATGCTAAGGGAACGTCCTCGGCGTGTGAAGATAAATATGTGGGTTCATGAGTGAATTTACAAAAGCTTAGCCCCAAATATTTCCATCAAGGGTCGACGAATGCTTCCCCGATCTTTAAAATTACTTTCTCAGGTTATAGTGCTGTCTTTTAAAGAATTTATAATCTATTGGGGAATATATTTAGAAGGGGTAGATTTGGGCAAATATGTGGGTCACTGTCCCAGACTGGGATGATCTCAGTCATGGGGTGGTGATAGGCTCCAGAGAGATGGTCCAGTTGGAGGAATCCTGCCACCCAGAAGAGGCAGGAAAGCGCTGAGTGCCTATTATGGGTTGGAGGACACAGGTCAGGAGGTGAGGA
>NW_024349652.1:0-446 GCF_902729225.1 Pteropus medius
ATATAGACATATCTATCTAACCATTCAAGAACAATATAAGAATAATTTGCTTCAATATCTTTTAAACAATGAAATGACAGTGAAATTTGTTGAAATAACTTTGCAGACATTTTGGTTGAAGCTACATTTTTTAAATTAAAAATTATTGGGGTGATATTGCTTAATAAAATCAAATAAGTTTCAAGTATACAATTCAAGTATACAGTATATATACTGTTGTGTGTTCACCACCTAAAGTTAGATTTCCTTCTGCCACCAAATATTGGACCCCTTTTACCCCTATCTACCTTTCTCCCCACCCTCTTCCCTCTGGTAACCACTAATCCACTGTCCGTGGTGTCCATGAGTCTCTGACTGTCATGTTTGTTTATTGAAGCTACCCTTTTAATTATGAAACAATTTAAGTAGTAATGTAGTGTTATTTAAAAGAAATACCATTAGTTCCT
>NW_024349653.1:0-455 GCF_902729225.1 Pteropus medius
CCCCAGTACCCGCAGATGACCGGGCATGGCCCACAGAGCCCCAAGGCCCCGGGAGGGCTGTGCATTTGCCGCAAGTGAGCATTTTCTCGGAAGTCTGCGATTGTGGCTCAAAATGGACGTCACCAGAGAGCTTTTTGCCAAAGCTACCATATACATATATATGCATATATATATGCATCTATATGCATATATATGTATATGGTGGATTTTCGAAGGAAACCTGCGTGGACCCCTGGTCTAGGAGAGAAGACAGGCCGCTGCTAGCACCTCCACCTCCCCGCAGTGTGGACACCGGGCGTTCCAGAGCCACAATTCAGCATGATCTCTTTTTATTCCGGAGGCCCCGGGTCTCATTCCTCAGGCCTCGGCTCCTTCCCGCTTTCCGCAGTGGAAATCAGACTTCAGGACAGAAGCAGACACCTCCCTCTCCCTCACCTTTCAGCCTGGGATGGTCG
>NW_024349654.1:0-600 GCF_902729225.1 Pteropus medius
TCCATCCCAGCGTGCTGGAGGGCGAAGGGCAGGGAGGCAGCAGCAGTGGGTCCTTTCAAGGACCTTGGCTGTGAAGGAGGAATATTGAGAGGGCGGTCGACAGACGAAGACCTAGGGGAGACAAAGGGAAAGATACTTTTTTTAATATGAAATATATTTGAACACATTTATAGGTTGTAGGGAAGGAACAGGTGTAAAAGGAAAGGTTAAAAATACAGAATGAAAAGGAACGTTTAAATTTTGATACTATAGGAAGAAATGGACTCGGGGTACTGTAGGAGGCGCAGCCTCGTGATGGGGCCCTTCTCTGTCTGAGGTGCTTATACCTGAGTGTCGAGAGATGGCCAGGGACTAGTCCCGCATTCCCAGCCCTTTCCAGTCCACCAGTCCCGAGTGTGGTCCTGCTGTCAGGGGATGAGGGAGCGAGGGGGAGGGGGAGGGAGTTCACCACAGGGAAGCCCGAGGCCGAGGGAAAGGACGTCCCCTTAAACACTCAGGCGTCCCCTTAAACACTCAGGCGCAGACGAAAGTCTGGAGGGACGCACAGCTCTTCATGATAGTCACCTCCAGGGTGGGTTGCTGGGGAGCGGCGGCATTGAC
>NW_024349655.1:0-1112 GCF_902729225.1 Pteropus medius
CACACACACACACACACACACACACACACACATGTATATACATATATATATATACATATATGTATATACATGTATATAATTTTAACCATCTGATAGTAAATAAAAATTATGTACTATATTAAACATCTTAGATGTTCTTAAGGGAAACTTTTAACAAAGATGTCAAATAATTCATAAGCATTATATGGATATGAAAATGTAATGAAAATACAGTTGGATCAGTATTTTAACATTAAAAATAAATTGTGAAATAATTTATGTCTTAATTTCTCACAATTGGTTTAAACTGTTTTCTGCTATATAGCTATGAAAAACAGTAAACTTGCCAATTAAAAGTATACCAATCTTTTTCTAGTTCAGAACAGTCCCTTTTAAGTAAACTCACTCTCTCCTGGGTTAATGTTCGGACCCTCAGAGTTTCTCCCCCTTTTTCCTTCATATGGCAGTGTGGATGGGAATGGACACTGATAGAGTGTTCCCCCCGACCCCCGTGGAAGAGGTATCTCTAGATCAAAGCTGAATCCTATTACTATCCTCTTGATCCTTGGTGGTCTTTTCTATTTAAATCCAAGGCTGGTGAAAGGCTTGGGCTGTTCTCTTGTCACAGACAAGTTCTAAGGGCTGGCCAAGCTTTATCTTGGCATAAAGATTCCCATGAGTTTGACTATAACTCCCATTGGAACCACAGAACAGGCATGACCTGGCCCAGTAGCTTTCACCATACGGGCTCTTTGACTCACCTTGTTGATCCCGTTGTAAAATCTCCAGCTTATCTGAAAAGATATTTGCACACCGATGTTCATAGCAGCATTATTCACAATGGCCACGACATGGAAGCAATCTAAGTGTCCTACGATAGGTGATTGGATAAAGAAGCTGTGGTACATACATACAATGGAATATTACTCAGCCATAAGAAGAAATGAAATATTGCCATTTGCGACAATGTGGCTGGACCTCGAGATAATCATGCTAAGCAAAATAAGCCAGACAGAAAAAGTTGAAAAATCACATGATATCACTTATATGTGGGATATAAACCTAAAAGCAGCAAATGAACAGAACAAACAGAGACTCATGGACATGGGCTATAGACTAGTGGTTACCAGAGG
>NW_024349656.1:0-319 GCF_902729225.1 Pteropus medius
TTTAGGTTGAGGTTAGGTTTAGCATTATGGTTAGTGTTAGGTTTAGTGTTATAGTTATGATTAGGGTAGGGTTTAGGTTTAGAGTGAGTATTAGGGTTGGGGTTAGGTTTAGGTTTATGTTTATGTGTTAGTGTACAGTTAGGGTTAGGTTAAGATATTAAACTTATGGTTAGTGTTAGTTTTAGGGTTAGGGTTAGTGTTACCTTAACTTTAGTGTTACGGTTAGGTTTAGTTTAGGTTTATATTTAGCATTAGTTTTAGTTCTAGGGTTAGGGTTAGGTTAAGATTTTAGTGTTAGGAATAGTGTTAATGTTTTGTT
>NW_024349657.1:0-2815 GCF_902729225.1 Pteropus medius
TATATATTTATATATATATATATTTATATATATATATATATATATATATATATAATATATAAAGTGTGAGAGAAATAGACAGATACATAGATAGATAGATAGGTAGATAGAGAGAGAGAGAGAGAGAAACAGAGAAAGAGAGAGATAGAGATATAGAGATCTCTATAGATTCAGATACAGATATAGATATAGCTATATCTAGGGGAGCTCTGGCAAAAAGCACTCTACTGACGTCCATTTTGAGCCAGAACTGCAGACTTCCGAGATACGGCTCACTTGCGGCAAATTCAAGGCCCTCCCGGCGCCTCGGGGCTCTGAGGGCGATGCTCGGTCGTCTGCGGGTACTGGGGTACAGAAGTTGCAGAAGCACTCACTGACACTTTGAGCCCCTAGAGGTACAAACGGCGTCTCATTCCTCTCTGTATCCTCGTGCAGAGCTCCAGGCCACCCACAGACAGCGGACCCAGGGAGGCTTTGGCCCCTCCGTCCCTGGAGGCCGTCACCCGCTGGAAAGAGGTCAGTGGGGGACACTGCAGACAGCTGTGGGTCTGATTTCGGCCTCCGTGCCTTATGAACTTTGCGATCACCTCTTCGAGCCTTTCATTTCTTCATTTTGAATGCGTCCACGGGGACCATTACGACCATCCCAGGCAGAAAGGTGAGGGAGAGGATGGTGTCTGCTTCCGTCCTGAAGTCTGATTTCCAATGCGGAAAGCAGAAAAGAGCAGAGGCCTTAGGAAGGAGCCCCGGGGCCTCTGGGATGAAAAGAGATCATGCTGAATTGTGGCCCTGGAACGCCCGGTGTCCACACTCCGGGGAGGTAGAGGTGCTGGGAGCAGCCTGTCTTCTCTGGTAGACCAGGGTCCACACAGGTTTCCTTCGAAAATCCACCATATACATATATATGCATATAGATGAACATATATGCATATATATGTATATGGTAGATCTGGCAAAAAGCTCTCTAGTGACGTCCATTTTGAGCCGGAACTGCAGACTTCCGAGATACGGCTCACTTGCGGCAAATTCACGGCCCTCCCGGCGCCTCGGGGCTCTGAGGGCGATGCTCGGTCGTCTGCGGTTATATATATGTATGTATATATATATGTATATATATAGATAGATAGATAGATAGATAGATAGATAGATAGATAGATAGATAGATAGAAAGAGTGAGAGATATAGACAGATACAAAGATAGATAGATAGGTAGATAGAGAGAGAGAGAGAGAGAGAAAAAGAGAAAGAGAGAGCGATAGAGATATAGAGATACGATCTGTGATACAGATATAGATATAGCTATATCTAGAGCTCTGGCAAAGCTCTCTCCTGACGTCCATTTTTGAGCCGGAACTGCAGACTTCCCCGAGACACGCTCGCTGGTGCAAATTCACGTTCCTCTCGGGGCGCCGGGCTCTGAGGGCATGCTCGGTCGCCTGGCGGTACTGGGGCACAGAAGCTGCAGAAGCACCACCGACACCTCTTGGAGCCCCTAGAGGTACAAACGGGCGTCTCATTCCTCTCTTGCAGTATCCTCGTGCAGAGCTCCAGGCCACCCACAAGACAGCGGATCCAGGGAGGCTTCTTTGGCCCCTCCGGGCTCCCCGGCGTCAGCCACCCTGGAAAGAGGTCAGCTGGGGACACTGCAGACAGCTGTGGGTCTGATTTTCGGCCTGTGCCTTATGAGCTTAAGTATCACCTCTTCGAGCCTTTCATTTCTTCATTTTGAATGCGTCCCCGGGGACCATTACGACCATCCCAGGCAGAAAAGTGAGGGAGAGGGAGGTGTCTGCTTCCGTCCTGAAGTCTGATTTCCACGCGGAAAGCGGGAAGGAGCCGTGCGTGAGGAAGGAGCCCCGGGGCCTCTGGGATGAAAAGAGATCATGCTGAATTGTGGCTCTGGAACGCCCGGTGTCCACACTGCGGGGAGGTGGAGGTGTGAGGAGCGGCCTGTCTCCTGTGGTAGAGCAGGGGTCCACGCAGGTTTCCTTCGGAAATCCACCATATACATATATATGCATATAGATGAACATATATATGCATATATATGTATATGGTAGATCTGGCAAAAAGCTCTCTAGTGACGTCCATTTTGAGCCGAACTGCAGACTTTCGAGATACGGCTCACTTGCGGCAAATTCATCATTCTCCGCTGGCCCTGGAGGGCGATGCTCCGTCGTCATGTTATATATATGCATGTATATATATATGCATATATATAGATGATAGATAGATAGATAGATAGATAGATAGATATGATAGATAGAAAGAGTGAGAGAAATAGACAAAGATACATAGATAGATAGATAGGTAGATAGAGAGAGAGAGAGAGAGAAAAAGAGAAAGAGAGAGTTTATTATAGATTTGATAGATTCAGATACAGATATAGATATAGCTATATTCAGGGGAGTTTGGCAAAAGTTCGATGTCCATTTGGAGCCGAACTGCAGCATTCCCGAGATACGGCCACTTAGTACCCACGGGCCCTCCTCGCCGGGCCATTCTTGAGGGCGATGCTCGGTCATTATGGGTACTGGGGCATAGTTGCAGTGAAGCACTCACCGGACACTTGAGCCCCTAGAGGTAAAAACGGCGTCTCATTCCTCTGGTGGCCCTCGTGCAGAGCTCCAGGCCACCCACAGACAGCGACTCCAGGGAGGCTTTTGCCCCTCTCACCCCTGGCCGCCACCCTGGAAAGAGGTCAAGCTGGGGACACTGCAGACAGCTGTGGGTCTGATTTCTCGCCTCCGCGGCTCATGAGCTTTCTGGCGCATCACTCTTCTCGAGCCTTTTCATTTTCTCATTTGGAATGCGT
>NW_024349658.1:0-6310 GCF_902729225.1 Pteropus medius
TATGCATATATATGTATATGGTGATTTTCGAAGGAAACCTGCGTGGACCCCTGGTCTACCACAGAAGACAGGCAGCTCCTAGCACCTCCAGCTCCCCGCAGTGTGGACACCGGGCGTTCCAGAGCCACAATTCAGCATGATCTCTTTTCATCCCTGAGGCCCCGGGGCTCCTTCCTCAGGCCTCGGCTCCTTCCCGCTTTCCGCAGTGGAAATCAGACTTCAGGACGGAAGCAGACACCTCCCTCTCCCTCACCTTTCAGCCTGGGATGGTCGTAATGGTCCCCGTGGACGCATTCAAATGAAGAAATGAAAGGCTCAAAGAGCTGATCGCAAAGCTCCTAAGGCATGGAGGCCGAATTCAGACCCACAGCTGTCTGCAGTGTCTCCCAACTGAACTCTTTCCAGCGGGTGACGGCCGCCATGGACGGAGGGGCCAAAGCATCCCCGGGTACGCTGTCTGTGGGCGGCCCTGACCCCTGCAAGAGGATGCAGAGACGAGTGACACGTAGTTTGTACCTCTAGGAGCTCAAAGTGTCAGTGAGTGCTCCTCCAACTTCGCCATCCCAGTACCCGCAGAAGACCGGGCATGGCCCACAGAGCCCCAAGGCCCCGGGAAGGCTGTGCATTTGCCGCAAGTGAGCCTTTTCTCGGAAGTCTGCGATTCTGGCTCAAAATGGACGTCACCAGAGAGCTTTTCGCCAAAGCTACCATATACATATATATGCATATATATTTTCATCTATATGCATATATATGTATATGGTGGATTTTCGAAGGAAACCTGCGTGGACCCCTGGTCTACCACAGAAGACAGGCCGCTCCTAGCACCTCCACGTCCCCGCAGTGTGGACCCGGGCGTTCCAGAGCCACAATTCAGCATGATCTCTTTTCATCCCAGAGGCCCCGGGGCTCCTTCCTAAGGCCTCGGCTCCTTCCCGCTCTCCGCAGTGGAAATCAGACTTCAGGACGGAAGCAGACACCTCCCTCTCCTCACCTTTCTGCCTGGGATGGTCGTAATGGTCCCCGTGGACGCATTCAAAATGGAGAAATGAAAGGCTCAAAGAGCTGATCGCAAAGCTCCTAAGGCACGGAGGCCGAATTCAGACCCACAGCTGTCTGCAGTGTCTCCCAACTGAACTCTTTCCAGCGGTGACGGCCGCCATGGACGCAGGGGCCAAAGCATCCCTGGGTACGCTGTCTGTGGGTGGCCCTGCACCCTACAAGAGCATACAGAGACGAATGAGACGTAGTTTGTACCTCTAGGAGCTCAAAGTGTCAGTGAGTGCTCCTCCAACTTCGGTCCCCAGTCCCCGCAGATGACCGAGCATCGCCCACAGAGCCCCAAGGCCCCGGGTGGGCTCTGCATTTGCCGCAAGTGAGCCTTTTCTCGAAAGTCTGCGATTCTGGCTCAAAATGAACGTCACCAGAGAGCTTTTTGCCAAAGCTACCATATACATATATATGCATATATATGTTCATCTATATGCATATATATGTATATGGTGGATTTTTGAAGGAAACCTGCATGGACCCCTGCTCTACCACAGAAGACAGGCCGCTCCTCGCACCTCCACCTCCCCGCAGTGTGGACACCGGGCGTTCCAGAGCCACAATTCAGCATGATCTCTTTTCATCCCAGAGGCCCCGGGGCTCCTTCCTAAGGCCTCGGCTCCTTCCCGCTTTCCGCAGTGGAAATCAGACTTCAGGACGGAAGCAGACACCTCCCTCTCCCTCACCTTTCTGCCTGGGATGGTCGAATGGTCCCCGTGGACGCATTCAAAATAATGAAATGAAAGCCTCAAAGAGCTGATCGCAAAGCTCCTAAGGCACGGAGGCCGAATTCAGACCCACAGCTGTCTGCAGTGTCTCCCAACTGAACTCTTTCCAGCGGGTGACGGCCGCCATGGACGGAGGGGAAAGAAGCATCCCTGGGTACGCCGTCTGTGGGCGGCCCTGAACCCTGCAAGAGGATGCAGAGACGAATGACACGTAGTTTGTACCTCTAGGAGCTCAAAGTGTCAGTGAGTGCTCCTCCAACTTCGCCACCCCAGTACCCGCAGATGACCGGGTATGGCCCACAGAGCCCCAAGGCCCCGGGAGGGCTGTGCATTTGCCGCAAGTGAGCCTTTTCTCGGAAGTCTGCGATTCTGGCTCAAATGGACGTCACCAGAGAGCTTTTTGCCAAAGCTACCATATACATATATATGCATATATATGTTCATCTATATGCATATATATGTATATGGTAGATTTTCGAAGGAAACCTGCGTGGACCCCTGCTCTACCACAGAAGACAGGCCGCTCCTAGCACTTCCACCTCCCTGCAGTGGGGACACCGGGCGTTCCAGAGCCACAATTCAGCATGATCTCTTTTCATCCCAGAGGCCCCGGGGCTCCTTCCTAAGGCCTCGGCTCCTTCCCGCTTTCCGCAGTGGAATTCAGACTTCAGGACGGAAGCAGACACCTCCCTCTCCCTCACCTTTCTGCCTGATGGTCGTAATGGTCCCCGTGGACGCATTCAAAATGAAGAAATGAAAGGCTCAAAGAGCTGATCGCAAAGCTCCTAAGGCACGGAGGCCGAATTCAGACCCACAGCTGTCTGCAGTGTCTTCCACCTGAACTCTTTCCAGCGGGTGACGGCCGCCATGACGGAGGGCCAAAGCATCCCAGGGTACGCTGTCTGTGGGCGGCCCTGACCCCTGCAAGAGGATGCAGAGACGAATGACACGTAGTTTGTACCTCTAGGAGCTCAAAGAGTCGCTGAGTGCTCCTCCAACTTCGCCACCCCAGTACCCGCAGATGAACGGGCATGACCCACAGAGCCACAAGGCCCCGGGAGGGCTGTGCATTTGCCGCAAGTGAGCCTTTTCTCGGAAGTCTGCGATTCTGGCTCAAAATGGACGTCACCAGAGAGCTTTTTGCCAAAGCTACCATATACATATATATGCATATATATGTTCATCTATATGCATATATATGTATCCGGTGGATTTTTGAAGGAAACCTGCGTGGACCCCTGGTCTACCACAGAAGACAGGCCGCTCCTAGCACCTCCACCTCCTCGCAGTGTGGACACCGGGCGTTCCAGAGCCACAATTCAGCATGATCTCTTTTCATCCCAGAGGCCCCGGGGCTCCTTCCTAAGGCCTCGGCTCCTTCCCGCTTTCCGCAGTGGAAATCAGATTTCAGGACGGAAGCAGACACCTCCCTCGCCCTCACCTTTCTGCCTGGGATGGTCGTAATGGTCCCCGTGGACGCATTCAAAAGGAAGAAATGAAAGGCTCAAAGAGCTGATCGCAAAGCTCCTAAGGCACGGAGGCCGAATTCAGACCTACAGCTGTCTGCAGTGTCTCCCAACTGAACTCTTTCCAGCGGGTGACGGCCGCCATGGACGGAGGGGCCAAAGCATCCCCGGGTACGCTGTCTGTGGGCGGACCTGAACCCTGCAAGAGGATGCAGAGACGAATGACACGTAGTTTGTACCTCTAGGAGCTCAAAGTGTCAGTGAGTGCTCCTCCAACTTCGGTACCCCAGTACCAGCAGATGACCGAGCATCGCCCACAGAGCCCCAAGGCCCCGGGAGGGCTGTGCATTTGCAGCAAGTGAGCCTTTTCTCGGAAGTCTGCGATTCTGGCTCAAAATGGACGTCACCAGAGAGCTTTTTGCCAAAGCTACCATATACATATATATGCATATATATGTTCATCTATATGCATATATGTATATGGTGGATTTTCGAAGGAAACCTGCCTGGACCCCTGCTCTACCACAGAAGACAGGCCGCTCCTCGCACCTCCACCTCCCCGCAGTGTGGACACCGGGCGTTCCAGAGCCACAATTCAGCATGATCTCTTTTCATCCTAGAGGCCCCGGGGCTCCTTCCTAAGGCCTCGGCTCCTTCCCGCTTTCCGCAGTGGAAATCAGACTTCAGGACGGAAGCAGACACCTCCCTCTCCCTCACCTTTCTGCCTGGGATGGTCGTAATGGTCCACGTGGACGCATTCAAAATGAAGAAATGAAAGGCTCAAAGAGTTGATCGCAAAGCTCCTAAGGCACGGAGGCCGAATTCAGACCCACAGCTGTCTGCAGTGTCTCCCAACTGAACTCTTTCCAGCGGGTGACGGCCGCCATGACGGAGGGCCAAAGCATCCCCGGGTACGCTGTCTGTGGGCGGCCCTGACCCCTGCAAGAGGATGCAGAGACGAATGACACGTAGTTTGTATCTAGGACCTCAAAGAGTCACTGAGTGCTCCTCCAACTTCGCCACCCCAGGAGCCACAGATGACCGGGCATGGCCCACAGAGCCCCAAGGCCCCGGGAGGGCTGTGCATTTGCCGCAAGTGAGCCTTTTCTCGGAAGTCTGCGATTCTGGCTCAAAATGGACGCCACCAGAGAGCTTTTTGCCAAAGCTACCATTTGCATATATATCCATATATGTGTTCATCTATATGCATATATATGTATATGGTGGATTTTCGAAGGAAACCTGCGTGGACCCCTGGTCTACCACAGAAGACAGGCTGCTGCTAGCACCTCCACCTCCCCGCAGTGTGGACACCGGGCGTTCCAGAGCCACAATTCAGCATGATCTCTTTTCATCCCAGAGGCCCCGGGGCTCCTTCCTAAGGCCTCGGCTCCTTCCCGCTTCCGCAGTGGAAATCAGACTTCAGGACGGAAGCAGACACCTCCCTCGCCCTCACCTTTCTGCCTGGGATGGTCGTGATGGTCCCCGTGGACGCATTCAAAATGAAGAAATGAAAGGCTCAGAGAGCTGATCGCAAAGCTCCTAAGGCACGGAGGCTGAATTCAGACCCACAGCTGTCTGCAGTGTCTCCCAACTGAGCTCTTTCCAGCGGGTGACGGCCGCCATGGACGGAGGGGCCAAAGCATCCCCGGGTACGCTGTCTGTGGGCGGCCCTGAACCCTGCAAGAGGATGCAGAGACGAACGACACGTAGTTTGTACCTCTAGGAGCTCAAAGTGTCAGTGAGTGCTCCTCCAACTTCGCCACCCCAGTACCCGCAGATGACCGGGCATGGCCCACAGAGCCCCAAGGCCCCGGGAGGGCAGTGCATTTGCCGCAAGTGAGCTTTTTCTCGGAAGTCTGCGATTCTGGCTCAAAATGAACGTCACCAGAGAGCTTTTCGCCAAAGCTACCATATACATATAGATGCATATATATATTCATCTATATGCATCTATATGTATATGGTGGATTTTCGAAGGAAAACTGCGTGGACCCCTGGTCTACCAGAGTGGACAGGCCGCTCCTAGCACCTCCACCTCCCCGCAGTGTGGACACCGGGCGTTCCAGAGCCACAATTCCGCATGTTCTCTTTTCATCCCAGAGGCCCCGGGGCTCCTTCCTAAGGCCTCGGCTCCTTCCCGCTTTCCGCAGTGGAAATCAGACTTCAGGACGGAAGCAGACACCTCCCTCTCCCTCACCTTTCTGCCTAGGATGGTCGTAATGGTCCCCGTGGACGCATTCAAAATGAAGAAATGAAAGGCTCAAAGAGCTGATCGCAAAGCTCCTAAGGCACGGAGGCCGAATTCAGACCCACAGCTGTCTGCAGTGTCTCCCAACGTAACTCTTTCCAGCGGGTGACGGCCGCCATGGACGCAGGGGCCAAAGCATCCTGGGTACGCTGTCTGTGGATGGCCCTGAACCCTGCAAGAGCATACAGAGACGAATGAGACGTAGTTTGTACCTCTAGGAGCTCAAAGTGTCAGTGAGTGCTCCTCCAACTTCGGTACCCAGTACCATGAATGACGAGCATGCAGCCCACACAGAGCCCAAGGCCCGGGAGAATTTCGGTATTTGCGCCTGGAGAGTAGACACTGCTCGGAAGTCTGCGATTCTTGGCTCCAAGGACGTCACCAAGAGAGCTTTTTGCCGAGCTACCGCCATATATGCATATATATTCATCTATATGCATATATATCTATATGGTGGATTTTCGAAGGAAACCTGCGTGGACCCCTGCTCTACCACAGAAGACAGGCCGCTCCTAGCACCTCCACCTCCCCGCAGTGTGGACACCGGGCGTTCCAGAGCCACAATTCAGCATGATCTCTTTTCATCCCAGAGGCCCCGGGGCTCCTTCCTAAGGCCTCGGCTCCTTCCCGCTTTCCGCGGTGGAAATCAGACTTCAGGACGGAAGCAGACACCTCCCTCGCCCTCACCTTTCTGCCTGGGATGGTCGTGATGGTCCCCGTGGACGCATTCAAAATGAAGAAATGAAAGGCTCAGAGAGCTGATCGCAAAGCTCCTAAGGCACGGAGGCCGAATTCAGACCCCCAGCTGTCTGCAG
>NW_024349659.1:0-23105 GCF_902729225.1 Pteropus medius
TTTCCTTAAAGAAGCAAAAAAAACTTCGAATTATAGAAAAACCTCATGTTAACAAAATGGAATTCTTGAGGGTAAGTTTTGTTTTTAAGAGTAAAATTTATCTGACAGTTTGGAGTTTCAAATGCTTAGAATCTGGGCCTAGTGCCTGAGGAATGCCTCGCAGCTTCAGTCTTGATTTAGGTAAATGAATTTCCACTGCATACTGACCAGTGGACCTATTTCATGTTCCACTGTGCTCATCAGACTCGGGAGAACAGGGAAATCTGTGTCTGTGTTTCTGAGCATCCTTTTCTCCTTCTAAGACCAACATTTTAGGTCTAAGTTTGCCTGAGATTCATTTCTGTGTGTCTATTTACCCTACTTCTTCTCTATTTCTACTGTGTAGTGAGGATGTTTCTTAATATGAACTGCTGTCCCCTCCTAGGTAAAAGTACTGATAAGCTTTCATTTATTTTTCTTTCTTTTTTAATGACTGCAGTATTTCATCAGAGAATTGCACTTTTAAAAAGAACAAACTAACAGAATAAGCAAAAAAACAAAACATCTTCATTTAGATGAAAACAAATTTGCATTAATCTGTTACTTCTTTAATGAAACGTGGGAGGCACAGAGATGATAGGGTGAGAAGTTTATCCCTAGATCTATTATATTCTCGTGATCATCATGGTTGTTGTTGCAAGAGAAGATAATAGATCTGGGGATAAACCTCTCACCCTGTCATCTCTGTGCCTCCATGAGGCCTCGTTCCAGTTCTCCATGAGACCCACTTTCTCAGCCTTGAAAGCATCCCCCTGTCCTTGAGAATTCTGGCAATACATTTCTATCCCCTAATGGAGAATAGGCCAGGTGACAGTGTATGAAGAATGACATTAAACCATGGAGTAAACATGGCATACATTATGGATCATCTATTTAAGGCATTTTTTGTATATTGAAATAAATGAGGCTGTAGTACATAATAAAATGTAACACATGAACTTTAAAGATAGAACATGAGAGTTCAAAGAAATTTCAAATATATAGGAAAGCATATCTCCCAGGCCTCTAAGAATACAGCCTTACTCTCCTAGGCTACTGGCAGTAATTTGTAGGGAAATTTTTAAAAACATTGAGGTAGTTTATGGCCATGCTACCCTGAACAAGCCCGATGTCTGATCTCAGAAGCTAAGCAGGGGCGGGCCTGGTTAGTATTTGAATGGGACACCACCTAGGAAGACCAGGTGCTGTAGGCGTAAAAAAAATTAAAAAAAAAAAACAAGGGATTGTAAGCTGACGAGGTCCTTGCAATCTGTGAGGTCAACCAAGGGTTGCCTCACCTAAAAAATAAAAAATAAAAAATAAAAAAAACATTAAGGTAACTAAGAAGACTCATATATGTCTTAAATCTGCAAACTTCAACAATCTAGGAAATACAGTTATTGAGTATTCTGATTTAATTGCTCAGATGATTTCTAATTGGAATTGCTATGCCAGAGAATCAAAGGTAGCAAATAGCTCTACTGAGCTCATTCAGAAAGAAAACACTGAAATAACAAGATGGATTATTTCTATTTAAAATCTTAAAAAAAAAAACCAAGATACCAATTGAAAATCCTAAGAAAACAAAATGAAGTTAATACGGAGTGGACACCACTTTTAAGTGCAGGAAACTGGCACAGTTTGGCACAGATTCAGAGCTGCAGACATTGCCTCAGAGGAAGGATTTGGGAATCAAAAATGGCCTAGCTCAGTACCTGGTAGGGTCAGGAGCAGACTGACCCAGTTTCCATCATTTTCTGATATGCGTTTTGCAGAAGTGAATGCAAAGCATGAAGTGCCTCCAGGCTCCGGGTCAGTGGCACCTACTGACAGGAATTAGGCAGAGGTGAGGACTTGACAAATGATAGGTGAGTGGCTTCCATGTCTCTAACGTGTCCTGTGGCCTTCATTGTGCTTACCCACAAATCAAGTTCTCAAAAGCATTCTTTGATGGAAACTTTTTCTGACTTCAGTTTTCTCATCCATAAACTGAAGATAACATTTGCCATTCTGTTGCCTTTTACTATATTAAATCTAAATGGATATGAGTCTTTAAAGGTTGTGCGTTATATATGTTTATTGCAATGATTGTTATGTAGATGACATCTATCTTCGATAACAGATGCTGCAAATTATTGTGTGGTGTCAAGCAATAGAATCTTTATCTTTTTTTCCTTTCTGAATTATATTACCCTTCTGAGAAAATTTGAGTAAAAACATATTTTTTTAAAAATGCTTACACTGTGGCACTTGTACCTTTGCCCAGAGAAACTACTCTATATTCTGGCAGACAGCATACATTATGGGTTAGAAGTGTGAGAAACAGCATTTTACCATGAAAAACCCTTCCTATCCACTGTCACAATAACTGAAAATCACCATTTGAAGTGACTTCCTTTGAATCTCCTCTAACATTCTCTTTTCAAATATAAATAATTCAGAGAGGGCTAACCTAGGATGTTGCCTCAAAACATAAATTAGGTTATAAACCATTCCATTTTAGAGAATGAGTTGGGAAATGGACATGAATCAATAAAGAGAGAAGATTTTAGAAAGAAATTCAGTGACTAGAAACATTAGCCTTCAGGTGGGCAAAGGGAATATTCAAAGGTCACGAAGTACTATTAGAGGTTCAGTAACATACAGGAGCAGCACACAGATGGGACGCTAAAAAAGGTGCAGGGATGGTGAATGACTAAAGACAAAGTCTTTACATGTCCCTGTTCTACCACATCTGGCCCTAAATTCAGATCTTTTATCAAGGACAATAAGACAAGTGAAAAATAAAGTCTGGAAGATGAGCTTTGCCATAAGGACTGAATATGATTTGCTTTTTTTTGAAGCCATATTGGAGGCAAGGGGCCAACTGCATGTGGCAACAAGGAACAGGTAAGGACATGTTGGAGAAGTGAAGGCAGGTCAAAAACTAGATTAAGACACTCTCCGTCTCTCTCTCTCTCATCTATCTATCCATCCATTTGTCTAGTCTATGTTTATAAACAGAATAAATATTGCCCCTGACTCCTCCCAGTGTACAATATTTTTGTTCCCATATTCATGGTACAATCTTAACATGCAACAAGGAACAATAGTAGGTGACTCAGACTTTCTTTCTATAAACAAGATGAGCAAGTAGCAGAAGAAAAAGAGTTTCCTTGGAGTAACAGAGGCACAAGATTAATGCAGTTACTGCAAAAATCACTGAAATTCATGCCATTCTTCTCCCAGTAGTTTGGGGTTCTACCCACTAGAACGTGGCAATTACACAGATAAATTAAAGTTAAATTTAAGAATGAAGTGTAGCGTCCTCTACCCTTACCCCTAACCGCTTTTCTTGCAATGAGACAATTACATCTTCCTTAGGCTTCTCATCTTGGAAGTGTCCCCGTGTCAGGAGAGGTCTGTAGCTCAGCTGCATATTTGAGGATAGCTTGTAGAGGCCTGGAGATTGCTGTGCATGGACCGTACAGAGGTATATGCCTGAGTGGCAGGACTAGGAGGCTGTGATATGCAGGACACTGCTATTTTTTTTCTCATCCAGGTTGGCAGCCATTTTTTTCATGTCTCTTTTTCTTCTCTATTTTTCTATAACATCATCCAGAAGTCTGACCTTCGCTATGCTTTTGCCTGTACCAGTGGAAGGCATATGCAGTCTTCGATGAATTGAAGTTATGGTGAAATCTTTCCCCTCTTGGATGATTTGGCTGTTCAAGGACCGTGGACTCTGCCCCAATTCTTGGCTGCTGACTCCTGTTCAAAAAGACAATGTAGAGAAAACACAGGAGCCCCCTGTAAGAACTTTATGCTCATAGTAGGGATGGTTTTTCTCTCTTCTATCCCACTTCCCTCAGGCAGCAACATTATCACAACAACAGAATATTGTCAAATTTTTCAACATGTATCTGGCTCTCAAAAGGGCCTTCCTTCCCAGGACACAATATGACTCAGTTCTTGTTCTCAGGAAGGTGTCATCATCTCCTGAATCTCCTATACTATCTACATACTCATAGGCTGTCTGCATCTCTGGTATCCTTATGAGTACCTGAAGCAGAGTTTTCACCCCTTGGTTCCTCAAAAAAGCCAATCAGGTTTTCTTGAATAGACTCCCCTAACTGAGGTTATTTTAGCTCAATGGTCTCTCATTGGTTCAGGAGACTGACCTGGTTTCCTGTTAATTTAGCACCTCACAAATCTAACTCAAATACTTTTTAAACACTGCCACCCTTTGACCAGACTGAGAAATGTTGAATGATGGACGACTTTTCTAGAATTCATTTATATATGAGGTACATCTATTTCTTGCACCAAAGTATGCTATTTATTATGAGATAAAGAAAATGTCCCGTTACTCCTGCATGCTTGAAATAGTTTTCCTTTTTTAATTAAGAGAAAGTGAAAAATTCTACTCCCTATTGTGTGGAGAAATTGTTTCTCAACATTTAGCTCTGTCTGCTTTTAATTTCAGTTTTTTACAGAACTGCTTTACTGAGGCATACTTGACATATAGTAAACTGCATATATTTAAAATGTACAATTTACTTTTGACATGAGCATACAAATGTGAAATCATTATTACAATCAAGGTAATGAGCATATGCACCATCCGCAAAGTTCCCTTGTGGCCCTATTTCTTGTCATCCTTTTTAATCTCTCCTATATACCTTTCTACCTCTTCCCTCCACTCCCTACTTAGCTCTAGAAGGCCTGCCTTCTCTTACAATAGATTATTTTGCATTTTTTTGGAGTTTTATGTAAGTAGGATCATAGAGTATGTACTTTCTCTTGTCTGGTTTCTTTCATCATATTTATTATGAGATTCATCCATGTTACTGAATTTATCAGTAATTTGTTCCTTTTCCTTGCCGAGTAGTATTCCATTGTGTAGCTATACCACAATTTATTCATTCACCTGTTGATGAACTTTTGAATTATTTCCAACTAGTATTTTCTAAGCTATAACAAATATTCATTTATAAGTGTTTGTATGAGCATACACTTTTATTTCTTTAGAGTTAATACCTAGGAGTGGAATTACTGGGTTTTACGATAGGTGCATGTTTAACTTTTTAAGAAACAGTGAAGCTGTTTCCTGAGTGATTGTACCATTTATGTATACCATATGATCCAGCAATCCCACTCCCAACAGCAGTGTAGGAGAGTTCCAATTGCTCCAGAACCATGCCAATACTTGGTATGGTCAGTCATTTTTATTTTAGCCTGTCTAATATGTATATTTTGGTATCTTGTGGTGTTAATTTGTATTTCTCTTATGATTAATGATGTCGAGCATTTTTTCATGGGCTTATTTACCATACATAGGTTTTCCTTGAAGTCTTTGTTCAAATCTTTGGCCCGTTTTTAAAAATCGAGTGTTTGTCTTATTATTAAATAAGAATTTCTTATATATTCTAGGTAAAGATTATTTGTTAGATATATATTTTGCAAAGATTTTCTGCTGGTCTGTGGCTTTTGTTTTTATTTTCCTAACAGTGTGTTTTAAAGAATAAACATTAATGTTATAAAATCCATTGTACTGCTTTTTAAAAAAACAGTTTATTGTGATATAATTAACATACAAAGAGCTATCCATATTTAATGTATAAAACTTGATGACTTTGTAGAAAAGTATACACTTGTGAAACCATCACCACGATCAATGCCATAAGCATATTCATCGCCCCCAGACATTTCTTCTTGCCCTCTTAATTTTTTAATTTTTATTTTTTTATTTTTGTGACAAGAACACTTAACACAAGATCTACTTTCTTGGCAATTTTTAAGTATACAATACAATATTGTTAACTATCACAGTATGCTGTACAGTAAGTAGATTGCTAAGATTTGTTCATCTTGCAGAACCAAAACTTTGTACACTTTGACCAATATCTCCCCATTTTCTCTCCCTCTGGCCCCTAGTAACCCCTATTTTATCTTCTTCCTCTATGAGTTTGGCTATTTCAGATTCCTCACATAAGGGGATCATGTAGTATTTGTTCTTCTGTGTCTGGCCTATTTCACTTAGCATAATGTCCTTCAGGTTCATTCATGTTGTCACAAATGGCAAAATTTCCTTTTTTTAAAAGTTGAATAATATTTTGCTGTATTAAACACCACATTTTTTTAATCCATTTATCTTTCAATGGACATTTAGGTTGCTTTCATATCTTGGCTATTGTGAATAATGCTGCAGTGAGCATGGAAATGAAGATATCTTCAAAATCCTGATTTCAATTCCTTTGAGTAGATATCCAGAAGTGGGATTACTAGATCATATGAGAGTTCTTTTTAATTTATATTGATTTTTAAAAACTTATGCCCTGTATACTTTGTGTCATAATTAAATCTTCGCCAAACCCAAGGCATGTAAGATTTTCCCCAATGTTTTATTCTAGGAGGATATAGTATTAACCCTTTCATTTATGTCTATCATCTACTCAGAGCTAATTTTTTTTATATGGTGTGAACTAAAGGGTGAGGTTCATATTATTTAATACGGCTATCCAGCTGTTCAATCATAGTTTATTGAAAAGATTATCCTATCCTCATTGAATTGTTATGGTACTTTTGTTAAAAAATCAACTGATCATAGATGTGTGGGTCTATTTCTGAACCTTTTATTCTGTTCCAATGTTATATTTGTCTATATTTACATGAATACCATAGTTTCTCAATTACTATATCTTCATAAAAACAATATCAGCAGTTTTATTTCCTCAAACTCGTTATTCCTTTTGCATATCATCTCTTTAGATTTTCATACAGACCTTAGAATTCTTTTGTGAATATCTACAAAAATTTCTGCTGGGGTTTTTATTGGGATTACATTGACTCTATAGAGCAATTCGAAAAAAATTAACATTTTAATGGGAGTCTCCCAATCCACAAACACAATAACTTTCTATTTATTTAGATCTACAATTTCAGAAAGTTTTTGTATCTTTCAGTGTATAAGTTTTGCACACCTAAGTCAAATTTACCCCTAAATATCATATTTAATGCTATTATAAGTTTTATATATATTAAATTTTAATTAGAATTAAAATACAATATTGTTATTGTATTTTAAAATTGTAATTAGAATTAAAATTTGTATTTTAAAATTGTAATTAGAATTAAAATTTAATATATATAAAACTTATAATAGCATAAAGTTTTATTTATAATAGCATCAAATTTTATATGTTTATTGTTAACATATAAAAACAGAACAATTTTGTATTCTGAGCTTGTATCTTGCAACTTTGCCATCTCATTGATTATTTACAGAAGCTTTTTAAAATTGTAAATTTTATAGGATTTTCTACATAGACAATTATGTTGTATAAAAATAGTTTCTTTTGCTTTTCAAATATGATTGCCTTTTTTATTCTTTTTGCCTCATCGATTGCATAGTTTTTTTCTTGTTGTTCCTTTCTTCTACTTCAGGCATTTCTAGTTGTCACATGGTTATTGAATATTCTGTTCCTCTTCTTTTTTCTCTTTGCTTTTCAATTTTCAAGGATTCTGTTGCTATGTCCTCCAGCTCAAAGAGTCTTTCCTCAGCCATATCCAATCTATTAATAAGCCATTCCAGTAATTTTTCATTCCTAAAACAGTGATGTTGTTTTTTCTCTAGTATTCCTTTTTGGTTCTTAGGATTTTCATGTCTCTGCTAACATGCCTGTCTGTTCTGGCATGCTTTCTACTTTATCCATTAAATCCCTTAGCGTATTAATCACAGTTGCTTTAAATTCCTGGTCTAACATCTCTGCCATGTCTGGTTCTGATGCTTGCCCTGTCTTTTTAAATTTGTTTTTAAATTTGTAGTCCTAAAATCAGGTCTCTATCTTAAGTGAGCCTATGGCTCTGGATTGTGGACTTCACAAGTGTTTTTACTTTTTTTTCCTCCTCTTAGGTAGTAGAGGATGGTTATCTAGGTGGGCCAGAGTTGGTTATTTTCCTTCCCCGGGAGTTAGGCTCTGATAATATCCCAGGAGGTTCAGCTCTGGTTCACTAGTTTCCCCTAAGGGCAAGCCGTGTTAAGAACAGAGTGCTCTTGCTTATTTTAAAATGGTTCCCTTCCCCCTCCCCCTGCTGAAAGCAAGAGTGGATTTTATTCTGAAATTTTCTTGGAGAAACGAGTTGGGCTCCTGGAGGTATATTTCACAAAATTGTGGGGCCCCCATTTACTAGGTCTCTCTGGAGATTTCGAGCCTCTGACTTGTCCACACTGAGCCTCCAGCAATCAATCAATTATAGTTCGGGTTTTTCTACCCTGGCATTGGTTCCTGTAGTGGGTTTTCCTTGTGAATCTCTGCTCCGGTAAACAGAGATACCATGTATTTGCCAGTCTTTCCAATCTTGAGCAGATTGGTTTGCCCTATGTCCTCTCATCTCTTTCTTATGGAGCCAAGAAGAGTTGGTAATTTTTCAGTTGTTCAGCTTTTTGCTTGTTGCTAAGGGCAGCGTGATCACTTCCAAGCTCCTTATGTAAAAGAAGAAATTCTCCAGTTTCAGGGAGGTGATATCTCCAGGTGCCAGCCCCAGGAAAAGTGCAACATTCCAAGGTGAAGATGATAAAACTGTCTACTAGGCCTTGTTTGATCTGAGAGTTCCCCGGATACATTTATCTTTGTACAAAACGTTAACGGCTAACTTCTGCTTCTTGTAATCTGTTTATTCAAGGATGTAGTAGGAGGCTTTATAAGCTGCCTCCTCTGGAAGCTCGGGGCTGATCTCCTCTAACCCTGCGTGGTACGGAGTCAGTCGCTGGCCGGCTAATAAAGGCTCATAATCTCAATTGGCTCCGTGGGTCTTAGAATTGTTCGCGCCACAACACTTACATGTGGAATCTTAAACTGGAAGTTCCTACAATATACATCTTAAATTATCACAATCTCTTTTAGATTAATGCTAACTTAATATCAGTGAAATACAAAACCTTCGTCCTAATGTAGCTCAATTTCTTCTTTCTTCCTTTGGGCTATTACTGTTATATAGATTATGTTTATATGTAATAATCCAACAATAGTGTGTTATCATTTTTGCTTTAAAAAATCTTATGTCTTTTTTAATTAAGAAGAGAAAAAAGAAAAACATACTCATAAAGTGTTTTATATTAACCTAAATATTTACAATTTTCTGTGCTCTTCCTGTGGATTTAAGTTACCATCTGGTGTCATCTTTCTCCAGAATAATGCCATTCCCTTCCCCTCTTTGTGCTCTTATTATTATTGTTTGTATTATACTTAATAGACTCTAATCTTGACAATAAAATTGAAATATATTGTATTGTAGAATTTTTCTTTAAATCAATTAAGACGATAAAATAAAAATACATTTATATTTCCTTTTATATTTACCTATAAAGTTACCTTTAGCTGTGCTCTATATTTCTTTATAAGCATTCAAATTACCATCTCAAATTATTTCCTTTCATCCTGAAGAACTTCCTTTACTATGCTTTATGAGGCTTATCTTCCAGCAACAAATTTTCTCCATCTGAGTTTATATAGAAATGACTTTACCTTTTGAGAGGAACATTTTCCTAAGCAGGCTTTAGTTTAAGCAAAGGATTAATGGGAATAAAAGTTGATGTGTCACTTAGAATGAAGACTATCATAGACACTGAGATGTGGATGAACACCAGGATTTAGTGATAGGGAGGAAATGGGAGGGTCCTATTCAGATCATACCCATATAAAAAGAATTAGAACAGTACACAAGTTGGCTAGGGTGTCTGGAACAAAGCCCCACAAACAGGGTAGCTTAAAAAACAGAAATTAAGTGTCTCACAGTCCTGGAGGCTAGACGTCCCTAATCAAGGTGTCAGATGGGTTATCTCTTTTTGAGAGCTTAAGGGAAGGATCTGCTCCAGGCCTCTCTCTGAGGTTTGTAGATACATCACTCTAATCTCTGTTTTCATGTTCACATGGTGTTTTTCCTGTGTGTGTATCTGTCTGTCTCCAAATATCCTCTTTTTATAAGGATCCAAGACATACTGAATTAGGGTCCACTATAACGATCTGGTTTTAATTTGATTATCTTGTACAGATCTATTTCTAAAAAAAAAGGTCACATTCTGCAGCACTGGGAGTCAAGACTACAACACGTGCAACATATGAATTTATGTGTGCATGTGTGCCTGTCATGCAATTAAATGTGTAAGAAATAGTAAGGTTTTTTATTTTTTTAAATCAATAAGTCTTGTACTCTTGAAATTTTAAATTTCTAAAGTTATACAGGTAAAACCCAGAATGTGGGAGGCTATCATTTTGATCAAGAGTCCTGTTGCACCTTGTCAAATATCTAAACCCTTGAAGAGCTCCCAAATCCCTTCCTCAGGCTGATAGCATAGATGTCCTTGATTAGCAGAAAATGTAGGAATTTAGATTTACCAACTTGGAATAGGAGTCTTCTTTAGAAGGCTTATATTTGAGAATATAAAAATAAAAATAACAGTTGAATAAACAAATTTAAAAGCTACAACATATTTGGAGAAAGTATGTACAATATATGCAACAGGCAAAGTAATACTCATATTATTAAAAGAACTTTTAAGAATAAACAAAAAAAAGACACTCTATTCAAGTGACAACACAAGGGACAAGTTGTACAAATGCCCTAGTGTGCTGGCTAGAAAATTACTGTTTGGCTATTGCCCATGGGAACATAATGCTCTAACAATAAGCTTTCTGCTTCTGTACCCCTCGCTTGCACAACTGACCTGTGGGTTGACAGTTAGTAAAAAAAAAGAAAAATAGACTTGTGTGTTCAAGCAGGATGAAGAATAGGGGTTTAGGGCTTAAAAACCCTGTACCTCTACATTTTGGGGCTGCTTAATTTGGGGTCTGTGTACCCCTGGCAGACCCAGCTGGTGAATAAAGAGCATGTTTTCTATAACTCACTGATTTCTGGTGGTCCGTGTGTCTATCGGGGGCTGGGTGCTACAACATTTGGAGGCCGGACTGGCCTCTGAAGTGGTTGCTGTCCCTATTACGGACTCAAAGGGTGGCCAACCTGAGACGTTCCAGGGCCCTTGAATGCCGTGACGGGGTCAATGCAATCGTCAAGGACGCAACCTTAAGGACACATTCTTTGTTCCTGGTCCTGACGGAAATCTCTGAGGCCTCGACATCTGGATAAAAGGTACCTTTCTCTTTCTGTTGACTGGTCATTGGGGGTCTGTGGAGAGACTGGATGCAGTCATATCCCCTGGACTGTGGCCAGGCTGTGGGACGTTGCCTCCTATGCCCTGTTATCGAGTTCTGTCTATTGTCTTTGGTCTTGTCTAGGTTGTATGTGGTGAACTTCTCTGGGTCCACCTACACCCTAGTAATTGTGCTCCTATGAGTGTCTGTTTTGTATTTTCCACGCAAGCGATGGGGGGAGGCCCGAGTTCACAGAAGGCACCCTTGGGGTTTCTCCTGTGACATTTCAAAGAAGGGTTTGTAGAGGGAGCTGACTATGGCATAAAGTTTTCTCCAGGCAGACTAAGAACATTGTGTGAAGTTGAGTGGCCATCTTTTGGTGTAAACTGGCCTCTGGAGGGTTCTTTTTACAGGGATTTAGTGAGGAATGTTTGGAAGATTGTCACAGGAGACCCGGGACATCCCGATCAGTCTCCCTACATCGATCAGTGGTTAAACCTTGTTCAGAAAACTCCTCCTTGGCTCCGCCAGTGTGCCCTTGCTCTAAGGGTACGAGTCTTAGTTGTGGGCACCCCAAAACATACAGCAACCAAATCTCCAAGACAGCCCAATCCCTCAGTCCTCCAATCTCCACCAGAGGACAGTGACCTTCCCCCACCCTATAATCCAGGACAACAGAGGCCAAATAGCACCGCCTCACCTCCTCGGACATGGGCAGGTAACCCCTATGGGCCTCCTGCTCCCACTTCGGGTGGGGCACCAGCTGATACCACCACCTTGGCCATCCTCCCCTTGCGAGAAGCACCACCCCAGGGACATCACACAGACAGGCCCTTTATAGTCTATGTGCCTTTCTCGACTAGTGACCTGTACAACTGGAAGGCACAGAATCTGCCTTTCTCTGAGAAACCCCGGGCATTAATGGGACTCTTAGAAAGTGTCTTTCAGACTCACTGCCCCACCTGGGACGATTGCCAAAAGCTTTTAATTACCCCCTTCACTGAGGAAGAACGCGGAGCATTTGGACTGAAACACAAAAGATAGTTGCGAGAGGGAGGAGAGTTGAGGAAGCAGGGGAACAGATTGAGGAGGAATTTCCCTCCACCCACCCAGACTGGGGACACAATTCTCAGGCAGAGAGAACAGCATTGGATTGGTACCACCAGATTCTAATTAGGGGAATTAGAATGGCTGCTCGTCAGTCAACTAACCTTTCTAAGGTAACTGAAATTATACAGGGACCTCAGGAATCCCCTGGAGCATTTCTTGAATGAGGCGTACCGGGTATACACCCCCGTCGATCCTGAGGCCCCTGAGAACCAAGCGCAATTAATATAGCCTTTGCTACTCAGGCAGCCCCTGATATCCGACAAAAACTGGAAAAATTAGGTTTTGCAGGAATGAACCTGTCCCAACTTGTTGAGATAGCCCAGAAGGTGTTCAACAACAGAGAGGCACCAGATGACCTCAAACATATGGTTAAAATCCAAAGCTACTGTTATCAACCCAGTCAATCTGTTGCCAGACCCAGACCCCGAGACCCCCGTTCATGACTGCATAGATTTCACTGTGTGTTACTTGTGGCCAGACCTCAAAGACTCCCCTCTGCCTGAGGCCGATGAAGTTCTGTTCACGGACAGGAGCATCTTCATGCAGGAAGGAAGGAGGTATGCTAGGGCAGTGGTCGTTACTCTAACTGGCACCATCTTGTCTCAAGCTCTTCCCCATGGGACTTCTGCTCAAAAGGCAGAATTCATCGCCCTCGCTGAGGCACTAAGATGGGGAAAGGATAAGGCAGTCACTATATACACTGACAGCCGATACGCCTTTGCCACTGCACATGTACAGGGAACCATCTACAAGGAAAGAGGGCTTCTGACTTCAGCTGAGAAAGACATCAAGAACAAGGGGGAGATCTTAGCCTTACTTGAAGCTATGTAGATGCCTAAGGCTCTCGCGATTGTTCTTTGTAAAGGGCATCAAAAAGGGAATAGTCCCAAGGCTGAGGGAAACCGATGAGCTGATGCAGAGGCAAGAATAGTGGCCACAAGGCCAGTGGGGCCCCTACCACATCTACTGACTGTTATCCCTTATCCAGACCTGCCTCCACCTCCGACCTATATGGCAGAAGAGAACATATATTTTCAAGATAAGGGAGCCACTAGGAACCAATAGGGGTGGTGGACGACCCCAGATGGAAAAATCAGGCTCTCACAGCCCTTGGAAGGATTCTCCTCCACCTACTACACCAGACCACACACCTAGGGGGAACTAAAATGCTCCAAGCTTTAGACCCCTACTTTCGCTTTTTAGAAGGGAGTGGAACTGCAGAGGAGATTGCCTCACGATGCTCGGCTTGTGCCCAAGTTAATCCAAAGAAGGGGAAGATAGAAGAACTTAGGCATAGGGAAAGAGAAACTTATCCAGGGGACCACTGGGAAGTAGATTTCACTGAGGTAACCCTGACTGTGGGGGGCTACAAATATTTACTTGTTTTTATAGACACCTTTTCAGGATGGATAGAGGCCTTCCCTCCCAGGAAAGAGACTGCCTTAGTAGTTACTAAGAAACTACTACAAGAAATTCTCCCTCGAATTGGTCTCCCTGGAAATTTAGGATCGGATGACGGGCCAGCCTTCATAGCAAAGGTATCACAACAATTGGTTAGCTACCTAAATTTGCGATGGAAACTCCACTGCGCCTACCGGCCCCAAAGTTCGGGCCAAGTAGAGCGAATAAATCTGACCCTAAAAGAGACATTAGTCAAGTTAGGATTAGAAACTGGTGGGACCTGGGTAGAACTTCTCCCCTTCGCTCTTCTCTGAGCCAAGTGTACTCCATATATTAATGGATTCACCCCATTTGAAATTTTCTTTGGAAAACCCCACCTTTAGTACCTAGAATAGAAGATGAAAAAAAAAAGCAGAACTACGTAACCTTGTCTTACTTAAGTCTTTACAGGCCCTTCAAAGTGTACAGAAAGAGATTTGGTCCTGGGTTTGTGCTGCCAACTCAGCCCCGGGGGAGAGACTTCCCCAACAGTTTCAGCCTGGGGATTCTGTGTGGATCTGGAAGTTCACTTTCAAGGGACTAGAACCCAAATGGAAAGGACTCTTCACTGTCTACCTGACGACGCCCACTGCAATTAAAGTAAAAGGCATCCCATCATGGATTCGTCACTCCCACGTGAAGGCAGCACGAGAGTGGACAGCTCAGGAAGACGGGCCCTTAAGACTAAGACTCAGGCATACATAAGTCTAACTCTCTGTTTCTTCCTTTTTTCCTCTTTAGCCCAGGCATTCGACCGGCCATAACCAAAACCAGAAGGAGCATTAATAACTTTGCTAACAACAATACACAAGGTCTTAAATAAGACCACCCCAGACATAGGACAAGATTGCTGGTTGTCCCTAAACCTAAAACCCCCTTACTATGTGGGGGTAGGAACTCCCCTAAACTTAACTGAGCTCAGCAGGCTAGAACTTCAATTCGATTCATTAGCAGAAGTAGTCCTCCAAAATAGAAGAAGTTTAGATTTATTATTCTTAGAACAAACCGGATTATGTATGGCTCTAGGTGAAACCTGTTGCTTCTATGCCAATAACTCTGGAATAATTAGAGAAAGTTTACTACTAGTACAGGGAAATTTAGATGCCAGGGAAAAACAAAGACTAAAATCAGATAACTGGTTTCATAGAATGTTCTAACAACCTTCCTATCTGCTATAGCTGGACCTTTAATCCTCGTCCTCCTCTCGTTAACTTTTGGCCTAGCTAAGATAGGTAAAAATATTAAAAATTGATAGGTGAGCAAGTTAATTAAATCAATATACAAGCATACTCAAAATACAAGTTTACTCTATAGACTCATGTAATATCTGGAGTCTTTTACATTAAAATAATTTTTGTTGTATTTTAGAATACAACAAATATTTTTTAATAATAGGAATATTACAACATGAGTTTTAAAATTAAATCAACATCTGGATATTGGCCCCTTTTTACTCCCTTCCCCAAATCATCTGTATCCTAAGTGTGTGTGCTACACATAAACAACAAAGAAAATTGCAAATTTTTCTCGACAAATAAGTCAGTTTCCGAAATTCATTTCAATTTTTGAGCGGTTGGAAGGACTACTATGATGCAATATCCAGAGACTAGGCACTTCCCTGGGTCCAAAGGAAGCAAGCCTTGGGGACAACCAAATGATCGTTCTCACTTGTTTTAGTGAGAGCTACATAAAAAGCAACATTTGATTAAAACAAACAACCATGGCAAATTCACTTCATTGCAGTTTCCTTGAAAGCTTTTTAGTCCCTTCGATAATATAAGTCCTTCTTTCTCATCTTTGTTCACCTTTCAATCTTCACTTCTTTATTTCCTCACCATCTTCTCTTTATTTCTTTTCACTTTCTGTATCCTTTACTTTTCTTCTTCTTCTACTGGGCATCTGCTCGTTTTTGCACAGTGGCCTATTTAGGTGCTGTTGCTGCTCTCCTCCCACTCCAGGGAAATACTGTACAGGTGCAGCCCCCTCCGTCTCACTGTGCCTCTCTTAAGATGCAGTAGTAGACAGCAGAGTCTCTCAGGGTGACCTGGGTCAGTATCAAGGTACTGGACTTCTTGTCTGTGGCAATGATCAGAGACGTCATTCCATGGCTCACATTGCCTTTCAGACCGTGAATCACATACTCTGGACCTTGGCCGGGAATCTGTCGATACCAGTGTATGTACTCACCTTCACTGATTGTGGGCTGGTTATAGGGCAGAAGCACAGGTTCTTCTTCAGAACTTTCCACTGCATCTGGCTGTGTGGACTTAGCATCACCCATGATACCTGAGAGGTTGAAAAACAATAGATTAGCTCTGGCACGTCAAATCTGGGTGCATCTAAGGTCAGGTTCATAAATAATCTTGAAACTCTCTTCTCTGGTTGTATGTGTCCTTAAGCATTTTCAGGTGTGTTTCACAGGACAACAGAACTGTTACTGGTATTTATTACTTAACTATCCAGAGCCAAAAGGCCAAAGATAAATACTGCATCCCATGACCCTTGGGTTCAATGAACTCCAAATTCCTTACAGCCTGAGAGCTGTGGGGCTCAGTGAATCTTCTGTGAATACTGGATATGATAAACTTCTCACAATAGAGCTCAGATACTCTATAGAAACACATAGACACTCAAGAACATATAGATGCTAATTCTTTCCACCTGTTTGATAAAATGCAGTGGAAGAAGTAGAAGTAGCGGATACCTGCCCTTTGTTTTAGACCCAGATCACTTATCTAAAGTTAGAAGAATAGTTATTCCTGCCACTGATCTCATAGTTCAGGTACAACCTGGGGTATCAGGCCTCAGAGCTCAGGATCTGTGCCTAATCTTCTATTTAGGGAGATCCCAGCGACAACACAACAGCCACCAGCACAACCTCAACCAGGAAGCTCTCAGTGGGTGTTCCCCAGGCAAGCATCAGTAAAGAGAGAGCAGTCTCTAGGTTGGGTCTAATCCCACCCCCAGTATTAAACATCGATTTATAAAGAGGGTAAGGAAGTTTTCCCAATGTCTAGCCCTAATTCAGAGGGTTGACAATGAGGTCACTTTCAAGGTTCAAGCTTTAATAGTCTATGTCTAAGTGAGCCTGAATAAGTAAAATTATCCACAAGGAGATTAACCATCCCTCATTTGTGGTACATGGCAAAACCCAACACTGAGCTGGTATAAAATATTCTTTATCCAAGAACTCTATGTTGATCCATAGGCTGTAAGGAGAGAAGAGAATCCTATCCATATTCTCAGCCAGAGCAAGAAAATCTCAGAAGCAATAATATAAAATTTAACTTCCAAAGTTTGAAACTTCCTGCTAGTAACCTTCTCCCGCTAAAAAATGACAAAACAAAAAACACCAGTTAAAAACTTAATGACACTGTGTGAGAAAATACTTGCAACATATATAACTAAAATAGCTGTATAGTTGTGTAAAACTGCGATGCTTAATCTGATAGAAAAAGTAAAAGTAGAATCCAGTCTAAGAGCCAGGTAGCCTGGTCTTTGGGGCTCCCACACAGGTTCCTGGAATGATGTCCTAAGCATCTTCCTGATGGACATTGTTGGATGCCTCTAGTCTCGATGTAGGAACCAGTGACTTGAATGGTACTTATTCCTATTCAACTAGAGACCCTCTTCAACTAGTATTTTCTCATCTCCACGCCCATGCCGAGGGGTCATATGCTTTGAGGACACTATGGAGAAAAGAAGAGAAGGACAATAAGGGAAGAGAAGATTTGGAAAGGGAAATAAAATGAAGACATTTGACAAGAGAGGTGGAGATGACCATAAAGAATTTCCCTGGTTAGTCTCAAAAGTAGTTGTTATTAACGAATGGGATAGAATAAAATAAAAATTATTCATTTTTCTATTATAAGAACTAAGCTTATTGTTTCATATAGCAACAAATAATTGGTCTTTTACATTTAAATTGTTAATCACTTCTCTCTTCTCTTCCAGCGTAGGATGGGCTCTTTGCATTTGGGAAGGGGCTCACTCATGTCTTTGAAGCCCACACTCAGTGTGAGATTTGAAGCACAAGGTGACAAAAGGGATGAAAGTAAGTTTTTTCACAACTCAATGACAACTTGTCCCTCACCCTGGAAGGAGCTTTGCTTTGTTGGTGTCACAGCCCCCTCTTGCGACTGTACCTATGAACTCCTCTACTGAGAACCAGGTTGCATCAGTCAGCAATCTTTCAAGGTTTTTGTTTCAGGCCTAAGGATAAATATCTCACATCTGCTACCTCCCTCCCATGGCAAGGCTCAGTGAAGGGCTTCCTACCACAATACTCTAAAGACTGAATTTTCTTCAGTCACTTGGAGATTTTCGAACTCTTACTATGGTGGTTTTCTCAAGAAATAGTTCTAAAATCCCCCTGATTCAAATTCCTTTTATTTTGTTTAGGATCTTGTTTTTCCCATGTTTGAAGGCAGTTCCCTAAGGCAGCATTATTCATTGTTTAGCACAGAATTTGGCAGAGACTAAGCACTTAATTATAACTGTTGGGTCAAGGTGTTAATTAATATTTATTGAAAGATATTATATGGAATGACTCTCAAAATCATGCTGAATAAAAACTTCTCATCTTCTTAACAACGAGTGAAACAAAAGTATTCATCGGTAAATATAAATGCAAAATTAGACCTGTGGACAAAACTCAAATAGACAGCACACCAACTCTCACTCCCTGTCCTTCAAAAAAAATCTTTACAATCTAGGACAAGGAAAGCCTGGTTATGTGAATATGGCAGTTTATGGCATGGTTGTCATACAGTCATAATTTATTAATAAATATTCCAAGTGTATCCATATATGCCAGGTTCTGAAATCATAATAGTAATTCAAGGTTGGTGTAAATATATAAATGAAAGAAATATTGAGATTGCTTAGAGAAATATGAAGGATAAGAGTCACTATGTTGTCAGTTATGTAATACGAAAGTCAGAACAACGTTACAACTTTTGATCTAATGTTCATTACTGCAGTATTGAGAGAGTTTGGAGAATCCAGACTGAGTCCAGAAACCATAAACATTGTGGATCTTTTTGGTTTTGTTTGTATTTATACAATAGCCTTGTTGGGATATGAATCATTTATCATACAATTCACCTCTTTGAAGCATACAATTCAACGAGTTTTCATATATTCACAAAGTTACACAAACTCAGCACAATCAATTTTACAATGGTACATTCCCCAAAATGAAACCCGTCCCATCAGCCGTTACTCAACATTTTCCCCCATGAAACTCCTTCTAAGTAACTACTGATCTACTTTTTCTCTTTGTCCATTTGGGCTGTAATAGCAAATTTCGCAGACTGTGTAGCTTATCAACAACAGGAATTGATTTCTCATAGTTCTGGAGGCTGGGAATTCCAAGATCTAGACACTGGCAGGTTTGGTGTCTGGTGACGGCTTGCTTCTTGATTCATAGATGGTGCCTTCTTGCTATGTGCTCACATAGTGGATGGGGAAAGGGATCTCTCTGACTCCTTCTATAAGAGCACGAATCCTAAAAGCCTCACTTCTTAATACCATCACCTTTGATTATTAGGATGCAACTAATAAATATTGGGGAGACACTTACATTCTGACCATAGCAGTCTTTATAGATTTTCTTGTTCTGGAAATTCCTCATAAATGGAATTATACAATTTGTAGCATTTTGGGACTGGCTTTTTTTCACCTAGTTTAGTGTTTGGAGAGTTCATCCATGTTGTAGAATGTATCGGTACTGCATTACTTTATAATGCCTAATAATATTCCATTGTGTATATATGTCATTTTTATTCATCATGCACATTTAAGTTGTTTCCACTTTTTGGCTATAAACACTCACAGACTATTTTCTGTATGCACATATGTTTCCATTCTTCCTGGGCATACATGTAAGAGTGGAATTGATTGATCATATGATAACCGTATTTCATGGTTTGAAGTACTTTCAGACCACTCCCATTGTTGGCTGTACCAATTTACAAACTCATGAAAGTGGAAAAAGGATTAATGTCTCCCTATGCTTCCAATTTCTTTCTGATTAATCTAACTTAGTGACTATATTTGTGAAATAGAATTTTCCCGTGATTTTGATAAGGTGACGATGTTTGTAGCATGCACGCTTTACCAGAATGAAGAAGTATTTCTCTTATTTCTGATTTGCTAAGAATTTATTTCTTTATTAGGAATGAGTTTATATTATACTTCAAGTACTTTTGTTTAACTATTGAGATGGTTAAATGATATTTTTATTCATGTGGATCATGATTTTTATTGATTTAAAATGTTTTAAAAAATCTCACAAAACCCCACTTTGGTATGACATATTATCCTTTTATATAATCTGTTCATTTGTTTTGCTAATATTTTGCTTAAAAGTTTTAAATTTATGTTCATTGAGTGAGCTTATCCTATGTCAAAAAAAACGTTACTCAGGTTTCATTTGTAGCTGAAGAATATTTTTTAATCTCTAATGATCATACCCTGGTTTAGTCCAAGCTGCTTTTGGTCATACAGAACTTTCAAAAAATTAATTTTGTCATTATCTATTTGATTCCAGTAAGAGTCTTATATTTATGTATTGAAATCATATTGTGAGCTAGTCTGGCCATGACCATGTTGCTCATGACGGCAAGATGACCCAGAAGACTAGGACCATCTTGCTGAGGTCAGTGCTGGCTGGACTGATGTTTATCTAACTCATTCAGCTGCATCATTGCACCCAGACCTTTCTCCTTCAACAACAAACAGGTCTAGGGCAGTATTGAGAACCTCCTTCTCTAGCTAAAATGGGAGGCTTTATGCACTGGTCAAGGTGTACTGGGAACTGGAGGCCCTTAAAGTTGTCAAACCTTTCAGCCCTTATGTACCCTGGACACATGTCAGTGTGGTTCCTAGAATTCCTCAATGGGTAGAGTCAAAAATTTACTTGAATGTAAAAATGAGTCTCAGATTGAATTATAAAAAAACATAAAAATAAATTTATGTTTATAAAATTTGTTTTTATATAATTATGTATATGTACATACATAAAATACTAAAATACCTACTTATATTTGTAAGAACTATTAAAATCAGCATGATTTTGAAAGAGAAAATAGATTGTTTCAAAGATATTTGGATTTGAAAATTCAGCAATTCAATTGAGAATTAGAAAATTAGTTCTGATTTTCCTAAACTAAATGAGTTCATTCAGTCTAACTATTTAGGAACATTTTGAAAGGCACATGGCGATATATTTTAACCCAAGAAACAAACATAATACCTGGGACTCTGAGGGTTGGTGCTGTTTTATACACTGATCTCAAGTATGAGGCATTTTTTATTGAAAGGAAGTTAATATTACAAAGTCTCAACTGTGCTATCACACACAGTGCCTGCCTCCTTCCTGTCTGTGGTTTATGGGTTTTCCCGAAGCCTCTGAGCAGGTGGCTGCCTTTATGGAGCTGAAGATTTTTGTTAATCTTCCACTATCATTTTTATTACTGTGGTTGTGAAGAGCACAGAAGTACTTCGCTGAGTCTGCCAGTTGCAAGGAAGAGATGGTGAGGCTGATGATTGTTTCTGCCGTTTGCAAGTTCACAGAGTACCGATCTCGCTTTGCATTTGGACTAGAAGAGTGCTGATAAATAAGGAAGACCATCTTTCCATTAGGAGGCTGTTTGTACCAGTATAAATCATAATTACTCCATTTGGATTCATAGGTGCAGTCCATTGTCACAGCATCTCCTTTCTGCCGTGTCACTGTAGTCTGAACTTGGGTTACTCTCTCTGTCATGCTGAATCCTATTAAAAAAGAGAACAGGTTTGATCCTCTGAAATGTCTCAGATGGGTCATGAGGAATGGAGTAATTTAAGACACAAGAACAAAGAAAAGAATCACACAGTGTTTCATTTCCCCTCCTCTCTTCCCTCTTAAAACCCCTCCTAGTTATAACTTGCCTAGTCTCATCCTTAAGCTCTAAGAGGAAGCTGAGGCCCCATGTTTAAGGCCACACTTACTGAAGCTAAAGGAGACCATGAGTGCCCACAGCAGGCCAGGACAGAGCATGATAGAAAGTCTTCTAGTTGAAATTTGTCTTGTTCTCACTTTAGCTCAGAGACTAGTCCTTCTCTGAGTGCCTGAGTGCAGAGTTCTTGGGGTTGTCAGGTGTTTTCATTCCCATACAGGAAGTAAAGATCACGTGTAAAATGTTACACTGCTCTAGTCAAAGACTGAATGAAACATCTGCTCCACCACAGCACTGCTTTGATATTTTTCTGTAGCAATGCATTTGAAAAATGGCTATGATTTCTAGCAAGGTACAGGAATAAAGTTTGATTATCTTTTTGTTATTGAATTCTTGCTTAATACTATTATAATCAGATACAATATTTTGAATGATTTAAATGTTTTTTTGAAATTGTTAAAAGCTTGTTTTAATTAATTAAGGCTTCTCATCCAAAAAACAGTCAGCTTTGATAAATATTCCAAGTCATTTGAAAAGAATATGTATTTTGTTGTTTTAGGGTAAAGTGTTTTGCATATGTAAATTAGATAAAGAATATCATTTTGTTGGTGATATTATTTTTATGTTTCTACTGAGAGATATGTGTTAAAACCTACACTATGATTGTATATTTGTTTATTGTTTTTTTGTAAATCAACAAATTTTACTACTTTAATATCACTAATTCTACAGTTTTATGTTTGGAATATTTTGAAGTTATGTTCTGAGATACATTTAAAAATAGAATTGTCCCATCTTCCTGGTAGGTTATGGACCTAATCATTTTGAAATGTTGGACTGTATCCACATTTGAAAGAATCTTTGTTAGAAAAGTAGGGTCTTTTCCAACTTCCTTCTTGTAGCAAGAAAAAGAATTCACATTCTCTCTGCATAACTGCAGTTGGTAACAGTCCTATCTCTCTCCCAGACACACAGGATAGAGGTTCACTGCACTAAATTTTTTTTTTTTTTTTGGCCACTCACCAATGTTCAGACAGAAAAGATGACTTCCTGGGTCATTTTCTCTCTTGAGTATCTACAGGAAACTTGAAGAGAACAGAAGTGTCATTTTTTCCTTCCCCCAACTTGAGATGGACCTATCCAGAAGTCCCTGAACTTATAGTATCAACATCTATGACAAATTTTAGAGAGATAAATTATTAGTAAGAAACGTTCCTTTTCATCAGCTTCCTCAGAATTACACATACAGAGTAAACTCACATGAATAAACATCATGAAAGTTAAAACTCCATGGAGATAAAGTATTGAGAGAAGATAATACGACACAAGTAAGAATGGTGGTTCATTCAGTCTAACATGGCTCTTACAGTGGTGTCCAGTGATGTTACTTCAAGGAACAGAAATAAGAAGACCTGCAAATAGAAGGTCCTACAATAGACTGTTTTTAACTTAAATATCAAAGTTT
>NW_024349660.1:0-812 GCF_902729225.1 Pteropus medius
TAGGGATAGGGTTAATTTTAGGGTTGGGGTAAGTTATGGGTTAAGTTTATCGCTACTCTTAGGGTTAGGGTTAGCTTTAGGTTTCATGTTATGTTTAAGATTAAGGTTAGTTTTACAGTTAAAGTTGTGCTTAGGATTAGGTTTAGGATAAGGTGTTAGGTTTTGGGTTATTGTTAGTGTAAAATTTATAGTTTGGGTTTGTCTTAGGGTTAGAGTAAATTTTAGGGTTAGTTTTAGAGATAAATTTAGGATTAGGATTAGGTTTAGTGTTAATATTAGCATTAGTTTTAGGGGTAGAATCAGGATTAGGAATAGGGTTAAGGTTAGGGTTAGGGGTTAGTGTTAGGAATTGCGTTAGTGTTAATTTGATTGGTTAGGGTTAGTGTTTGGGTTTGGGTTAGGGGTTAGGATTAGGGTGTGGGTTTGGGTGAGGAGTAACGTTAGTGTTAGAATTAGGGTTACTCTTAAGGTTAGAGTTAGCTTTAGATTTAGTGTTAGGATTAGTGTTGTGGTTAGTTTTACAGTTTATGTTATGGTTAAAAGTAGGTTTAGTGTAAGGGATAAGGTTTTGGGTTATTGTTAGTTTAAATTAGAGATAATTTTTAATGTTAGTGTTAGGGTTAGATTTAGGGTTAGGATTATCTTTACTTTTAGGTAAGAGTTAAAGTTAGGCTTTGTATTAGTGTTAGGTATAGGGTTATGGTTAGGTATAGAGTTAGGGTAACAAGTTAGATTTAGAATCTGTTTTTGGGTTAGGGTTAGGAATATGGTTTAGGTTAGGGTTAGGGTTCCAATTAGGTCAGTTTGGGTTT
>NW_024349661.1:0-598 GCF_902729225.1 Pteropus medius
GTATTATTCCCATTTTACAGATGAAGAAATCAAAGCTCAGAGACATTAAGTAACTTTCCCAAGATCACCAGCAGACACCAAAGCAAAGATGAAATGCAAAGACGAAGAGGCAAAGTTTGAGACCAACCAATGGGATGACAGCAAAACCCTGCTGTTTTGTTATGGACCATTTCTTTCCTCCTTTTCCACCTAAAGGCATGGAACAGGCTGGAGCCCTCTATAAACAACCATCTAAGATGGTTCAACTACAGTGCAGGTTCTGGCTGCACCTGAATCAAATCAGGGCAATGGAATGGACCCAGGGGTGCCCTACTGCCAGGAGTAAACTGGAATGACAAGGTGGTTAAGGATAGTTTGGAGCAATCACATGGCAACTTAGCTCTTCAAACCATTGCTGCCCTGTTCAAAGTCAGCAGCTTGGGAGACTCCCCTTATTCCACCAGGGGTCTCAATCTGGTACACAAACAGTGGGATGAGGTGGGGGCTTGAAGGTAGTGACGCTGGGTCGGAACTCCCGAGATTTTTATTGAATTAGGCCAGGGCGTGGGGAGTTTTCAAATCTCACCAGGTGGTTCTAAAAGCAGAGGGTTGAGAATCA
>NW_024349662.1:0-353 GCF_902729225.1 Pteropus medius
AAAAGAAAATTAAGTAAGGAAAAACAGTGTTCAAGAAATCACACTGAGCTGAAGTCACATTTTATTCTGGGGTCAAACACATAAATTACTTCCTTGCAAGCTCATGGATTCTGGTGATATACTCCTAGTTCTTCTTCACTCGTGGTGATTGATGGAAACTATCTTAACATCCCACTTTATTCTTCCTAATTTTTGTAGTTGATTAGGACAGCCTATCAATGGTTCATAGCTTTATTAGGTCATAGGAACAATTTGAGATCTAATTAAAGCTGTGGAATTTCACACCAGGAAGGAAAATTGCATATATAACAACGCGCGCGCGCACACGCGCGCGCGCACACACACACACACAC
>NW_024349663.1:0-13700 GCF_902729225.1 Pteropus medius
CAAATACTACAGCTTTGTTTTATCACCTGACCAGTAAAATAGTTTCCTCTGTCACTGCGCAGTTTGACAGGAGCTCCCCAATGGGATCAGTGTTCTCTAAGAAGCTTTTGGTCAGTAAGAAGAAGTAGCTTTCTCAGTCCAATGAGAAAGCAACAGACCATGAATAAGACATTTATATCCACAAGACAGGGTTAGGGTGTGGAGAAAGCTGTATGCAATCTCTTCACCAAAGCTCAAATGGTCCTCTAGGCGATCTAAATAATTTCCAGCAATAGTGTGAATACGGTTCCTGGATTATCCTTGGGACAAGTGGGAAAAGTGAGGCGGCTCTTTTGCAGCATTGTTAATATCTCTCCCCACCCACTTCCCCCCTCGCCCACAATATAGGTTCATAGATGCTTCCATTTTTGTCAGTGGCCAAAGCTTTAATGCATCTACAGTGTACGAAGCAGGAATCTCAAAATTTCTTGTAGGTCTGGTTTGCTATTTGGCCCAAACTACAGTTGCCTACATTGACTGAACCAACACTCACTACATTTCCATATTGGATTTCTTTTTCTGGGGTCAACTGTTAGGCATTTCAGTTTCAGTGGAAACAGCCTGGCTCCAAAAAGAATTGGGCCAAAGTCTAGCACGGTACCAATAAAATTGCCTGATGTCAAGTCAGGCAGAAGTGCCAACCAAATACTTTCAGGCAAAACGAGTCTTCAATCAGAAAAGCGGGAAGCCTTAAAATAGTTTCCTCATAGAGTCTGGAGAGCTTCAATCACAAAGAGAGCGGAAGCTCCGAACCAGGAGAGAAACCAACTCTCAAACTCCAGCGTCAGCGAGGGAACAGCCAGCTCAAAAGACTCTGTGGGTGTTTTATCTGCTTGCTGAAGCACCCCGGCAATGTCCGGGGTCTCCTCTGGATTCCTGTGTATACCATCAAATAATATTAATCTCACAAATGAAATGGCTGTGACAAAGCCGTGTCACTTCCTTTCAAGCTCCATGTTTGGGTGGATTGAACCCTCAGGTGGGTTCAACATGCATTTTAAAAAGTGTTATTTCTGTTCAGGGCCCATATATCCAGCCACTGAAGAATGTTCAGATTCTGTGAACCCAAGTGCATAAATACTGTATAACAAAGCACAATTCCTTCAAGTTCAAGTGGACTAAAGGATTCAGTAAAGCTTCTGGTAAAGAACTTAACAATGGATAATTCATTTGCATTTGAAAAACAGCAATGAACCTGTCAACTAGCAGTAATAGCTGTGAGGGTTAGGAGAACTATTGATGCAATGAAGAGAATGAAAGAGAGCAAACAGGCACCAAGTAAATTTATAATGAACAGGTTGAAGAAAACTGAAGAACTGCACCATGAAGACCACAATTCCCCTGCAGAAAGTCCAGAACATCCAAGATGTGAAGCAAAAACGTTCCTGTCATCTGGGCCCGCTGTGCATGCAAAGGAAAACAACCGGGAAGCAAAATGGTACAGAAATTACAACAAGATGTGGATATTGAAGTTGTTTCTGGAAATCTTACTGTCTGTAACCATTTCTACCAAAACATTTGAAAATCTCATTTAGAGACTTACGATGTCTAAATTACTGATTTTTTTTTCATAAGATGAATCAAATTAAAAAGTGATTAAAAACACACCTCTTCTACTATGCTATCAGCAAAACATCAGATATTATGCAAGACTGCATCTCTGCATCAAGCCTTCACTAATGGATGCACATATGTAAATCATGAGAATTCTATAAATACAGAAGACATAAAAGGGTCATGCCTCCAATAATGACACGAGGCAGCATTTAAGTAATAACTAATGATAAAAGGTCATGGTTAGCGATATGTAAAATAAAATTTTCTTTGCAGTAAAAAATAAAACCATTATTTTACCAGCAAAATATGGCTTTATTCAGAAACAGCAAACGATTGCAACTTGAAACAAGCAGGGTATAGCAAAAGTCATAGGCTAGTCCCACAGATGAAGAAGAGGAATGTCATTTTGGAGAGAAAAAGGAGGACGTTGAGAAGGATCGTTTTAAACGCAAGTCCATTCGAGAAATGAATGAGTTCAGCGCGGTTCAGAGTGAGTTCAGGTTTCTCATTGGCTTGGTTGCTGGGCATCAGTTTCTTGTGGGAAACACAGTGTCGGTCTTTCATGTTGGGGCCTATCATTGCCCTTCTTTCCCGTGGAGGAGTCTTCTGTGAGTGTGTAATTAATGTCGGGTGGTACCATGTGAGAGCATCCTCACCTGGCCCCCATTTCCACTCGAATGAGTTTTCTCCTCATTCAGTTTCACAGTAATTATAAAACATCTACAGTTAGTCAGCTTCTTTCCAACACGTGAAAATCAAGCTATATTTCTGTGATCAAAACTAGGTAAAGGCCAGAAACACTCTTTCCATTTTCTCTTGTGAAACCCAGTAGGTGTTAAGTTGAACCCCCTCTCTCTGGACCGCTCGTTTTTGTATTGGATGTCTTATTTTTACGCAATATACTTGTCGGATCGTTTTCAGATTTTCATTTGTGTTTGTTTTTTACGATGTCTTCTTACTTCTGAAGCCTTTTTAGACCCACCTGACTTAAACATCCCTATTACTCATAATGTCACTTCTTTGACATTTTAAATTCTCCCAGGGTTTTTTCTAATACACATTATTTCACTCGTCGTGTTTGCACGTTTGACACATATGGACTTCATTGTGTGTACACACTGTCTCACAGAATTTACTAAATGACTCAGTGTCCCCAGAAAGGAATGTGGTATTCACTCCAGCCGGCTCTAAAGTGGATTTCATAAGGAAGGGCAAATATGGACAAGGACAAAATTCAGGATGCTGACGGAAGTCCGGTGGAACAGCGAATCAGGCCAGGATGACCCCGTCCACCCTGAACGTCTGCCGCGAGCTCGCGGCTCCAGGCCCCGCTTGGGTGTGGGCGCCGGAACCTGCCCGGCGGGTCCTTCACCAAGGCGCGCTCGAGATCAAGAAACGACTCCCGCGAGGCCGTCCGAGGTTGTGGGAGGCTTCGTGACGCACGGTCACGGGACCCAGAGCAGCCAATCCCGCGGACTGGGGCGGGGCCTACCGCAGGTCACATGGAGACCCGCTCGCTGGCCACGCCCCTCAGCCCAGGACTGGGTACTGCCGGTGACCGACAGGCAGGTTCCACACCCCCCCTACCTCGCCCTCTTGCGTCCTCAGACCTGCAATTGGTGAGTAGGACCCTGGAATTGCAGCACCGATTGGCTGTTGGCGATGACGTGGCTATACAAATGGATACATCGCTTCGGACTGCTGAGCGAGGCAAGCACGCTAGAGCTTGGCCATCGCTCCTGTTCGGCGTCCACATACAGCGTGCACAGATCAGCGTAGAGACTGACAGGAAAACGGCAGTGTCAGGGGCTTTGCCATGGGAAACCCTCGTAAACTCTTAGTCTAAGATCTTCAAATTCCAGCCTAAAAGCTCCAGAGCCTCTCACCCTGAGACGCTCCAAATCCCATCAGCCTTGAGGGACACCAAATCCTGTCACCATGAGGGAGCTCAAATCCTCTAACTTGGAGGGACCTCAAATCTCATCGTCCTGACAAACCCCAAATCCCTTAATGTTTAGACTTTAGCATACACAGTGAAAACCACAATTCCGATCAGCCTGAGGCATCCCCCCAAACCTTCATCTTGGGAAATCCTAAATATTGCACTTCTAGGAAGACCGAATTCCCCAGTGTCAGATATCATAAATAACCTCATCCTGGAAATCTTAGTCCCTTCTACTTCAAAGGCCCCCGCTTAATAACTCAGTGTCCAAGAACCTAGAGCCTCTTCATGAGAGCTTCACACTTCCTCAGCCTGGAAGATCCCAAATTCTCAACCTAAACATTCTCAATGACTTCCTCCTATAGACCCCAAATCTTGTCCCAAGAGACTACAAATACCACCAGCATGAAGGACTCGAAGTCATGTCAGACTCAGAGACCCTTGCCCTGTAAAGACTGAGCCTGCTTTAATGCTTTGTGCCCAGAGTTTTCCAGCATCCCCATGTGAATGCCTGCTACCTTCTGTGAGAAATATGCATTTCCAATCTCTGCAAGGGCATCCGGATGGTCAGCCTGACCCCATTCCCAGCAGCAGGAGCCTCTAAGTCTCCTTGAGCCTTCTGTGTCCCCGCACCTCAGGGCTCTCCCCAACTACCCATGGCCACGTCCCTCCACATGCCTTTGCCCCCTTTCCTGAGCGGGGGTGAGCTACAGGGGAGCTCAAGAAACACAACCCAGCTTTTGTTCAGCTGGCCTGTCATTCGCATCTGCAGACTTTCCCCCACATCTGCAGATCCTTGTAGGGTCCCCACATGTTCTTTCTCTGAACACCTTCCCAAATGTAGAAGACAAACCAGGCTCTGGGTAGTTTCTGCAGTGTCAGCCCCTCTCAGAACCTTCTCCTTCCACAAGCATCTTGGCCTCGGGACTGAGAGACACAGGGGACTTTTGCGGTCCCGGCAGCATGAATCCTGGTGATCCCTGTGAAAAACACAAGTAGAATAGGGCATAAGCCCAGGGTGAGAGTTGAGGAAGTTGAGCCAGCCTCTAAGTGGATTCTGATGGTGCGAGGGACCTGCTGACAAGGAACTGGTAGCCAGAGGACTACAGACTCCTAGCCTGCACTGGTGAGTGACCCTCTCTGTGTATGTACACAGAATGGGATACTTGGTCCTGTCTGGGGCTTAGGGGTAGAACTACCCCTGAGCAATAACACCTGTCTCGGGGGAGAGCTAGGAAAATTCTCGATGTTTGCTCAGATATCAGAACAGTATCAGGAGGAAGAGAAAATCTTCATCCTTGTTTCATAGAGACCACCCAGAGGTCTCATTCGACATCCTGCACACAGGTGGAGGAGAAGACCCAGCTCAAGTTCTGACTTTTGTTAGGTAGTTATTGCTGGAATTTGTTATCTTCGGTAGGCCAAAAATGCTCTCAAAGATATTTTCAAGAAGAATGGGCAGACATGGCAGACTGGTAGAAAATCTATTACAGGAATATGAAAAGGAACTATGATGCACTACAGGAAGTACTGGGTGCAGATGAGCATGGGAAACATGAAACACCTGTACAGTTGGCTCTCTCTTAGGCAGTTCCATCTGCCTACCATTTCTTTCTGTGTGGAGAACAATCTGGAGGGTAATTTTGGTCTTCTGTGTCAGCACAGGGCTGGCACTAACAATGCAGAGCTCTCCCAGACCATCAGAGTGAGTTGCCCTGGCTTTGTGGTGCTTTGTTTCTCCTTCAAGCTTTTCCTTTTCAATATTTTGATTTCGTTTCTTTCCATATCTCAGAGCCCCTTGACCAGGCTTCCTGTGTCACCGCAGGCAGGGTATCAAACCCCAGGTAGATGACACTGACAATTCTGACAAAGAATGTACTCCAAGGCAGCAAGGAGAGGGGCCAGGAGGACTTAGAGGTGCCATCCTGAAACTTACATGAGTTTAAGTCTGAGTTGCATCTCAGCAGTTAACAAGGAAACACTGTTTTGCTTGTTTAGCAATCAAGCAAGATGCAAAACAGTATGTTATACACTAAGGAGTTATTCATATAACATTTTCCAATGTGTAAAATAATTATATATGTATGTTACATATACATATATTCACACACATTAATAAGCAGTAAGTGTATAAAAATCTGAGAGTGAAAGAGAACAAATTCAAAATAATTATCATCAGTAGAGATGGAGGAAGATCTGGCAGATGACTTGGCTGTGTCTTGGTTAGGCTTTTCTTTGTTCGTTTTTGAATTTTGAAATAGAAATAAAAAGATCCAAAGCCACTGTGGCAGATGTTGAGATCAGACTGCATGGTGCTGGATGTATAGGTTTCCCAGTAAAATTCTCCATTCTTTTCTATTTGTGTAAAATTCATCATTTTTGAAGGAAGATTAGTTTTTGATAAACATGATCAATTAAATGACAAGTAAAGAAACCTTCGTTAAGCTGTAATCTACCAAAGAGCTGTCTAACACTGATCTCATAGTAGTTCTGTTATTGTATCAATGTTTTAGAAGAAGAAATAATGAAGATATTATGTAAAGATACATAATTTATTTATGCGTATTTTATCACACTTCATGATCTTATTACCCCTGAATAAATCTGATTCTTTATGTTGATTCTGGGAGCAGTTTTCAGACAGCTGTTGTGTCTCCCTGATGTCTCTCACGTGTCACAGACTGGAGACAGCATCACATAAGTAAAACGAGTGCAAGCATAAAAGAGAAGCTTTATGCTGTGAATAGCTCACTTCTTCTTCTGCTCTCAGGAGAATTTAGAAGAAAGTCAATCTGCCTAAACTGGAGAGAGCAACTTGGACTAGGTCTGTGATTTCGCCACCCATGGATTTATGATTCCTCAGGCTTATAAAAATAATGTAAGAGATCTGAAAACTCAGCGTGTGGTTGTGCATAAAGTTTTCAACATGAAAAGAGGGTTTACTGTATATATACACGTCTTATCAGAACTCAGTGAAATTCCACAACTCAGTGTATTTATTAATTTATTCTTGTGTTTTTTGAGAAAACAGATACTATAAACTTATCTTCTAATTTTTAAGTATATGGTACAGTATTGTTAACTATATGCCCATCGTGGTACAATGGATCCCTAGAACTTTGTCATCTTGCATTGAACAACGACTCTCCATTTTCTCTTTCTTCCAGCCCCTGGCAAATGCCATTCTGTTCTGTTTCCATAAATTTCATTCCTTTAGTACTTTCCATAAGTAAAGACCTGCAGTATTTGTCTTTTTGGTGATTAGTTTATTTCACTTAGCATAAAGTCCTCAAGGTTTATCCACGCTGTAGCATGAGACAGGATTTCCTTCTCTATTAAGGCTGAATACTATTCCATTGCATGTACACCACATGTACACCACATTTTCTTTCTTCATTTTTCCATCAATGGTCATTTAGGTTGCTTTTACATCTTGGCTGCTGTGAATAATGCTGCAGTGACTATGGGTTGAAAACATTTATTCAAGATTCTGATTTCAATTAGTATTGGATATATCACCCAAATTTATCTAGCTGGATCATGTGCTATTTCTATTTATGATATTTCGAGGAAAGTTTCTACTGTGTTTCTGTAGTGGTTGAACAATTTTACATTCCTACCAAGAGTGTGTAATTGTTCCAGTTTCTCCACATTCAAGTCAATGCTTGTTATTGTCTGTCTGTCTGTCTGTCTGTCTGTCTGTCTGTCTGTCTGTTTGGTTGGTTTTGTGACCATCCTAGTAGGTAACAGATGATATCTCATTGTGGCTCTACCTTGCATTTCTCTGATAATTGATTAGTGGTACTGATCATCTTTTCATATGCTCCTTGGCCATTTGTATATCTTCATTGGAGAAATATCTATTCCAATCCTTTCCCTTCTGTATTAGTTCAGGCTGCCATAACAAAATGCCACAGACTGAGTGTCTTAACCCCCTGATTTGTATTCTCACCGTTCTAGAGCTTGCAAGTCTAAGATCAGGGTATCATCTGGTTAAATTCTTGTCCTGGCTTATGGGCAGTCTCCATTTTGCTGTGAGCTCACACAGCCTTTTTGTCTGTGCATGTTTCTGGAGAGAAATAAAGAGAGACATCTCTCCCTTAATAAAGGCCCTAATGCCATCATTAGAGCCCCATTTTTATAAACCCATCTATCCCTAATTACTTGCCAAAGGACTCATCTCTACATATGTTCACGTTGGAGGTAGGAGAGTCATTGTATTAATTGGAAGAACATAATTTGGTCAATAGCACCAAATCAGGTAATTTGTCTTTTTATCACTGAGTTGTCACAGTTTTTTATATTTTCTGGTTATCAACTTCTTACCAAATATATGCTTTACAAATATTTTCTTTAATTCCATAGGTTGCCATTCACTCTGTCGATTTTTCTTTCGCTACACAGAAGTTCATAAGTTTCATGTAATTCCATTTGTCTATTTTTGCTTTTGATTTTTGTGCTTTTGGTGTCATAGCTGTTATCAAGGACAAGTAGTAACAAATGTTGGAGAGGATGCAGAGAAATAGGAACCCTCATATACTGCTGGTGGGACTGTAAGTTGGCCACTGTGGAAAACTGTATGGAGTTTTCTCAAAAGAACTGATCTACCATATGATCCAGCAATCTCTCTACTGAGTACTTACCCCAAAGTCTTGAAAACCCATATCCAAAAAGATATTTGCACACCAGTGTTTATAGCAGCGTTAGTCACAGTGGCCAGGACATGGAAGCAACTGAAGTGTCCTATGATAGATGATTGGCTAAAGAAGCTGTGGTACATATATACAATGGAATATTACTCAGCCATAAGAAGAGATGAAATAGTGTCATTCGCGACAACATGGGTGGACCTCAGGATAATCATGCTAAGCGAAATAAGCCAGAGAGAAAAAAGTTGAAAATCACAGGATATCACTTGTACATGGGATATAAACCTAAAAGCAACAAAAGAACTGAACAAACAAAGACTCATGGACATGGACAATAGACTAATGGTTACCATAGGGTTAAGCGGTAGTAGAGGAGAGGGGAGGTGTATAGGATAAAAGGGATCAAATATAGAGGTGTAGGGGGAGGTGAAATGGGTAAAGGGGACCAGCTGAAGGAAACTGGACTTTGGGTGGTAAACACACAATAGAATATATAGATGTCAAACTATAATGTACACCTGAAAATTATGTAATTATATTAAGCAATGTTACCTCAAGAAACTTAATTTTAAAGAATGAATAAACAAATAAAAATAAAAAATAAATAAATACTAAAAAAAAATAAAAATGAAAAGAATTATATTTAGGAACATGTGCTTGGACCATGTTACTGGGACTGTGAATCCAAGACCATGTCCCAGAATTGATTAGCACAGGTCAAGAAACCTGTAGCCAGGATTCTGTGGCCAGGACAGTAAGCCTTTGATAATTCACCCACTTATGTTTCCAGACCATGTGCAGTAACTGTATGCTCAAGATCATGTTCCCAGGACTGAGTGCATTGATGTGTACCAAAAACCGTGTGTCCAGGAGTATATGTCCAGGCCTTTGTGCCCCTGAAAGTTTGGCCAAGACCATATTAACAGGATTTTATACCCAAAATAGTATGTCCCAGCACTGCGTGTTTTAAGACACCACTCCTCATTTTTACGAAGCAGTTAAAGCTTGTTTTCTCTCACTTCCTGAATTGCTTTCACACACTGTCAGATGGCATGTCAAGAGGCATGCTCATGTAACACCTGTGTCATTATTAAGAGGATGACCCTCAAGTCTGTGGGCTTATGCAGTTCATTTGTAAGTTTTTTAGCTTCAAGTCTATTTTTATATTTTGTCATGGATACCATCATGTATTGTTGAAATTTCTCACTACTTTGCAGTCTTTTTCACTCAAAGGTCATACTTTATGCCTTTGACTAAAATGTTTCATCAGCTAGCATTTGCTGCTCTGCTCTTTGGGTCATTATTTAGTACAACCATGGCTAACTAAATACACACATGTGATCTTGCAACAGTTAACCTGATATCTGAGATGACTACTATGTGTCTAATGGGTGGGCAGTGTGTATAGACAAGTGTGGAGATGCATGACTCACAATTCCTGGCATGACAGAGTAGGCAGTGTGATATTCCTTCACACTGTTCAGAACAATGCACAATTTAAAACTTACAAATTATTTGTTTCTGGAAACTTTATCTAATGTTTTATGATTAAGGTTAACCATAGGTAACTGAATCTGCAGAAAGGCGGGGACTACTGCAATGACAATGGCAGCATTTACTCAGACCTCATCATACCCTAGGAGACAACCATACAGAAGGAAGGTGCAAGTGAAAGTACACTGAATGAGGAAATGAAGGCAAACAGAAATTCATGTGCCAAGATTTACATGACCAAGAAATGACAGAGCTGCTGTTTAGACTCAAGTCTGTCCCCTAGATGTGGGCCCATACTGTTCTTTGCTTTCACAGATACCCCCATATGCCTAAACAGCCAGGTGTCAGCCAAGCTGATCACTCTCTTCTCTTAGTGCCCCTTCCGTGGAGGTGGCACCATTGGCCCCTCATGCCTTGTCAGGCAGCTGCCTGATCTCTGGGCTATCTCCACCCCATCCAATATTGGATAGACACTTGTTAGCTTATTTGCATCCAGCAGCATTCTGTACATGATACACATTAAGTGATGACTGAGAGAATAAAGGCATCAGTGAGATTTAGTGCTCAGCTGACTATGAACATGCTCTCTGGGGAAGACACATCCTGAAGGCACAGTGAACATGTGCTCGAGAACGCAACATGCTCCATCTTATCTTATATGTCATATCTTATATATGAAATTTTCAAAAAATATTAACATCACCCAAACAAAATTGAAAATCAATTCTGCAGCAACAAAGTCATAAGTGGAGCATTTGAGCTGGACACCTATGAAAATGTTATACAGAAGAAATTCACAGACTCATGAGAGCACCTCCCCGGGCAATTGAGCCTCCAGTAGCCAAAATGTCCAGTGGTTACAGACTTTTGCCCTCACTCTTAACCCACTGATTTCTACCTGACATCACTCATGGCTGCTGGAGGCACATCAACATGGCGGTTCCATTATTACATTGGGCCCTGTAATCTCGCCCTCCTTTTATTTGGGCCATCTGACATGTTCCCTCTTCTTTATAGATAACATGTTAGTTTCCAAAGTTGACTAAACTCCTCTATCTTCTTTTCCTTCAAACTCTTTCTCAACCCAGGAACACTATTTGGAAGTTCTTGCTATGGAATGAGATTTTAATAATCCTGATTTGCTCATGCTTCATTCTCTCTATGTGCATCTGATTTACATTGTCTCTGTCACTAGCCTGTGACAATCTCACTTAAGGGCACACTCAGCTCTCCAGATTCTCACTGTGATAGGCTCACCCAACCAGCTCACCTTGAAAGAGCTTTGGCTTTTTTAAAAACAACAGTGTCTGAACATTTCTTTGTATGGAGAAAATCTAAAACAGGATTGGGACTGTGTGATAGGGACTCTGTGTCTACCAAGCTATTCTCATTGGTTGTATGATTAAAAAAAAACTCTCAATGAGAGGTTTAAAATGTTCTGGAGCAACGATATAAAGACCTGTGTTAGAAAAGAAATGACATAGCTATTCTGTGACTATCCCTCCCATCAGACGCCTATTTTCCTCACCTTGCTAGCAAGGTCTGATTCAGGTGCTCACTCCAGGTATCCTGTCTGCTGCATGTAGTTGTTTCTTTTAGCAGTGACACCAAAGAAAAAATGAACAGATATGACATAAAGCGACACATAAAGTATTAAAAATCCAACCAGGAATAAAAACAGTTTTGCTTGGTGTTGGCATTCATAAAAAGAGAAGCTAATGGTAAGTCAGGTGGGTCAAAAGCTTAAAATAAACCGATGTAGGCTTGTGAGTTTTACTGATAACATTCTGTGGTCTCGCTTGTGCTAAAGACAAGCAACCCAGGTTAATGGCCATCCTCCTCAGAGCACCAATGCGATTTCTGTTGCTTTCATCAAATAGAGACGGGCCGCAGAAAAGTGGCCGGGATTGAGTCCCCTCCTAGCCGGGGCAGTCAAGTGAAGGTGATGGGAGAAAGGAGGCAAGAGGAAACAGGCACCAGGACAGGGGGGGGGACGACGACGACGACGACGACGATGACGACAACACGCAGGAAACGTTTTGAGCTGGGACTTTGGTCATTAGCACAGGAATTCCACCGGGAACTCTGGAGGCTCCAGTTGCCTCTGGCCAGCGACCTTCCCCGTGGCCTCCAGCCTGGATCCCAAAGATAGCTTCTCGTCCGAAGGCCCGGGCCGCACAGGACTATGCCCAGGCCTCTTTGCCCAGGGCCTCGGGGCATCCCACGGACAAGTGGTCCGACGAGGGCGCCCACTAGCGGCAAAGCCTGGCGAACACCGAGACGCGCCAGAGCCCGAAGGCCTCCTTTGGGAAAGCAGCGGGAGCCAGGCGGAGGCCCGAGGCCACCGGCAGCTGGCCATCAGGGTGGGGGTGCAGGGCCGCACGCAGCGGGTGGGCGCAGGCCGACTCAGGGGGAAGGGCGCCGGGCGCCCCGCCTCCGGACCGCCCCTCACCGTCCGGCGGATTGGTCCGCAAGCGGGCCCGCAGACCGCAGGGGGCGCCCCGGCCCCCTCCCTGTGCCCCTTCGAGTCCCTAAAATGTCCACGCAGAATTTCGTCGGACGGTGGTCCCCCAGGGACTCTCTCTGTTGTCATTAGACAGATAGACTGCGTGCGGAAGGGTGAACTCTTGATGTTTACTTAACTGTTGACTCACACGCCCTCCTAAGGTATAGGATTCCACTGTCTTTAGCTGAGACAGCCAGCCTCTCAGGGCCAGCCACATTCAGGAAACGGAGAGTGAAGTGTATGTTAGGACTGTGGAAACGGGAGAGAGGCATGTGGGAAGGCACTGAAGATGGGACTTTGCGTTGATGTGAAGTCAGCAGGTGAAGCTGTAAATTGCCTGAGGGGACGTTGCAAAGCCGGACTTGCTCATATAAGTATGGCTTCATGTGAAGTCCACTGTATTTCCAGCGTCTCATTTTTGGTCCAAGGTGTTACAGGGAGTGGAGGGGTGGGGGTTCAGGGGTAGGGCAGGGTGTTTCAATGACCACGTTACTCACGTGTTCTGTGTCCCACAATGAGTCAGTATTCCTATTTTTGGAAAGGCGGAGGCCTTTTGCCCCAGGCCACATGTCAGGAAAAGACTCCAAAAGTAAACAACAGCAATAGAGCTACATTTCTTTCATGAGTCCTCCAGAGAGAAGGTCCCCTCCTCCCTAAATGGCCGGGTGGCACAGCGTTTCTACCACACAGGCTACCCAAAGTCCCCTGTTTGGGCCTTCTTACCATTCTGTGCATAAGACCAATTGAAAGGCCTGGAGCAGACAGACCATTTGTTCCAAGCCTCAGCCAGAAAGTGCTGGGCCCTTCAGTTCTTTTCCCAGTGGATGGCTGCTTCCCAGAAATATTTGCATATGAACCAAGCAGAGGACTGACCCTGCCTTGTTGGAGCAGGGAGACTTCAGCGTTTGCCCTACTACCTTCTTCCCTATTCCCAGACATAGTGACTCCAGGGCAAACATCTACAAGCATGTGGTGCCTGTGACCCTTACAGATAACAGGCATTTAGCCAGTGGCTATTGGTTAGAGTTTCTGTGACAATAGTAAAGAGTAGCTTTTGGAGACGTGAGCTGTAGGAAAGCCATAGGCAAGTCCAACAAAGAGAGGAGAAGGACATGATTTTATGGAGGAAAAGGAGGAAGTGGGAGGGGTTGTTTAGAAGGGAATTCCAAGGGAGAATAACAGGAGTTTGGGGAGTTGAGGGTTTCTTACTGGCTGAGGATGGGTGTGTTCACTTTCTTGTAGGGGACCCAAACACAGCTGTTCTTGTTGGGACCTGAGCCTGATGACAATTCTGGTGGTGGCTGTAATTAACACTCTTCCATGTCACTGACCTCAAGTGGTACTTTGTGGAGGAAAACCGCCCAGACTGGCAACATAATGAGGAGGTATACTGTAATAGCCCGCTGAAATGTGAAAGTGTTAAAGAATAATTAAAACCTGAAACTGGACAAAGGAAGTCTATAACTTAGGCCTAGTTTCTGGAACCCCTAACCACATTCTGTTAATCATGAAA
>NW_024349664.1:0-21593 GCF_902729225.1 Pteropus medius
CACCCAGTGGACACCGGGCGTTCCAGAGCCTCAAGTCAGCAGGATCTCTTTTCATCCCAGAGGCCCCGGGGCTCCTTCCTAAGGCCTCTGCTCCTTCCGGCTTTCCGCATTGGAAATCAGACTTCTGGACGGAAGCAGACACCTCCCTCTCCCTCACCTTTCTGCCTGGGATGGTCGTAATGGTCCCCGTGGACGCATTCAAAATGAAGAAATGAAAGGCTCAAAGAGCTGATCGCAAAGCTCCTAAGGCACGGAGGCGGAATTCAGACCCACAGCTGTCTGCAGTGTCTCCCAGCTGACCTCTTTCCAGCGGGTGACGGCCCCCATGGACGGAGGGGCCAAAGCATCCCTGGCTACGCTGTCTGTGGGTGGCCGTGAACCCTGCAAGAGGATACAGAGACGAATGAGACGTAGTTTGTACCTCTAGGAGCTCAAAGTGTCACTGGGTGCTCCTCCAACTTCGCTACCCCAGTACCCGCAGATGACCGAGCATCGCCCACAGAGCCCCAAGGCCCCGGGAGGGCTGTGCATTTGCCGCAAGTGAGCCTTTTCTCGGAAGTCTGCGATTCTGGCTCGAAATGGACGTCACCAGAGAGCTTTTTGCCAAAGCACCATATACATATATATGCATATATATCTATATGCATATATATGTATATGGTGGATTTTCGAAGGAAACCTGCCTGGACCCCTGCTCTACCACAGAAGACAGGCCGCTCCTCACACCTCCACCTCCCCGCAGTGTGGACACCGGGCGTTCCAGAGCCACAATTCAGCATGATCTCTTTTCATCCCAGAGGCCCGGGGCTCCTTCCTAAGGCCTCGGCTCCTTCCCGCTTTCCGCAGTGGAAATCAGACTTCAGGACGGAAGCAGACACCTCCCTCGCCCTCACCTTTCTGCCTGGGGTGGTCGTAATGGTCCCCGTGGACACATTCAAAATGAAGAAATGAAAGGCTCAAAGAGCTGATCGCAAAGCTCCTAAGGCACGGAGGCCGAATTCAGACCCACAGCTGTCTGCAGTGTCTCCCCACTGAACTCTTTCCAGCGGGTGACGGCCGCCATGGACGCAGGGGACAAAGCATCCCTGTGTACGCTGTCTGTGGGTGGCCCTGAACCCTGCAAGAGCATACGGAGACGAATGAGACGTAGTTTGTACCTCTAGGAGCTCAAAGTGTCAGTGAGTGCTCCTCCAACTTCGCTACCCCAGTACCCGCAGATGACCGAGCATCGCCCACAGAGCCCCAAGGCCCCGGAGGGCTGTGCATTTGCCGCAAGTGAGCCTTTTCTCGGAAGTCTGCGATTCTGGCTCGAAATGGACGTCACCAGAGAGCTTTTTGCCAAAGCTACCATATACATATATATGCATATATATGTTCATCTATATGCATATATATGTATACGGTGGATTTTAGAAGGAAACCTGCGTGGACCCCTGCTCTACACAGGAGACAGGCCGCTCCTCGCACCTCCACCTCCCCGCAGTGTGGACACCGGGCATTCCAGAGCCACAATTCAGCATGATCTCTTTTCATCCCAGAGGCCCCGGGGCTCCTTCCTAAGGCCTCGGCTCCTTCCCGCTTTCCGCAGTGGAAATCAGACTTCAGGACGGAAGCAGACACCTCCCTCTTCCTCACCTTTCTGCCTGGGATGGTCGTAATGGTCCCCGGGGACGCATTCAAAATGAAGAATTGAAAGGCTCAAAGAGCTGATCGCAAAGCTCCTAAGGCACGGAGGCCGAATTCAGACCCACAGCTGTCTGCAGTGTCTCCCAGCTGACCTCTTTCCAGCGGGTGACGGCCCCCATGGACGGAGGGGCCAAAGCATCCCTGGCTACGCTGTCTGTGGGTAGCCGTGAACCCTGCAAGAGGATACAGAGACGAATGAGATGTAGTTTGGACCTCTAGGAGCTCAAAGTGTCAGTGAGCGCTCCTCCAACTTCGCTACCCCAGTACCCGCAGATGACCGAGCATCGCCCACAGAGCCCCAAGGCCCCGGGAGGGCTGTGCATTTGCCGCAAGTGAGCCTTTTCTCGGAAGTCTGCGATTCTAGCTCGAAATGGACGTCACCAGAGAGCTTTTTGCCAAAGCTACCTTATACATATATATGCATATATATGTTCATCTATATGCATATATATGTATATGGTGGATTTTCGAAGGAAACCTGCCTGGACCCCTACTCTACCACAGAAGACAGGCCGCTCCTCGCACCTCCACCTCCCCGCAGTGTGGACACCGGGCGTTCCAGAGCCACAATTCAGCATGATCTCTTTTCATCCCAGAGGCCCCGGGGCTCCTTCCTAAGGCCTCGGCTCCTTCCGCTTTCCGCAGTGGAAATCAGACTTCAGGACGGAAGCAGACACCTCCCTCGCCCTCACCTTTCTGCCTGGGATGGTCGTGATGGTCCCCGTGGACACATTCAAAATGAAGAAATGAAAGGCTCAGAGAGCTGATCGCAAAGCTCCTAAGGCACGGAGGCCGAATTCAGGCCCACAGCTGTCTGCAGTGTCTCCCAGCTGACCTCTTTCCAGCGGGTGACGGCCCCCATGGACGGAGGGGCCAAAGCATCCCTGGCTACGCTGTCTGTGGGTGGACCTGAACCCTGCAAGAGGATACAGAGACGAATGAGACGTAGTTTGTACCTCTAGGAGCTCAAAGTGTCAGTGAGTGCTCCTCCAACTTCGCTACCCCAGTACCCGCAGATGACCGAGCATCGCCCACAGAGCCCCAAGGCCCCGGGAGGGCTGTGCATTTGCCGCAAGTGAGCCTTTTCTCGGAAGTCTGCGATTCTGGCTCGAAATGGACGTCACCAGAAAGCTTTTTGCCAAAGCTACCATATACATATATATGCATATATCTGTTCATCTATATGCATATATATGTATATGGTGGATTTTCGAAGGAAACCTGCCTGGACCCCTGCTCTACCACAGAAGACAGGCCGCTCCTCGCACCTCCACCTCCCCGCAGTGTGGACACCGGGCGTTCCAGAGCCACAATTCAGCATGATCTCTTTTCCTCCCAGAGGCCCCAGGGCTCCTTCCTAAGGCCTCGGCTCCTTCCCGCTTTCCGCAGTGGAAATCAGACTTCAGGACGGAAGCAGACACCTCCCTCGCCCTCACCTTTCTGCCTGGGATGGTCGTGATGGTCCCCGTGGACGCATTCAAAATGAAAATGAAAGGCTCAGAGAGCTGATCGCAAAGCTCCTAAGGCAGGAGGCGAGAATTCAGACCCACAGCTGTGCAGTGTCCTCCCAAGCTGAGCCTCTTTCCAGCGGGTGGCCTTATTTGGGGCCCAGCATCCCTGGCTACTGGCAATGTCTGTGGGTGACGTGAACCCTGAGGATACAAGGGGAGCAGATGAGACATGGTTGTACCTCTAAGGAGCTCAAGTGTCAGTACCCCAGTACCCGCAGATGACCGAGCATAGCCCACAGAGCCCCAAGGCCCCGGGAGGGCTGTGCATTTGCCGCAAGTGAGCCTTTTCTCGGAAGTCTGCGATTCTGGCTCATAATGGACGTCACCAGAGAGCTTTTTGCCAAAGCTACCATATACATATATATGCATATATATGTTCATCTATATGCATATATATGTATATGGTGGATTTTCGAAGGAAACCTGCCTGGACCCCTGCTCTACCACAAGACAGGCCGCTCCTCGCACCTCCACCTCCCCGCAGTGTGGACACCGGGCGTTCCAGAGCCACAATTCAGCATGATCTCTTTTCATCCCAGAGGCCCCGGGGCTCCTTCCTAAGGCCTCGGCTCCTTCCCGCTTTCCGCAGTGGAAATCAGACTTCAGGACGGAAACAGACACCTCCCTCGCCCTCACCTTTCTGCCTGGGATGGTCGTGATGGTCCCCGTGGACGCATTCAAAATGAAGAAATGAAAGGCTCAGAGAGCTGATCGCAAAGCTCCTAAGGCACGGAGGCGAATTCAGACCCACAGCTGTCTGCAGTGTCTCCCAGCTGACCTCTTTCCAGCGGGTGACGGCCCCATGGACGGAGGGGCCAAAGCATCCCTGGCTACGCTGTCTGTGGGTGGCCGTGAACCCTGCAAGAGGATACAGAGACGAATGAGACGTACTTTGTACCTCTAGGAGCTCAAAGTGTCAGTGAGTGCTCCTCCAACTTCGCTACCCCAGTACCCGCAGATGACCGAGCATCGCCCACAGAGCCCCAAGGCCCCGGGAGGCTGTGCATTTGCCGCAAGTGAGCCTTTTCTCGGAAGTCTGCGATTCTGGCTCGAAATGGACGTCACCAGAGAGCTTTTTGCCAAAGCTACCATATACATATATATGGATATATATGTTCATCTATATCTCATATATGCTCTTTATATGGTGGATTACGAGGCTCCTACTCCTGGACCCCTGCTCTACAGAGACAGGCCGCTCCTAGCACCTCCACCTCCCCGCAGTGTGGACACCGGGCGTTCAGAGCCACAATTCAGCATGATCTCTTTTCATCCCAGAGGCCCCGGGGCTCCTTCCTAAGGCCTCGGCTCCTTCCCGCTTTCCGCAGTGCAAATCAGACTTCAGGACGGAAGCAGACACCTCCCTCGCCCTCACCTTTCTGCCTGGGATGGTCGTGATTGTCCCCGTGGACGCATTCAAAATGAAGAAATGAAAGGCTCAGAGAGCTGATCGCAAAGCTCCTAAGGCACGGAGGCCGAATTCAGACCCACAGCTGTCTGCAGTGTCTCCCAGCTGACCTCTTTCCAGCGGGTGACGGCCCCCATGGACGGGGGGGCCAAAGCATCCCTGGCTACGCTGTCTGTGGGTGGCCGTGAACCCTGCAAGAGGATACAGAGACGAATGAGACGTAGTTTGTGCCTCTAGGAGCTCAAAGTGTCAGTGAGTGCTCCTCCAACTTCGCTACCCCAGTACCCGCAGATGACCGAGCATCGCCCACAGAGCCCCAAGGCCCCGGGAGGGCTGTGCATTTGCCGCAAGTGAGCCTTTTCTCGGAAGTCTGCGATTCTGGCTCGAAAATGGACGTCACCAGAGAGCTTTTTGCCAAAGCTACCATATACATATATATGCATATATATGTTCATCTATATGCATATATATGTATATGGTGGATTTTCGAAGGAAACCTGCGTGGACCCCTGCTCTACCACAGAAGACAGACCGCTCCTCGCACCTCCACCTCCCCGCAGTGTGGACACCGGGCGTTCCAGAGCCACAATTCAGCATGATCTCTTTTCATCCCAGAGGCCCAGGGCTCCTTCCTAAGGCCTCGGCTCCTTCCCGCTTTCCGCAGTGGAAATCAGACTTCAGGACGGAAGCAGACACCTCCCTCGCCCTCACCTTTCTGCCTGGGATGGTCGTGATGGTCCCCGTGGACGCATTCAAAATGAAGAAATGAAAGGCTCAGAGAGCTGATCGCAAAGCTCTAAGGCACGGAGGCCGAATTCAGACCCACAGCTGTCTGCAGTGTCTCCCAGCTGACCTCTTTCCAGCGGGTGACGGCCCCCATGGACGGAGGGGCCAAAGCATCCCTGGCTACGCTGTCTGTGGGTGGCCGTGAACCCTGCAAGAGGATACAGAGACGAATGAGACGTACTTTGTGCCTCTAGGAGCTCAAAGTGTCAGTGAGTGCTCCTCCAACTTCGCTACCCCAGTACCCGCAGATGACCGAGCATCGCCCACAGAGCCCCAAGGCCCCGGGAGGGCTGTGCATTTGCCGCAAGTGAGCCTTTTCTCGGAAGTCTGCGATTCTGGCTCAAATGGACGTCACCAGAGAGCTTTTTGCCAAAGCTACCATATACATATATATGCATATGTATGTTCATCTATATGCATATATATGTATATGGTGGATTTTCGAAGGAAACCTGCCTGGACCCCTGCTCTACCACAGGAGACAGGCCGCTCCTAGCACCTCCACCTCCCCGCAGTGTGGACACCGGGCGTTCAGAGCCACAATTCAGCATGATCTCTTTTCATCCCAGAGGCCCCGGGGCTCCTTCCTAAGGCCTCGGCTCCTTCCCGCTTTCCGCAGTGGAAATCAGACTTCAGGGCGGAAGCAGACACCTCCCTCGCCCTCACCTTTCTGCCTGGGATGGTCGTGATGGTCCCGTGGACGCATTCAAAATGAAGAAATGAAAGGCTCAGAGAGCTGATCGCAAAGCTCCTAAGGCACGGAGGCCGAATTCAGACCCACAGCTGTCTGCAGTGTCTCCCCCCTGACCTCTTTCCAGCGGGTGACGGCCCCCATGGACGGAGGGGCCAAAGCATCCCTGGCTACGCTGTCTGTGGGTGGCCGTGAACCCTGCAAGAGGATACAGAGACGAATGAGACGTGCTTTGTACCTCTAGGAGCTCAAAGTGTCAGTGAGTGCTCCTCCAACTTCGCTACCCCAGTACCCGCAGATGACCGAGCATCGCCCACAGAGCCCCAAGGCCCCGGGAGGGCTGTGCATTTGCGCAAGTGAGCCTTTTCTCGGAAGTCTGCGATTCTGGCTCGAAATGGACGTCACCAGAGAGCTTTTTGCCAAAGCTACCATATACATATATATGCATATATATGTTCATCTATATGCATATATATGTATATGGTGGATTTTGAAGGAAACCTGCCTGGACCCCTGCTTTACCACAGAAGACAGGCCGCTCCTCGCACCTCCACCTCCCCGCAGTGTGGACACCGGGCGTTCCAGAGCCACAATTCAGCATGATCTCTTTTCATCCCAGAGGCCCCGGGGCTCCTTCCTAAGGCCTCGGCTCCTTCCCGCTTTCCGCAGTGGAATCAGACTTCAGGACGGAAGCAGACACCTCCCTCGCCCTCACCTTTCTGCCTGGGATGGTCGTGATGGTCCCCGTGGACGCATTCAAAATGAAGAAATGAAAGGCTCAGAGAGCTGATCGCAAAGCTCCTAAGGCACGGAGGCCGAATTCAGACCCACAGCTGTCTGCAGTGTCTCCCAGCTGACCTCTTTCCAGCGGGTGACGGCCCCCATGGACGGAGGGGCCAAAGCATCCTGGCTACGCTGTCTGTGGGTGGCCGTGAACCCTGCAAGAGGATACAGAGACGAATGAGACGTAGTTTGTACCTCTAGGAGCTCAAAGTGTCAGTGAGTGCTCCTCCAACTTAGCTACCCCAGTACCCGCAGATGACCGAGCATCGCCCACAGAGCCCCCAAGGCCCCGGGAGGGCTGTGCATTTGCCGCAAGTGAGCCTTTTCTCGGAAGTCTGCGATTCTGGCTCGAAATGGACGTCACCAGAGAGCTTTTTGCCAAAGCTACCATATACATATATATGCATATATATGTTCATCTATATGCATATATATGTATATGGTGGATTTTCGAAGGAAACCTGCCTGGACCCCTGCTCTACCACAGGAGACAGGCCCCTCCTCGCACCTCCTCCTCCCCGCAGTGTGGACACCGGGCGTTCCAGAGCCACAATTCAGCATGATCTCTTTTCATCCCAGAGGCCCCGGGGCTCCTTCCTAAGGCCTCAGCTCCTTCCCGCTTTCCGCAGTGGAAATCAGACTTCAGGACGGAAGCAGACACCTCCCTCGCCCTCACCTTTCTGCCTGGGATGGTCGTGATGGTCCCCGTGGACGCATTCAAAATGAAGAAATGAAGGCTCAGAGAGCTGATCGCAAAGCTCCTAAGGCACGGAGGCCGAATTCAGACCCACAGCTGTCTGCAGTGTCTCCCAGCTGACCTCTTTCCAGCGGGTGACGGCCCCATGGACGGAGGGGCCAAAGCATCCCTGGCTACGCTGTCTGTGGGTGGCCGTGAACCCTGCAAGAGGATACAGAGACGAATGAGACGTAGTTTGTACCTCTAGGAGCTCAAAGTGTCAGTGAGTGCTCCTCCCACTTCGCTACCCCAGTACCCGAAGATGACCGAGCATCGCCCACAGAGCCTCAAGGCCCCGGGAGGGCTGTGCATTTGCCGCAAGTGAGCCTTTTCTCGGAAGTCTGCGATTCTGGCTCGAAATGGACGTTACCAGAGAGCTTTTTGCCAAAGCTACCATATACATATATATGCATATATATGTTCATCTATATGCATATATATGTATATGGTGGATTTTCGAGGAAACCTGCCTGGACCCCTGCTCTACCACAGGAGACAGGCCGCTCCTCGCACCTCCACCTCCCCGCAGTGTGGACACCGGGCGTTCCAGAGCCACAATTCAGCATGATCTCTTTTCATCCCAGAGGCCCAGGGACTCCTTCCTAAGGCCTCGGCTCCTTCCCGCTTTCCGCAGTGGAAATCAGACTTCAGGACGGAAGCAGACACCTCCCTCGCCCTCACCTTTCTGCCTGGGATGGTCGTCATGGTCCCGTGGACGCATTCGAAATGAAGAAATGAAAGGCTCAGAGAGCTGATCGCAAAGCTCCTAAGGCACGGAGGCCGAATTCAGACCCACAGCTGTCTGCAGTGTCTCCCAGCTGACCTCTTTCCAGCGGGTGACGGCCCCCATGGACGGAGGGGCCAAAGCATCCCTGGCTACGCTGTCTGTGGGTGGCCGTGATCCCTGCAAGATGATACAGAGACGAATGAGACGTAGTTTGTACCTCTAGGAGCTCAAAGTGTCAGTGAGTGCTCCTCCAACTTCGCTACCCCAGTACCCGCAGATGACCGAGCATCGCCCACAGAGCCCCAAGGCCCCGGGAGGGCTGTGCATTTGCCGCAAGTGAGCCTTTTCTCGGAAGTCTGCGATTCTGGCTCGAAATGGACGTCACCAGAGAGCTTTTTGCCAAAGCTACCATATACATATATATGCATATATATGTTCATCTATATGCATATATATGTATATGGTGGATTTTCGAAGGAAACCTGCCTGGACCCCTGCTCTACCACAGAAGACAGGCCGCTCCTCGCACCTCCACCTCCCCGCAGTGTGGACACCGGGCGTTCCAGAGCCACAATTCAGCATGATCTCTTTTCATCCCAGAGGCCCCGGGGCTCCTTCCTAAGGCCTCGGCTCCTTCCCGCTTTCCGCAGTGGAAATCAGACTTCAGGACGGAAGCAGACACCTCCCTCGCCCTCACCTTTCTGCCTGGGATGGTCGTGATGGTCCCCGTGGACGCATTCAAAATGAAGAAATGAAAGGCTCAGAGAGCTGATCGCAAAGCTCCTAAGGCACGGAGGCCGAATTCAGACCCACAGCTGTCTGCAGTGTCTCCCAGCTGACCTCTTTCCAGCGGGTGACGGCCCCCATGGACGGAGGGGCCAAAGCATCCCTGGCTACGCTGTCTGTGGGTGGCCGTGAACCCTGCAAGAGGATACAGAGACGAATGAGACGTAGTTTGTACCTCTAGGAGCTCAAAGTGTCAGTGAGTGCTCCTCCAACTTCGCTACCCCAGTACCCGCAGATGACCGAGCATCGCCCACAGAGCCCCAAGGCCCCGGGAGGGCTGTGCATTTGCCGCAAGTGAGCCTTTTCTCGGAAGTCTGCGATTCTGGCTCGAAATGGACGTCACCAGAGAGCTTTTTGCCAAAGCTACCATATACATATATATGCATATATATGTTCATCTATATGCATATATATGTATATGGTGGATTTTCGAAGGAAACCTGCCTGGACCCCTGCTCTACCACAGAAGACAGGCCGCTCCTCGCACCTCCACCTCCCCGCAGTGTGGACACCGGGCGTTCCAGAGCCACAATTCAGCATGATCTCTTTTCATCCCAGAGGCCCCGGGGCTCCTTCCTAAGGCCTCGGCTCCTTCCCGCTTTCCGCAGTGGAAATCAGACTTCAGGACGGAAGCAGACACCTCCCTCGCCCTCACCTTTCTGCCTGGGATGGTCGTGATGGTCCCCGTGGACGCATTCAAAATGAAGAAATGAAAGGCTCAGAGAGCTGATCGCAAAGCTCCTAAGGCACGGAGGCCGAATTCAGACCCACAGCTGTCTGCAGTGTCTCCCAGCTGACCTCTTTCCAGCGGGTGACGGCCCCCATGGACGGAGGGGCCAAAGCATCCCTGGCTACGCTGTCTGTGGGTGGCCCTGAACCCTGCAAGAGGATACAGAGACGAATGAGACGTAGTTTGTACCTCTAGGAGCTCAAAGTGTCAGTGAGTGCTCCTCCAACTTCGGTAGCCCAGTACAAGCAGATGACCGAGCATCGCCCACAGAGCCCAAGGCCCCGGGGGCTCTGTGCATTGGCCGCAAGTGAGCCATTTCTCGGAAATCTGCGATTCTGGCTCAAAATGCACGTCTGTAGAGTGCTTTTTGCCAGAGCTCCCCTAGATATATCTATATCTATATCTTTATCTGTATCTATAGATATCTCTATATCTATCTATCTATCCATCTATCTATCTAACTATCTATCTATCTATCTATCTATCTATCTATCTATCTATGTATCTATGGATTTCTCTCTCTCTTTCTATATATATATTTATATATATATGGTGATTTTTATAACAAAAGGCTGTGTTTTCCTTAGACATTTGAGATCAGACAGGCCGCTCCTAGCACCTCCACCTCCCCGCAGTGTGGACACCGGGCGTTCCAGAGCCACAATTCAGCATGATCTCTTTTCATCCCAGAGGCCCCGGGGCTCCTTCCTAAGGCCTCGGCTCCTTCCCGCTTTCCGCAGTGGAAATCAGACTTCAGGACGGAAGCAGACACCTCCCTCGCCCTCACCTTTCTGCCTGGGATGGTCGTGATGGTCCCCGTGGACGCATTCAAAATGAAGAAATGAAAGGCTCAGAGAGCTGATCGCAAAGCTCCTAAGGCACGGAGGCCGAATTCAGACCCACAGCTGTCTGCAGTGTCTCCCAGCTGACCTCTTTCCAGCGGGTGACGGCCCCCATGGACGGAGGGGCCAAAGCATCCCTGGCTACGCTGTCTGTGGGTGGCCGTGAACCCTGCAAGAGGATACAGAGACGAATGAGACGTAGTTTGTACCTCTAGGAGCTCAAAGTGTCAGTGAGTGCTCCTCCAACTTCGCTACCCCAGTACCCGCAGATGACCGAGCATCGCCCACAGAGCCCCAAGGCCCCGGGAGGGCTGTGCATTTGCCGCAAGTGAGCCTTTTCTCGGAAGTCTGCGATTCTGGCTCGAAATGGACGTCACCAGAGAGCTTTTTGCCAAAGCTACCATATACATATATATGCATATATATGTTCATCTATATGCATATATATGTATATGGTGGATTTTCGAAGGAAACCTGCGTGGACCCCTGGTCTACCACAGAAGACAGGCCGCTCCTAGCACCTCCACCTCCCCGCAGTGTGGACACCGGGCGTTCCAGAGCCACAATTCAGCATGATCTCTTTTCATCCCAGAGGCCCCGGGGCTCCTTCCTAAGGCCTCGGCTCCTTCCCGCTTTCCGCAGTGGAAATCAGACTTCAGGACGGAAGCAGACACCTCCCTCTCCCTCACCTTTCTGCCTGGGATGGTCGTAATGGTCCCCGTGGACACATTCAAAATGAAGAAATGAAAGGCTCAAAGAGCTGATCGCAAAGCTCCTAAGGCACGGAGGCCGAATTCAGACCCACAGCTGTCTGCAGTGTCTCCCAGCTGACTCTTTCCAGCGGGTGACGGCCCCCATGGACGGAGGGGCCAAAGCATCCCTGGCTACGCTGTCTGTGGGTGGCCGTGAACCCTGCAAGAGGATACAGAGACGAATGAGACGTAGTTTGCCTCTAGGAGCTCAAAGTGTCAGTGAGTGCTCCTCCTTCGGTAGCCCAGTACAAGCAGATGACCCGAGGCATGTACAGAGGCCCAAGGCGGGAGCTCTGTGCATTGGCGCAAGTGAGCCATTTTCTGAAAATCTGCGATTCTGGCTCAAAATGCACGTCTGTAGAATTGCTTTTGCCAGAGCTCCTAGATATATCTATATCTATATCTTTATCTAACATCTATGAAATATCTCTATATCTATCTATCTATCCATCTATCTATCTAACTATCTATCTATCTATCTATCTATCTATCTATGTATAGTTCTCTCTCTCTTTCTATATATATATTTATATATATATATGGTGATTTTATAACAAAAGGCTGTGTTTTCATGGTATTTGAGATCAGACAGGCGCTCCTAGCACCTCACCTCCCATGGTGTGGACACGAGTTGTCCAGAGCCACAATTCAAGCATGGAAATCTCTTTTTCATCCCAGAGGCCCAGGAGGCTCCTTCCCTGGAAGCCTCAGCTTTCCTTCCCGCTTTCCGCCCAGTGGAAATCAGACCAGGGCGAGGAAACCTTGAACCTCCCGCCCTCACCTTTCTGCCTGGGATGGTCGTGATGGTCCCCGTGGGCGCATTCAAAATGAAGAAATGAAAGGCTCAGAGAGCTGATCGCAAAGCTCCTAAGGCACGGAGGCCGATTCAGACCCACAGCTGTCTGCGGTGTCTCCCAGCTGACCTCTTTCCAGCGGGTGACGGCCCCCATGGACGGAGGGCCCAAAGCATCCCTGGCTACGCTGTCTGTGGGTGGCCGAGAACCCTGCAAGAGGATACAGAGGCGAATGAGACGTAGTTTGTACCTCTAGGAGCTCAAAGTGTCAGTGAGTGCTCCTCCAACTTCGCTACCCCAGTACCCGCAGATGACCGAGCATCGCCCACAGAGCCCCAAGGCCCCGGGAGGGCTGGGCATTTGCCGCAAGTGAGCCTTTTCTCGGAAGTCTGCGATTCTGGCTCGAAATGGACGTCACCAGAGAGCTTTTTGCCAAAGCTGCCATATACATATATATGCATATATATGTTCATCTATATGCATATATATGTATATGGTGGATTTTCGAAGGAAACCTGCCTGGACCCCTGCTCTACCACAGAAGACAGGCCGCTCCTCGCACCTCCACCTCCCCGCAGTGTGGACACGGGGCGTTCCACAGCCACAATTCAGCATGATCTCTTTTCATCCCAGAGGCCCCGGGGCTCCTTCCTAAGGCCTCGGCTCCTTCCGGCTTTCCGCAGTGGAAATCAGACTTCAGGACGGAAGCAGACACCTCCCTCGCCCTCACCTTTCTGCCTAGGATGGTCGTGATGGTCCCCGTGGACGCATTCAAAATGAAGAAATGAAAGGCTCAGAGAGCTGATCGCAAAGCTCCTAAGGCACGGAGGCCGAATTCAGACCCACAGCTGTCTGCAGTGTCTCCCAGCTGACCTCTTTTCAGCGGGTGACGGCCCCCATGGACGGAGGGGCCAAAGCATCCCTGGCTACGCTGTCTGTGGGTGGCCCTGAACCCTGCAAGAGGATACAGAGACGAATGAGACGTAGTTTGTGCCTCTAGGAGCTCAAAGTGTCAGTGAGTGCTCCTCCAACTTCGCTACCCCAGTACCCGCAGATGACCGAGCATAGCCCACAGAGCCCCAAGGCCCCGGGAGGGCTGTGCATTTGCCGCAAGTGAGCCTTTTCTCGGAAGTCTGCGATTCTGGCTCGAAATGGACGTCACCAGAGAGCTTTTTGCCAAAGCTACCATATACACATATATGCATATATATGTTCATCTATATGCATATATATGTATATGGTGGATTTTCGAAGGAAAACTGCGTGGACCCCTGCTCTACCACAGAAGACAGGCCGCTCCTCGCACCTCCACCTCCCAGCAGTGTGGACACCGGGCGTTCCAGAGCCACAATTCAGCATGATCTCTTTTCATCCCAGAGGCGCCGGGGCTCCTTCCTAAGGCCAAGGCCCCTTCCCGCTTTCCGCAGTTCAAATCAGACTTCAGGACGGAAGCAGACATCTCCCTCTCCCTCACCTTTCTGCCTGGGATTGTCGTAATGGTCCCCGTGGACGCATTCAAAATGAAGAAATGAAAGGCTCAAAGAGCTGATCGCAAAGCTCCTAAGGCACGGAGGCCGAATTCAGACCCACAACTGTCTGCAGTGTCTCCCAGCTGACCTCTTTCCAGCGGGTGACGGCCCCCATGGACGGAGGGGCCAAAGCATCCCTGGCTACGCTGTCTGTGGGTGGCCGTGAACCCTGCAAGAGGATACAGAGACGAATGAGACGTAGTTTGTACCTCTAGGAGCTCAAAGTGTCACTGAGTGCTCCTCCAACTTCGCTACCCCAGTACCGCAGATGACCGAGCATCGCCCACAGAGCCCCAAGGCCCCGGGAGGGCTGTGCATTTGCCGCAAGTGAGCCTTTCTCGGAAGTCTGCGATTCTGGCTCGAAATGGACGTCACCAGAGAGCTTTTTGCCAAAGCTACCATATACATATATATGCATATATATGTTCATCTATATGCATATATATGTATATGGTGGATTTTCGAAGGAAACCTGCGTGGACCCTGGTCTACCACAGAAGACAGGCCGCTCCTAGCACCTCCACCTCCCCGCAGTGTGGACACCGGGCGTTCCAGAGCCACAATTCAGCATGATCTCTTTTTCATCCAAGAGGCCCCGGGGCTCCTTCCTAAGGCCTCGGCTCCTTCCCGCTTCCCGCAGTGGAAATCAGACTTCAGGACGGAAGCAGACACCTCCCTCTCCCTCACCTTTCTGCCTGGGATGGTCGTAATGGTCCCCGTGGACGCATTCAAAATGAAGAAATGAAAGACTGAAAGAGCTGATCGCAAAGCTCCTAAGGCACGGAGGCCGAATTCAGACCCACAGCTGTCTGCAGTGTCTCCCAACTGAACTCTTTCCAGCGGGTGACGGCCGCCATGGACGCAGGGGCCAAAGCATCCCTGGGTGCGCTGTCTGTGGGTGGCCCTGAACCCTGCAAGAGCATACAGAGACGAATGAGACGTGGTTTGTACCTCTAGGAGCTCAAAGTGTCAGTGAGTGCTCCTCCAACTTCGGTACCCCAGTACCCGCAGATGACCGAGCATCGCCCACAGAGCCCCAAGGCCCCGGGAGGGCTGTGCATTTGCCGCAAGTGAGCCTTTTCTCGGAAGTCTACGATTCTGGCTCAAAATGGACGTCACCAGAGAGCTTTTGGCCAAAGCTACCATATACATATATATGCATATATATATTCATCTATATGCATATATATGTATATGGTGGATTTTCGAAGGAAACCTGCGTGGACCCCTGGTCTACCACAGAAGACAGGCCGCTCCTAGCACCTCCACCTCCCGCAGTGTGGACACCGGGCGTTCCAGAGCCCCAATTCAGCATGATCTCTTTTCATCCCAGAGGCCCCGGGGCTGCTTCCTAAGGCCTCGGCTCCTTCCCGCTTTCCGCAGTGGAAATCAGACTTCAGGACGGAAGCAGACACCTCCCTCGCCCTCACCTTTCTGCCTCGGATGGTCATCATGGTCCCCGTGGACGCATTCAAAATGAAGAAATGAAAGGCTCAGAGAGCTGATCGCAAAGCTCCTAAGTCACGGAGGCCGAATTCAGACCCACAGCTGTCTGCAGTGTCTCCCAGCTGAACTCTTTCCAGCGGGTGACGGCCCCCATGGACGGAGGGGCCAAAGCATCCCTGGCTACGCTGTCTGTGGGTGGCCGTGAACCCTGCAAGAGGATACAGAGACGAATGAGACATAGTTTGTACCTCTAGGAGGTCAAAGTGTCAGTGAGTGCTCCTCCAACTTCGGTACCCCAGTACCCGCAGATGACCGAGCATCGCCCACAGAGCCCCAAGGCCCCGGGAGGGCTGTGCATTTGCCGCAAGTGAGCCTTTTCTCGGAAGTCTGCGATTCTGGCTCGAAATGGACGTCACCAGAGAGCTTTTGCCAAAGCTACCATATACATATATATGCATATATATGTTCATCTAAATGCATATATATGTATATGGTGGATTTTCGAAGGAAACCTGCGTGGACCCCTGGTCTACCACAGAAGACAGGCCGCTCCTAGCACCTCCACCTCCCCACAGTGTGGACACCGGGCGTTCCAGAGCCACAATTCAGCATGATCTCTTTTCATCCCAGGGCCCCGGGGCTCCTTCCTAAGGCCTCGGCTCCTTCCCGCTTTCCGCAGTGGAAATCAGACTTCAGGACGGAAGCAGACACCTCCCTCTCCCTCACCTTTCTGCGTGGGATGGTCGTAATGGTCCCCGTGGACGCATTCAAAATGAAGAAATGAAAGGCTCAAAGAGCTGATCGCAAAGCTCCTAAGGCACGCAGGCCGAATTCAGACCCACAGCTGTCTGCAGTGTCTCCCAACTGAACTCTTTCCAGCAGTTGACGGCCGCCATGGACGCAGGCGCCAAAGCATCCCTGGGTACGCTGTCTGTGGGTGGCCGTGAACCCCGCAAGAGCATACAGAGACGAATGAGACGTAGTTTGTATCTAGGAGCTCAAAGTGTCAGTGAGTGTTCCTCCAACTTCGGTACCCCAGTCTCCGCAGAAGACCGAGCATCGCCCACAGAGCCCCAAGGCCCCGGGAGGGCTGTGCATTTGCCGCAAGTGAGCGATTTTCTCGGAAGTCTGCGATTCTGGCTCAATGGATGTCCTGAGAGCTTTTGCCAAAGCTACCATATACATATATATGCATATATATGTTCATCTATATGCATATATATGTATATGGTGGATTTCGAGACACCTGCGTGGACTCTGGTCTACAGAAGACAGGCGGCTCTAGCACCTCCACCTCCCGCAGTGTGGTTTGGGCGTTCAGAGCCACAGTCCATGATCTCTTTTCATCCCAGAGGCCCCGGAACCATTCCTGAGCCTGGGCTCCTTCCCGATTTCGCAGTGGAAGTCAGACGAGACAGGCAGACACCTCCTCTCCCTCACCTTCTGCCTCGGATGGTCGTAATGATCCCCGGGGACGCATTCAAAATGAAGAAATGAAGGCTCAAAGAGCTGATCGCAAAGCTCCTAAGGCACGGAGGCCGAATTCAGACCCACAGCTGTCTGCAGTGTCTCCCAACTGAACTCTTTCCAGCGGGTGACGGCCGCCATGGACGCAGGGGCCAAAGCATCCTGGGTACGCTGTCTGTGGGTGGCCCTGAACCCTGCAAGAGCATACAGAGAGGAATGAGACGTAGTTTGTACCTCTAGGAGCTCAAAGTGTCAGTGAGTGCTCCTCCAACTTCGGTACCCCAGTCTCTGCAGAAGACCGAGCATCGCCCCCAGAGCCCCAAGGCCCCACGGCCCCGGGAGGGCTGTGCATTTGCCGTAAGTGAGCCTTTTCTCCGAAGTCTGCGATTCTGGCTCAAAATGGACGTCACCAGAGAGCTTTTTGCCAAAGCTACCATATACATATATATGCATATATATGTTCATCTATGCATATATATGTATATGGTGGATTTTCGAAGGAAACCTGCGTGGACCCCTGCTCTACCACAGAAGACAGGCCGCTCCTCGCACCTCCACCTCCCCGCAGTGTGGACACCGGGCGTTCCAGAGCCACAATTCCAGCATGATCTCCTTTTTCATCCAGAGGCCAGGGCTCCTTCCTAAAGGCCTCATTTCCTTCCAGCTTTCGCGTGGGAAATCCCAGACTTGAGGGACGAGCGGAACACCTCCTCTCTCCCTCACCTTTCTGCCTGGGATGGTCGTAATGGTCCCCGTGGACACGCATTCCAAAATGAAGAAATGAAAGGCTCAAAGAGCTGATCACTTAAAGCTCCTAAGGCACGGAGGCCGAATTCAGACCCACAGCTGTCTGCAGTATCTCCCAACTGAACTCTTTCCAGCGGGTGACAGCCGCCATGGACGCAGGGGCCAAAGCATCCCTGGGTACGCTGTCTGTGGGTGGCCCTGAACCCTGCAAGAGCATACAGAGACGAATGAGACGTAGTTTGTACCTCTAGGAGCTCAAAGTGTCAGAGAGTGCTCCTCCAACTTCGGTACCCCAGTACCCGCAGATGACCGAGCTTCGCCCACAGAGCCCCAATGCCCCGGGAGGACTGTGCATTTGCCGCAAGTGAGCATTTTCTCGGAAGTCTGCGATTCAGGCTCAAAATGGATGTCACCAGAGAGCTTTTTGCCAAAGCTACCATATACATATATATGCATATATATGTTCATCTATATGCATATATATGTATATGGTGGATTTTCGAAGGAAACCTGCGTGGACTCCTGGTCTACCACAGAAGACAGGCCGCTCCTAGCACCTCCACCTCCCCGCAGTGTGGACACCGGGCGTTCAAGAGCCACAATTCAGCATGATCTCTTTTCATCCCAGAGGCCCCGGGGCTCCTTCCTAAGGCCTCGGCTCCTTCCCGCTTTCCGCAGTGGAAATCAGACTTCAGGACGGCAGCAGACACATCCCACTCCCTCACCTTTCTGCCTGGGATGGTCATAATGGTCCCCGTGGACGCATTCAAAATGAAGAAATGAAAGGCTCAAAGAGCTGATCGCAAAGCTCCTAAGGCACGGAGGCCGAATTCAGACCCACAGCTGTCTGCGGTGTCTCCCAGCTGACCTCTTTCCAGCGGGTGACGGCCCCCATGGACGGAGGGCCAAAAGCATCCCTGGCTACGCTGTCTGTGGGTGGCCGTGAACCCTGCAAGAGGATACAGAGACGAATGAGACGTAGTTTGTACCTCTAGGAGCTCAAAGTGTCAGTGAGTGCTCCTCCAACTTCGCTACCCCAGTACCCGCAGATGACCGAGCATCGCCCACAGAGCCCCAAGGCCCCGGGAGGGCTGTGCATTTGCCGCAAGTGAGCCTTTTCTCGGAAGTCTGTGATTCTGGCTCAAAATGGACGTCACCAGAGAGCTTTTTGCCAAAGCTACCATATACATATATATGCATATAAATGTTCATCTATATGCATATATATGTATATGGTGGATTTTCGAAGGAAACCTGCGTGGACCCCTGGTCTACCACAGAAGACAGGCCGCTCCTACCACCTCCACCTCCCCGCAGTGTGGACACCGGGCGTTCCAGAGCCACAATTCAGCATGATCTCTTTTCATCCCAGAGGCCCCGGGGCTCCTTCCTAAGGCCTCGGCTTCTTCCCGCTTTCCGCAGTGGAAATCAGACTTCAGGACGGAAGCAGACACCTCCCTCGCCCTCACCTTTCTGCCTGGGATGGTCGTGATGGTCCCCGTGGACGCATTCAAAATGAAGAAATGAAAGGCTCAAAGAGCTGATCGCAAAGCTCCTAAGGCACGGAGGCCGAATTCAGACCCACAGCTGTCTGCAGTGTCTCCCAACTGAACTCTTTCCAGCAGGTGACGGCCGCCATGGACGCAGGGGCCAAAGCATCCCTGGGTACGCTGTCTGTGGGTGGCCCTGAACCCTGCAAGAGCATACAGAGACGAATGAGACGTAGTTTGTACCTCTAGGAGCTCAAAGTGTCAGTGAGTGCTCCTCCAACTTCGGTACCCCAGTACCCGCAGATGACCGAGCATAGCCCACAGAGCCCCAAGGCCCCGGGAGGGCTGTGCATTTGCCGCAAGTGAGCCTTTCTCGGAAGTCTGCGATTCTGGCTCAAAATGGACGTCACCAGAGAGCTTTTCGCCAAAGCTACCATATACATATATATGCATATATATATTCATCTATATGCATATATATGTATATGGTGGATTTTCGAAGGAAACCTGCGTGGACCCCTGGTCTACCACAGAAAACAGGCCGCTCCTAGCACCTCCACCTCCCCGCAGTGTGGACACCGGGCGTTCCAGAGCCACAATTCAGCATGATCTTTTTTCATCCCAGAGGCCCCGGGGCTCCTTCCTAAGGCCTCGGCTCCTTCCCGCTTTCCGCAGTGGAAATCAGACTTCAGGACGGAAGCAGACACCTCCCTCGCCCTCACCTTTCTGCCTGGGATGGTCGTGATGGTCCCCGTGGACGCATTCAAAATGAAGAAATGAAAGGCTCAGAGAGCTGATCGCAAAGCTCTAAGGCACGGAGGCCGAATTCAGACCCACAGCTGTCTGCAGTGTCTCCCAGCTGACCTCTTTCCAGCGGGTGACGGCCCCCATGGACGGAGGGGCCAAAGCATCCCTGGCTACGCTGTCTGTGGGTGGCCGTGAACCCTGCAAGAGGATACAGAGACGAATGAGACGTAGTTTGTACCTCTGGGAGCTCAAAGTGTCAGTGAGTGCTCCTCCAACTTCGCTACCCCAGTACCCGCAGATGACCGAGCATCGCCCATAGAGCCCCAAGGCCCCGGGAGGGCTGTGCGTTTGCCGCAAGTGAGCCTTTTCTCGGAAGTCTGCGATTCTGGCTCAAAATGGACGTCACCAGAGAGCTTTTTGCCAAAGCTACCATATACATATATATGCATATATATGGTCATCTATATGCATATATATGTATATGGTGGATTTTCGAAGGAAAACTGCGTGGACCCCTGCTCTACCACAGAAGACAGGCCGCTCCTCGCACCTCCACCTCCCGGCAGTGTGGACACCGGGCGTTCCAGAGCCACAATTCAGCATGATCTCTTTTTCATCCCAGAGGCCCCGGGGCTCCTTCCTAAGGCCTCGGCTCCTTCCCGCTTTCCGCAGTGGAAATCAGACTTGAGGACGGAAGCAGACACCTCCCTCTCCCTCACCTTTCTGCCTGGGATGGTTGTAATGGTCCCCGTGGACGCAGTCAAAATGAAGAAATGAAAGGCTCAAAGAGCTGATCGCAAAGCTCCTAAGGCACGGAGGCCGAATTCAGACCCACAGCTGTCTGCAGTGTCTCCCAACTGAACTCTTTCCAGCGGGTGACGGCCGCCATGGACGCAGGGGCCAAAGCATCCCTGGTACGCTGTCTGTGGGTGGCCCTGAACCCTGCAAGAGCATACAGAGACGAATGGGACGTAGTTTGTACCTCTAGGAGCTCAAAGTGTCAGTGAGTGCTCCTCCAACTTCGGTACCCCAGTACCCGCAGATGACCGAGAATCGCCCACAGAGCCCCAAGGCCCCGGGAGGGCTGTGCATTTGCCCCAAGTGAGCCTTTTCTCGGAAGTCTGCGATTCTGGCTCAAATGGACGTCACCAGAGAGCTTTTTGCCAAAGCTACCATATACATATATATGCATATATATGTTCATCTATATGCATATATATGTATATGGTGGATTTTCGAAGGAAACCTACGTGGACCCCTGGTCTACCACAGAAGACAGGCCGCTCCTAGCACCTCCACCTCCCCGCAGTGGGGACACCGGGCGTTCCAGAGCCACAATTCCGCATGATCTCTTTTCATCCCAGAGGCCCCGGGGCTCCTTCTAAGGCCTCGGCTCCTTCCCGCTTTCCGCAGTGGACATCAGACTTCAGGACGGAAGCAGACACCTCCCTCACCCTCACCTTTCTGCCTGGGATGGTCGTAATGGTCCCCGTGGACGCATTCAAAATGAAGAAATGAAAGGCTCAAAGAGCTGATCGCAAAGCTCCTAAGGCACGGAGGCCGAATTCAGACCCACAGCTGTCTGCAGTGTCTCCCAACAGAACTCTTTCCAGCGGGTGACGGCCGCCATGGACGCAGGGGCCAAAGCATCCCTGGGTACGCTGTCTGTGGGTGGCCCTGAACCCTGCAAGAGCATACAGAGACGAATGAGACGTAGTTTGTACCTCTAGGAGCTCAAAGTGTCAGTGAGTGCTCCTCCAACTTAGGTACCCCAGTCTCCGCAGAAGACCGAGCATCGCCCACAGAGCCCCAAGGCCCCGGGAGGGCTGTGCATTTGCCGCAAGTGAGCCTTTTCTCGGAAGTCTGCGATTCTGGCTCAAAATGGACGTCACTAGAGAGCTTTTTGCCAAAGCTACCATATACATATATATGCAT
>NW_024349665.1:0-511 GCF_902729225.1 Pteropus medius
TATTTGACTAAAGTCCATCCATATTTTTGCAAATGGTAAGATTTCATTAAACTACTAGAAGAAAACATAGGCAGTGCTCTCTGACATTGCTCTTAATCATAGCTCTTCTCATGTATCTCCTCGGGCAAGAGAAATGACAAAACAAACAAACAAACAAACAAACAAACAAACAAATGGGACTACATCAAACGGAAAACTGTTTGCACAGAAAAGGAAACTATCAACAAAATGAAAAGATAACCAACTGAATGGGAGAAGTTTGCCAATGATACACTTGATAAGGGGCTAATATCTAAAATTTACTAAAATCTCATACAACCCAACACCAAAAAAAGCGAGCAATCAATCAAGAAATGGACGGAGGACCTGAGTATACATTTCCGCAAAGAAAACGTACGGATGGCCCACTGACATATGAAAAAATGCTCATGTCACTAATCATCAGAGAAATGCCAATTAAAACCACAATGAGATACCACCTCACACTAGTCAGAGTGGCTATCATCAATAA
>NW_024349666.1:0-710 GCF_902729225.1 Pteropus medius
TGTCAGTAACAAGAATGTAATGGAGATCCCACTACAAATCCTACAGATATCAATAAAATAAGAAAGTATTCAAAACAACTTTATGCCAATACCTATGGCAATTTAGATAAAATGGACAAGTGCCCAGAAAGATGCAGAGCAATTGTAACTCATAAGGTGACAAAAACAATAGAAAATCTTACTAGTTGTATATCTATTAAATAAATTGAAACTGTTATTTAAAATTCTTCCCATGGAGAAATCTTCAGACTAAGCTTTACTAGTGAATTCTCTCAAATATTTATGGGAGAAATAACACTTATATTTCTTAAAAATAGAGAAAATATATATTTTTTATGAGGAAAGTATAATCTTGATTTCAAAACCAGCAAAAGATGTTACAAGAACATGAAATTAGATAACAATATATTCCAGGGATATAGATGTAAGAATTTTAAGAAAACATAAATAAGTTAAATCTAGCAATATATATAAAAAGATAATAATACACCATACTACGTGAATCTAAAAGTCACTAGAATCCATAAGTAGCTTCTACTAACAAACATACAAATAGATAACTCAATAGAAACAAACAAATACATAGACAACACAACAGAATAAAGGTATAAGACTAGAACAAAAGGGGACATCTGATAGGTGAATAAACACGTGAAATACTAGTATACACCCACCAGAATAGTTAAAATGAAAAAAAAAAAATAGCAAGT
>NW_024349667.1:0-1746 GCF_902729225.1 Pteropus medius
TCTAATCTCTTACCCTAAGCCTAAACCCAATCCTAACCCTAACCCGAACCCTAACCTAAACCTAATTCTACCCCTAACCCTAACCGAACCACTATCTTTAAAATCTAACCATAACCCGAACCCTAACCCTAACCCTATCACTGATCATAACCTTAAAACTGAAATTAATCCTAACCCTAATTCTAATTATAACCTTAACAAAAACCCAAGTTTAAATTTTAAACTGAAAATAACCCTGACCATAACTCCTTACACTTAACCATAACCCAAAGTTTAACTCTAAAACTAACCCTAACAATATCCCTAACCCTAACATTAACCCAAACAGTGATCTTAACACTAAAACTAAAGCTAATCCTAACCCTAATTCTAATCCAAACACTAACACTAACCCTAACCCTAAATTTTACACTAACAATAAAACTAAACCTGAAAACTTACATTAAACATAACCCTAATGCTAACTTTTACTCTAAAACTAAATCTAATCCTAACCCTATCCCTAAACATCACCCTAACCTTAACTCTAACACTCACTCTAACCCTTATCGCAACACTAAAACCAAAACTAAACGTAAACCTAATTCTAATCCTAACCCTAAATTTTACACTAACAATAACACTATCCCTAACCACTTATCCTCACCTGAGCTCTAAACCTAAAGCTAAGCCTAACCCAAACACTAACCCTAAACATAACTCTAACTCTAACCTAAACCTAAACCTAACCTGAACCCTAAACATATACGTAATCCTAAAATAAACCTTAAGGAAACCCTAACAATAACCCTAAACTAAGTATACCCTAACCAGAACTCTAACCCTATCCCTAACGTGAACACAAATTCCTTATGGTTAACCTAACTCTAACACTAATTTAAAGGTAGAACTAACACTAACCCTAATGCTATTCTTAAAATTAACCCTCACTTTGATTCAAACCCTAATAGTACAGATAAACCTAACCCTAATTCTAAGCCTAAACATTACACTAACCCTAAGTCTGAACCAATCCTAAAACTAAAGCTAAAATTACCCCTAATTCTAACCTTAAATTTTACCCAACAATAAACCTAACCCTACTGATTTACCCTAACCCTAATCCTAAACCTATCCCGAAACTAAAACTAACTCAAAACCTAACAATAACCCTAACCATAACCTATCCTAACCCTACCCCTAACCCTAATACTAATCATAACTCTAACCTCTTAACCTAACCCTAATACTGACCCTAACCCTAACAGTAACCCCTTATTCTAACACTAACCCTAAACTTAATCCAGAACCGTAACTGTAACCCTAAACCTAACCGTAACCCCAAACTTAACGCTGACCTGAACACTAAAACTAAAGCTAATACTAACCATAACTCTAATCCTGAACTTAACACTAACCCTAACCCTAAATTTTGAACACACAATAACCCTAAACTTAACCTCTTTCCTAAACATAACCCTAAATATAACTTTAAGTCTAAAACTAACCCTACACTTAACCCTAAATCAAACATTAACCCGAACCCTGAACCTCACCCTAAAAATAAAGCTAATGCGAACAATAATTCTAAACCTAACCCTAACACTAACCCTAACACTGATACTAACCATAAACTAAAGCTTACCCTAAAACTAATTCTAAACCTAATGCTGAATTTTACACCAACAATAAACCTAAACCTAACGAATTACCCTAAACTGAACCCTAAACTTAAAGCTAACACTAACCCTACCACTAAACCTAACC
>NW_024349668.1:0-512 GCF_902729225.1 Pteropus medius
GGTCCAGTTGGCACCAGGGACCAGTGTTCCTATGAGAATCTGATGCCTGATGATCTGAGGTGGAGCTGAGGCTGTGATGCTGGCGCTGGGGAGCGGCTGCAAATACAGATGAAGCTTCGCTCGCTGGCCCACAGCTCACCTCCTACTGTGTGGCCTTGTTCCTAACAGGCCCTGACCAGCAGTGGTCCACGGCCCAGGGGTTGGGGACCCCTGCTGTAGAGTATTGGTTGTTTACTCACGTGATCACTTGGCTGGTGGGGAGCTGCAGGTGCTGCCACTGCCCAGTACCTCCAGAGTATACCTTACCACGTGTTGCTCTCTCAGGAAAAGATGGAATGCATATCTCTTTCACACAATCATAAAGTTGAAAAATCATAAAGTGAACCACTGTTAAATCCGCGACTGTCTATAACTGACTCCTTTGTCGCAATTCCTATCTCCTGCCCTTCCCCCACCCCACCCCCCAGCTCTGTTTATGGAGAGCTCAGGTATGTAGAACAAAAAGCAGGGCT
>NW_024349669.1:0-915 GCF_902729225.1 Pteropus medius
TATGGTTAGGGTTTGCTTAGGGTTAGTGTTAGGGTTAGGGTTAGTGTTGAGGTTAGGTTTAGCATAGGGTTAATGTAAGGGGTTAGGTTAAGGGTTATAGTTAACTTAAAATTTAGGGTTAGGGTTAGAGTTAGAATTAGGTTTAGGAGTAGGTTTAGTTTTAGGGTTATTTTCAGGGTTAGTGGTAGTGTTACTGTTAGGGTTATGCTTTAGTGCTAGGTTCTGGGTTAGGGTGAGAGATAGTGTTAAGGAATAGGTTTAGGATTAGGGTTAGTATTAGGGTTAGGTTTAGCATTAGCATTATGTTTAGAAGAAGTTTAGAGTTAGGATTAGTGTTAGAGTTAAGGATATGGTTAGAGTTAGGTTAAGGTTAGTTTTAAGGTGAGGGTCAGCTTTAGATTATGGTTAAGTTTAGGTTTGTGTTAGGGTTAGGGTTAAGATTAAGGTTAAGGTTAAGGTAAGAGATTACTCTGAATTAGTGTTAGGATTAGGGTTAGCATTAGAGGTTACGTTAGGTTAAGTGTTAGAGTTAGGTTTAGGTTAGGGTTAGGTTTAGGGTTAGGGCGAATGTAAGAGTCAAGGTTAGCATTAATTTTATGGTTAGTATTAGGGTATGGGCTTAGGGTTATTGTTATTCTTTGTGTAAAATTTAGGGTAGTGTTAGAATTAGGTTTAAGTTTAGCTTTAGATTTTGTGTTAGGAACTGTGTTACAGTTAGTGTTAGGTTTGTTTTTAAGGTTTGAGTTAGATTTAGGTTTAGAGTAAGGGTTAGAGTTAGTTTTAGATTTAAATTAGTGTTAGGGCTAGGTTTAGGGTCAGGTGTTAAGTGTAGGGTTATTGTTAGTGTGAAACTTAGGGTTAGGTTTAGGGTTAGTGTTAGGTTTAGGGTTAGGTTTAGGTTTAGGGTCATGTTAG
>NW_024349670.1:0-341 GCF_902729225.1 Pteropus medius
GCAAATGCACAGCCCTCCCGGGGCCTTGGGGCTCTGTGGGCGATGCTCGGTCTTCTGCGGAGACTGGGGTACTGAAGTTGGAGGAGCACTCACTGACACTTTTAGCTCCTAGAGGTACAAACTACGTCTCATTCGTCTCTGTATGCTCTTGCAGGGTTCAGGGCCACCCACAGACAGCGTACCCAGGGATGCTTTGGCCCCTGCGTCCATGGCGGCCGTCACCCGCCGGAAAGAGTTGGGTTGGGAGACACTGCAGACAGCTGTGTGTCTGAATTCGGCCTCCGTGCCTTAGGAGCTTTGCGATCAGCTCTTTGAGCCTTTCATTTCTTCCTTTTGAATGC
>NW_024349671.1:0-347 GCF_902729225.1 Pteropus medius
ATATAAAACTGTCATTCTACTTCTATAATTTCAAGGTGGAACTAGACATTTTTTTCATCTCACAATGTCAGCTTTATTTTTTCCTAATGCCAGAGGCTTCTCATACCCATGTTTAGTTCTGATTCTCCATATCTAATCTTCTCTAGACCTTGGCAACCATCTGTGGTTAAACCTGGTGGAACTGTGTGTTGAACAAGAGACAATAAACTGCTGCGAGAGACCCTGAGGAGAAGGAGGAGTACACGGGCTTTAGTTAGAACAAAAACTTTCTAGGAAGCTATTTCAGTTGTTCAGATGGATTTTGTTCAGATGGATTTTGTATTTGTACGGGGTCCAAGGTCCAAACT
>NW_024349672.1:0-422 GCF_902729225.1 Pteropus medius
TTTTTCCTCCAGTAAAACAGAACTAGTATAGTCTTTAAAACCTTTAAACATGATTTGGAAAGATGATTCTCTATGTAATGTAAATCCAAATATAAAATAAAATTTTTCAGCAATTAGAGAAAATGTGAATTTTTCAATTACCAATTTCTTTTTTGGCAAAATTGAACTTTCTTCATGTTATTCTTTTATTTATTTATTTATAATTTAAAAAAATGTGAAATTTTCAATTACCAACTTCTTTTTTCTTGGCAAAATTGAACTTTCTTCATGCTATTCTTTTATTTATCTATTATTTATTTATTTATTTATTTATTTATTTATTTATTTATTTATTTATTTATAATAAAAAAGTCTGGTTAATTCAGTTAATTCCTAGCTTCCAGTGAACATTTTAACTAATCGAATGCGTTGGAAATGGTTTT
>NW_024349673.1:0-10202 GCF_902729225.1 Pteropus medius
CTGTGGCACTTTCTCATGGTGGGGGCTCGGCGGGGGTGGCTTACGGACACATACTTTGCCCTTTTTAGTGTCCAACACGTAAACGTTGGACTCTCCCTCCTTATACAGCCACCACTTACGCTACAAGTGCATGTGCACATGCACGCACACAGGTCATGAGGACAGACACCAGCTCCGAGACAGTCACTGGGAACCAGTGCTTTACAAAACGTGCTCACTGACCACTGATGGCTTCCAGAATGTGACCTGCGGTTTGACAGATGCAGAAGAAAAAGCAATTACGCAATTTTCCTCAGTCGCATTTCACAGATCTGAAATGTAAATCATGATTTGCAAAGAAATTAGGGGGCGTTCTTAAGACGGACACATTCTCGAGCGTCTGAGCATGCATTCAGGGGCGGCCCCGGGGACTCGACGCCCGACGCTCGTGCGCGGGGCACAGTCCGCTCGGCCGGCGCAGTCTCGTTGGATTCACACGTTAACACTTATTTCTGTTAAATTTACAATTCTCTTGTATTGCGTTATGTCCAAAATTCTCAAAAAGAGGCCAAAGTCTCCGAGTGGCTTTCGGCAACGCGAAGGACCGGTAAAAGCAGTAGCAACACAAGAAGCCATGGCAGGTCGCCCGAGCAGGATGTCAGAATGTGCGGCTGCGCACACGTCACGGGGCCTGGTGGCTTTGCAGAGAGGCGTCGAGAGGGAAGAGGACACAGAGGGGTGCCGGTGGATTCTGAACACGGGGCCTGAGGGGCTGTAGCCGCCTTCGGTCTCTGATGCCGCGTGTGTCATTCTCAACGGCAGCGTGAGGCCACCGGAGTGTTGCGTATAGCGACCTTTCTCGTAAAGTGACGGTTTTCCCACTGAGCAACACTACAGTAACGCTGTCCAGTAACGATGGAAAGCATCATTTATTATCAAAAACAGGGAAAAGAAGAACATCCTGGAGGCATGATTTAAAGGGACACCCCGTGTGGGATCAGGTCACACTCTTCCTCTGACACCTGTGCAGCATTAATGACAAAGGGACTCCTTGGCGTAACTTGAAATAAAGCACTAGTGATCTTGAAATCAAGACACCATCTGGACCGCACCAAACCCCGGTGGCAGCGAGCGAAGGACTGAGCGCTGCCATTACGTCTGAGGCGGGAACGTGGTTTTACGTGCAGACGAAATGGCAGGTATGCCGAGCCCGAAACAGCCCGACACGGACTTGGCGAGGGAGGAGGACGGGGGGACAACTTGGTAAATCGCCAAGGAGCCATGATGCAGTGTCACATCCTGGATGACTTTGTGAGATGTGACAGAAACCGAAAATGACGCGTGGTGGTCCACAGTGGCCGAAAGCCAGGCATGCAAGCAAAGGGACGCAACGGAAGCCCAACGTGCACGACTTTATTCTGGAGGCTCCTTACTGGTCACTCTATCGCCGCTGTCCTGACTCGCTGCTGAAGGAATCAGAGGATCGTGAACGCGGTCAAAGCACAGTCGCTCCCCCACCCCCCCACACCGTTTCTAGGATGCGTGTGGCTTGCTCGAGCGCTCTAACTTGGCGATAAGGAGTCTGCCTATAGTTTTGGGTGAAAATGTTTAATTTTTCAAATGTTGAGTTTAAGATATTGCAATTTTTTTTTTGAAATCCAAACTATGGTGCAAATATCTCAATCACCAATATCTTGCTTTTTGTCATCGCTTGATTTTCTGCATCTGCTGCATCTTGGTTTCAAACGATACCTGTCCCTTAATTCGTAACCGCCGACCTCGAGCGGACGGCTCGGGCTTGTTCCCTAGTCGGTCCCGTTCCTCGTCTCCCACACTAATAATCCACGCCTCCTGCGCACCCTCAACGCACCACAGTTTCTCTCCCCCCACCCCCAACTGATGACATCCCTTCCCATTTCACTGAGAAAACGCGAGCCATCGAATGAAAACGCCTACGCTCCCAACACCAAATGCGCCAGTCTGCATGTGGACTGTGGGACCCTGTGCCTCCCCAACCATTACACGTCAATAGCCATTTCAAGTGAATTTCCGACTTTCTCCCCAAACCTGTGCCGCCCACGAGTCGGAACTCCTCCGGAAACTGCACTCTGTTCCTCCGCTCGGGCCCAGACCGGAATGCTCCCCAGCGGCGTCGCGGCCGCGTTTTCTGAGCTGCACGATCTGCTGGACAGAGCGCGACGCCGTCGGGAGGGCGGTACGGTCCCCCAGGTGGGTTCACTTGGGGGTGGCTGGCTGCCCAGTCCCGGCATCGTCACCCGGCATTTTGTCGGCCGGAACCTCACTGCAGATCTGGCCACCGCAAGCCCTCCTCCACCAGGACACCCCTGTCACGTGGGCCAGCCAGCATCTGCTGATCAGCACGGAGATGGCCAGCTCGATTTTCATGGTGGAATTAGCAAACGATTAAGGAGCATGCTGATGTTAGAAATGGACTGTCTGCTGTGAAATTGAAGCCTTTAAGAACAGATCGGCTCAACCAGCTTAGCGACTCTCCCTTTCCTTCACGTAAATGTCCCTCTGAGCCGACATTTTGTGGCTCCTGGGGACCGGTCCGTGAGGTTGGACCCCAAATAGTCTCTGTTGTCCAGCCAGTAATTTAGGATTTCTGGGTGCAAGATTCTGACTACAGCACATAGAATCCGCCTTCTGCCTTAGAAAAGTCGCCTCTTCTACCTGGAATTAATTTTTCTTACAGCACATGAGAGACGCTGAACGTGCCTAGCTGAGCCTATGAACGGTTTGTGCCTCTTGCTGGAGACCGTCTGGCCCACCAGAAGTGTGCCGCAGGGCTGCGTCTGGGGTCCTTGCTCGTGACACCCAGATATTTCGCCGTGAGGCTGTGGGGGAACGGCCTGCCCCTTACAACCTCATACTTCTCCTGCGGCTTCAGCGACCTACTGAGGGGACCCAACTGTGGCACGTGGCCAGACGGGCTCAGGTCAGCGCCCAACACTCCTCCCTGGCTCCTCTCACTCTGCCCACCCACAGAGGCCCCCACGGGCCAGGGGGCGGGGCTGCTCTGTGCACACCTGTGCGGAGCTGGAACACGGCACGTTCTCAGCAGGTCGTTGTTAAAGACTTAACACTTGTATGAAATACGGCTTACTGTTTAAGAACTGTTTTATTTGCGTTAACTTTAAAATCATCTTGGATCATTTTTAAAAACACTGTCTACGTTGCTTCTCCACGTGTGGACCGAACGAACACCCCTGAGGCTGACCACAGGGACGCAGCTAACACCCTACGTAGGAGAGAGGCATTTTCCAAATCAACCTACCGTGTTCAAGCTTCCCCCTCCCACCGCATGCTTTCTTCCATTCCCGCATAAAGGGACGGTCATTTAATTTGTTCTCTCCCCTCTGCTGCATTCTGTGTGCCCGGGGCTGCCAGGCTGACGAGCGGGACAGTGCCCAGCCGTGCGCCTGTTAATGGCTGTCACCTCGCCACGCAAAGTCCCCGTGCAAGACTGGAAATGACTTCTCATAAGGGCCCGATTACTTTCTTGGACAGGACTCCACATAGGCTGTAGGGAAAGGGGGAGAGAAGGGGCTGGAGTGGAAGGGGCGGCGGAGTCCCTGCCAGGCCTCGGGACACGAGCAAAAGATGAGAATGGAGAAGGACAATGAGCAACAGCGGAAGACAGGGCAGAGGAAAACGAAAAGGCAGCGTCTGAGCTGGAGGGGACCGGGATGGAGCCGGAAGAGCCGGCGTCTGCCGCACGGTAACTCCGGCCCCAGACGCCGAGCAGGTTTCGGCGACGGGAAGGCTCCACTCGGGTTCTCCCCCGTCCTCCGTCCCCCCCTCGCTCTGGTCCCCCCACTTTCCTTCCTGCCAGACTCCAAAACGGTGATCAGACATCGGAGCGAGAGGGAGGCAGACGCCCTGAAATCCCTGTGGTTTAAAATTCCAAGTTTGATTCTGAGAGCCAGAGCGAGGTGGGCGTGCGGAGTCATGACGCCGCGCAGAGAGCGGGTCCTGCCGTGGGGCAGCGATGACTGAGGGGAGCGTCCCCTCGGCGCTGGTTGTCACCCGTCCCCATGTACGTGCCCGGCCACATGCGAATCTGCCTCGTTTTCTCTGCTCCCAGAATTTAATCCTAGCTTCTGGGGAGAAAGTTTTGGGGACAGGAACGCGGATGTGCAGCTCTCGGTCCTGGTGCGAGCTCCCCACAGACCAGTCTGCGGCTTTGGCGCGGGCCGCGCGCCTGAAACCAGAATTACTCTTCTCTGTCTTCTGCCCCCTGAGTTCCTATCTTCCCTCCCTTTTTGGCAATTCTAAGAGAATATTCGGTACAGCCGGATGATGCTACGTAGAGCGACTCATCTACGAATGGGGCACCCCCTCCCAGTATCTTATCCAGATCCTATTTGATGATGAATATCAAGCACTTCGAAAAGCAAAGCGCTGTCCAAACGGCATTACCCACCCATCCCCGCCCGCCCCGCTTGCACCCCCTTGTCCTTCCTGCTCAGACGTGCACTGGAGGATGTGACTTCAATAATGAGATGTGAGCTCCTCTCCAGGAATGCCACCGAGCGGTATTTACGACGTCGGGCTTCAGCAGCTGGCCCTCCAGCGTGGACTTGTTTAACCCAATTGTCATTCCGCTGGTAATCACCTTTCCTTCCTGGAAGACCGGGTGCTGCCTCAGCAGCGAGATGGGTAATAAAAGAGAGTGACTTAGCGAGGAGGGGAGAGAGAGGCCTTGCACATTAATAGGCCGTGAAAGCAAATTTGGCTAAGACCGAGGTCGGCTGTAAGACATCGATCATCTCTTTTCTCCCCGCTCCTCCCAAGCAAGAGGCGTATGTCCAGGAAACCGAAGCCACCGGGTCAGGCGGGATCTCACCTGGGGGATAGGTGACTAATTCAATAACCAGGTGACTAATTCGATAAGATTCTGAAAAAGACCACTGGCTCTAAAGTAGTTGGATCTTGCCTGTTCTTCCAAAATGTGTAGCATTAAATAATCTGGAAAGCATTCATACTCATTAGGACCTGTTTAAAAATTGGGGTAATTTCATATGTTGGAGCACCTGGAGCTATTTCACGATTCCCTGAGATCTAAGTTTAAAATATTGAAGTCGCAATCCTGTTACTTAACCCAGTCCCTCCAATTCAAGTGGCGTTGGCCTTGCCTTCCCTGCTCCATGCTTTGTAATGAAATATTCAATCAGCCTTGCTGAAAGCATAAAAGGTCAGAGTTCGACGTTTTAGGACAGAATTTCTTCCGAAGACTTAAAAAACTTCATGCTACACATCTCAGAGGACAGCTGTCCGCAGAGCCGGGCCGCGGAGACGCGGTCTCTTCGAAGGATTTTGGCGGAAGCCAGGACGGAAGGGCGGGCTCCTGCCACGTGGCGTTTAGTTGAGGGATGTCTTTCTGCTGCTCGCCGAATGTCCCCTCACACCGCTTTCCCCACCAGCTCGACACCCCCAGAGCAGCAGCCGTGCCAGGCATCGTCGCCCTGAAGTCCGGCTGTTGGGTTAGACCGGGCATCGAGCACTCGTGAAGAGTCTGGTGTAAACACTTACACGTCTGGTCCCTACAGCTAATGCGTGAGCCCTGAACACCGGGAACACACCTCGTTCACTCCCAGCTTTCCACGGCGCCCGGCCTCTCAAGTGCTCAGCATGTATGCCAGTTGATTCAAAAGCTTTTGTGCTCAAATGTTACCTCTGGACTGTCTAAACCACGGGTCATCGACCCGCTGCCCCCGGACCAAATCCAGCCCACCGTCTGCTTTCACAGAGTTTCACTTGGAAGACGTGCTTGCCCACTAGTGCCTACGTCATTCATGGCCACGCTCCTCTAAAGCTGCAGAGTGCCTAGTTGTGACAGTGCCGGTCGGTGTGCGAGACTGACGTATTCACTGTTTGGTCCTTTGCAACACAAGTTTGCCGGGTCTGTAGAAACAGTGGTGTCGTAACGTGACAAAATTATTATTGGTTTGCAGACACCCAGGCCCAAGTGAGCAGAACCCACTGAAAGAATCAAATGCAAGGGCCGATGAAGCCAGTTCCTGCTACTTTATTCATTAACTGTCCGTGGACCTCGCTCGGCATCCACAGTCTGCCAGTCACCGTTCCAGGGCTTGAAATGTAGCAGTGAATGCCACAAAGTCCCCGCCCTCCTGCAGCTTTCCTTTCTGTGGCAGAGCCAGGGCACAGAGCACACAAGTCACACGGAGACTCATGCGCACCGGGAATAAGATAAGCCGCGGAATGGCAGAGCGGAGCACCGTCCGACAGAAACAGACACAGACAGACACAGCTCCAACCCTGCGTGTTCCAGGAGCTCCAACGAAACGTTTACAAAGTGGAACCAATTTTAATATGGTTTCGCTTAACCCAATATGTGCCAAATATCATCGCTCCCCATGTAATATTAAGGAGACAGTCTGTATGATTTTTTCATACTAAGTCTCAGAACCCGGTTTCTTTTTCACGCTTACACTGCAGCCCCCTCCAGGTCAGAGCAGCCACGACTGTGTTGGACAGAGCGGGTCTGGAAGACGACTGGGGACGCTGCTCTGAGGCGGTGGCCTCCGATCTGGCTCCTGATTACGGAGGAGGCTGGCGCAACAGGGCGAAGGCAGAGTCCAGGGCTCGAGGAGCTGGGCTGCTGGCGTCTCAGCGCGAGGAGACGTGAGGGCCTGCGGCGGAGACGGAGGCGGGGGCCGCGGCCCCAGTGGCCTCTTGGCCAGCTCGGAAGCCTGACGTAACTCCAATGGGATGGGGACCCCGTAGCGGCTGTGAGCGGAAGACTGTGCGACGTGATTCTCCTTCGTAAAAGCCACGCTGCTTGATGTGTGTCCTCTACGGTGTCTGTCGGGATGGAAACGCAAAAGGGAAACCACTTAGGAGGCCGTTTCGGCGTCCACTTAGAAGAAAACAGTGAGCTGGATGTTCGTGCAGTGTTTCGCGGATTCGGGAAACACTCGTCTACACGGGCCTCCCGGCGTTGCGAGCACACGGAAAGTGACCAAAGCTGCACGCGGTGTACGGAAAAGCCTCGGTAATTCTGCCGAGATATTATTGAGAAATTTAAATCTGCAAGGTCCTTCTGGCTAAGCCGGAGCAGTATTTTCACCACCAGACTGAAACGACCTGCTTCCTCTGCAGCCAGGTAATCTTTGGTCGATTGACCCAGGCAAGAAATAGAGACCTTGCAACTTCCTTGCGAGGCTTATGGTGAGATCGCAGGCGAGGGCAGGAAAGACGAGACTCAGAGGACTCTGGAACCTCCTCCTTCCGCAGCGAGGGCGCCGCCCTCAGCCCTGGGCGTGGCCCTCATGGGGCTCACGTCCCCCCCTCATCCCGCTCCCCTCCGCCATCTGCAGAATCCTCCGCAGTCCTCCTGCAGATCCTAGGAGGGAGGCTGCAGTCACCCTGGCCAATCGCCGTCGTCCCTGTGGGTTAGAGCTTTGCATCCAGACCGCTGGGCAGTCTCCGGGCTCACTGCCCGGAGCCATGGGCCCGGCTCAGGCCAGTCAAACATGGCTGAGGCACAGGAGGGCGAAACAGAGTTATGTGGCACGGAACACGGCCACTGCTGAAGAAGAAAAGGCTTATCTCGGCAAGAACTGTGGATGACACTTTTCCTATTAAAAAAGACGATCGTGTGCATGTCACACACGGCGAATAATCCGTCCGATATCCGTGTTCATTCAACTATATCGCTTGCCACGTGCCGGACACTGCTCTGGGCAGTGAGATGCGGTCGTGAGCAAGACATGGGTCACTCGGCCCTCCTGGAGGGTGCGTGCTCCAGGAAGGGCGCAGACGACAGCCCGGTACGTCAGTGAAACACGTGTGGCAGCTGGTAGCAGGTGCCGTGGACGGAAGCGTCAGGAAGCGCACTGGCAGCGTCGTGCGGAGAGGGCCGCGATCGGTAGCGGGCGGCCGGGCGAGGCGTGAAGGACGTGCGGTGGCGTTGGTCACGCGGAGACCCAAGGAGGGCTAGAGGAAGAACCCGGGAGACTCGAGGAGCTTGGGACTCACTCGCCGGCTTCCACGAGCAAACAGACCAATCACAAGCGTGAGTGCCGCCGCCTGCAGCACAGCTTTGAAAAGCCAGCGTGCGGAGGGGAGGGGGAGAAAGGAGGGAAAGATGGGGGACAGAGCATCTGAGACCCAGAGAGGGATCATTCCTGCTCCGGTGCTGAAGTTCGCTTTCCGTCGTTTGCCCTACGGCTCACCCGAGCCTGGGGAGGTGGGAGATCCCCGTGTCTCAGCCCATCACGCCCGGGCTCACGTAACCGCCAGGCGACTCCGAAGGCGAGGAAAGGCTCTTTATTCCGGCCCCTGTATTCTTTCTTGTTCTTTCTCTTTTTTACTTTTTGTTTAATGCGTTTTCGTTGAACAAAGAAAATACATGTTAATGTTCGTCTTGAATCGTAAGTTATGCAGAAGGGTCTCTGATGGCCGCTTTCACACCGAACTATCAGACGCCCGGCCCGTGTCTGCCGCCGCCCTCGGAGCGAGACGACGGGCTTCTCCCTCCACAGCTGAACAGGGTTCCCCAAGTGAGACGACCCGGAGGACTGTGGCTCCTCAGCGCGAGACAGGACTCCGCGCGCTGTTTGCTCCAAGCGGCTTGTCCGGCACGTCCCCAGGTGGCTTCTCTAGCAGGGCTCTGCTCGCCCCCTCTGAATGGTGCTGCCCTGGGTCCACGTCACCGTGACCCTTGGATTGTAGAGTTCTTAACAATGGGGTCCCAATGTTTTTAAAAATCATCCTGCTTTTTCCTTCGAGGGGTCTTCAAAGATATATGACCATCCTGAAACCAGTTAAAGCGAACCCTCGTCGAATACACGTTCTTTTTCATGTTCCTTTTCTATAACTGTTTTCTTAGTCACAAGGTTATGCTATGTTGTCCATTCTTTTCTTAAACCAACAGAAAGAAAGAGTGACGGAATATTTCTATGGACGTGAAGTGCTGCCTGCTTCTGCTACGCCAGCTCCCTTTGGCAGGGTCTGGGCTTCTGTCCAGAACTCAAATTCTGTCTCTCCCAAGGGAGAGAGACCGAGCGTCAGAGCCTCATCCACACGCCCAGACCCCCCGACCTGTGCGGGACACGCAAGTCCTCACCTCCACGCCACCTAGTGCCGGGGTAATGACAACGCTCACAGTGACAGCTGCACCGCAGCTAGTGTTCTCTGCAGACCAGGACCGAGCCGAGACCCTCACAGATGCCCTGGTTAGTCCTGAGGGCCGCCCTTTGACATGGGCGCTGCTGTCTGGATTTTACAGACGAAGACCGAGACCAAGAAAGGCTAATCTTCCGAGATCACGGAGCCGACCGCCATACGGTCGGGAATGTGTTTTGGTCTGACTCCAAATCCCCTGTCCTTTTTATGCCAATGGAGGTCTTCGACACGTGGCTCGTGACCTCATCGTGACTCATAAAATTACTGAAAAAGTACCCGAGTATCCCATGTAGTTAGAGTTAGCATCGTCTGGAATCTGTGTGTGTGTGTGTGTGTGTGCGCGCGCGCGCGCGCGTGCATGTGTGTGTGTACACCGGGATATGGGAAAATTGTATTTTCACAGTCAAAAGAATGGAGAGCCACGGCCCCATATTCTGCCCTCTCTACGTCGCGTTAGCTCCTGAGGGTAAGGACTCGGCGTCCACTATTGTGCCTCATGGCTGATGCTGAGAACACTTCTTGCTAGATACGACCACCTTATCCTCGGAACGCCGTTCTGCGGTTAGGTCTGTGGGGAGGGCAGGGCCCCGCGTGGCAGCGGCAGGAGGCAGTGAGCCCCCCACCCAGGGGGCGGGGGGATCCGGACCTGCTGAGGACCGAGCTTTTCCTCCCACGGTCCTGGCCTTGAGGGAGCTGGGGGTGTCCCCACTGGGCCCCTGCACTGGGGAGTCACGACCCGCACCCTTCGTGAGGAGCGGGCTGCCGGTGGCAGTGTCGGATGGAGGGGGGGACTCGGAAGTGCTGGTGGCCGTCTGGGTAGACGCAAGCATCTCGGAGCAGCGGCGAGCGAGAAAGGGCTCGCCAGCCCCGCGAGCCGGGCTCCTGTACTTCACTAACCAGTCTGTTTCGGGAACGCTGTATGTCCTCTGTTATCTGCTATTTTCCCACTGCACTTTTGTCCATTAATAGAAATTTCCAGGCTCTGCCTTTAGGAGGCAAGGGAAGGGAAGAGAGAGATTGCCATCTGCGTTGTTGCTTTGTTATCAAAA
>NW_024349674.1:0-583 GCF_902729225.1 Pteropus medius
GGCGCGGGCCACTCTCAAGGGCAACGGGTGTGTGCGCCGTCTTGACCGCAGCGGGCACGGACACGGCACCCAGCACCATGACTGTCTGGTGGCTCCTGGAGACACGGAAGCCCCGCGCCCCCCACGGAGACGGGCCTGGGCACAGACCGCACAGCGGGCCCTGCCGCCTCACACCCAGTGTCACGGCCACGCACGGTCGCGTACCGTGACACTGTGCCGTTGTCCGGGCCACAGCATGGGTGTGAAACTTACTGGAATTGTTGGTTGCTGATAAAACTACCCAAAAAACTTTTTTGTTATAAAAAAAATAAACGAGTACTTTTACTTTTTAAAGTGATTATAACAGGAACCTAGCTGTGACATCTGAGGGACACTGCGTGGCCTGGGGGCACTCACCCCAGGGCCATGGCCCACGGGCGGTGGCTGGCGGGAGGCTGGGTCCCCGCAGAACCCCTCAAATGCCCGCAAGAAAGACCGCTGGGTGGCCGGTCACAAAGGGCGCCGTCTTTAAAAGCCAGACGTGAAACCTCCCTGGCCTCTTAGGCTGCAATCAGCCAAGGCCAGGCAGCCAGCCTCCGACTCC
>NW_024349675.1:0-2749 GCF_902729225.1 Pteropus medius
TAACCTAAACCAAACCTTAACTCTATCTATATTTAAACCTAACACTCACCCTAACCCTTACCCTAACCCTGATCCTTACCTTAATATTTAAGTTAATCCTAACCCTAATTCTAACCCTAAACCTAACAGTAACCCTAACCCTAAATTTTAAACTACAAATAAAACTAACTCTAATCACTTATCCTAAAGCTAACCCTAACCCTAAATTTATCTGTAAAACTAACTCTAACACTAACCATAAAGCTATAATTAACCTTCAACCTGATCCTAACCCTAAACTAAAGCTAAACCTAAACCTAGTTCTTACCCTAACCCGAACACTAACCATAATCCCGAACCTAATCCTAAAATTGTATCTAAGCTTTACCCAAAATTTTACACTAACAATAACTCTAACATTAACCCTAACCCTAACACTTAACCTTAATACTAACTCTAACCTAAACCGAATAATAAATTAACCCTTATATAAATCTACTCCTAACCTAATGCTAACCCTAACACTAAACTTAATGCTATGTCTAAGCTCTTACCTTAACACTAACCCTAAACCTGAACCTAATCCTAATGCTATTCTAAACCCTAACATAAACCTAACCGTAACCCTAACCATAACCCTGATCTTACCCATAAAACTAAAGTAAATCCTAACCCTATTGTTAACCCTAAGACTAACAATAACCCTAACACTAAATTTTAAATTAACAATAACCTGACCCGAATCCTTCACCCTAGCCCTAACACTAACCCTAACTCAAACACTAAAACTAACCCTAACAGTAACCTAAGCCTAACATTAACCCTAACCCTGATCCTAACTCTAAAACTAAAGCTAATCCTAAACCTAATTCTAATCCTAATCATAAATTTTTCATTGAAATTAACTCTAACCCTAACTCCTTACACTAACCCAAACCCTAAATCTAAAGCTTACCTTAACACTAATATTAACTCTAACTTTAACCCTACCCTAATCTAAATCAAACCCTAACCCTAACCATAAATTTAACGTTAATCTAAACTTAAAAAAACAAACAAACAAACAAACAAAAACCTCTAACGGTAACCCAAAATTTAACAAAAGCCGAACAATAACTCTAAACCTAATACTAATCCTAACACTAACCACTTAACCTAACCATTAACCTAAAGATTACTCTAACCCTAAATCTAAACCATAAACCTAACCCTAAATTGTACACTAATTATAACCCTAACGCTAACCCTAATTTTAATTCTAACCGTAACTCTAACTTTAAACCTAACCATAACCCTAAACTTAACACCTTATTCTAACCCTAAACCTAACACTAAATCTAAACCCTAACCCTAACCTTAACTCGAACCCTAATCCTGATACAAACCCGAAAACTAAAGCTAATACTAACACTAATTCTAACATAATTATGAATTTTAGAATGAGAATAACCATATCCCAAACACCTTACCATAAACCTAATGTTAATGTAAAGCTACCTTAACCTAACGCTAACCTTAACCGTAAACCTTAACTAAACCTAAACTAAACCTAATACTAACCTAACCTCTTATTCTACCCCTAATCCTAACCCTAAAAATAATCTTAAACTTAAACCCTAACTCTAAACATAACCCTCACTCTAACCCTGATACTAACGCTAAAATTAAAGTTAATCCTAAATATAATTCTAACCCTAACCCTAACCATAACCTTAACTGTAACCATAACCCTAACCTAAAACTACCCATAACTCTAGCCCCAATCATGAACCTAAACCTAAACTAAATCTGACTCGGACCCTAACGGTAACCCTAACCCTAACCTAACGCTAACCATAATTCTAATGCTAACCCTAACACCTTACCATAACACTAACCCTAACCCTAAACCAAACCCCTAACCCTAAACCAACCCTGATTCTAACACTAAAACTAAACTTAATACTGACCCTAATTATAATCCTAACCCTAATACTAAGCTTAAACCTAAATTTAAGTCTAAAACTAACACTAATCTAACATTAACCCTAATATTAACACAATTCTGATCCTAACCCTAAACCTAAAAATAATCCAAACCTAATTTAAACCCTAATCCTAAATTGTACAATAACACTAAAAATAACTGTAACCATAAACCTACCCCTAAACAAAACCTAAACCGAAACCTAACGGTAGCTGTAACATTAACCTAAAACTAACCCTAACACTAACCCTGATCCTGATCCTAATCATAAAATTAAAGCTAATCATAACGCAATTTTAATCTTAACACTAAATTTTGCACTAATAATATTCCTAACTCAAACCCTAATTTTAACTCTAAACCTAATCTAACCCGATCCCTAACATTTACATTCACCCTAACCAGGTCCTAACCCTAAACGAAAGCTAATCCTAATCCAAAGTCGAAACCTTACCCTAACCCTAACCCTAACCCTAACCCTAATCCTAACCACTTACACTAACCCTAACCCTAAGCTTAAATCCTAATCCTAACGCTAATCCTACCCCTAACCCGAATCACTAATCCCGAAACACCACTTACCTATACCGAACCTTAACATCTAACTCTAACTTTAACACCTACCCTAACACTAACACTAAAACTAACCCTTACTCTAACACTTCCCTGAACTTAAAGCTAAGCCACACACAACAATAACCCTAACACTAACTCTAATCTAACGTAAAACTAACCCTAAACCTACCACTAACCCTAACCCGAACATGAACCCTAAGACTTATCCTACTCTAAAACTAAAGCTAA
>NW_024349676.1:0-508 GCF_902729225.1 Pteropus medius
CCAATCATGTGAGTGAGGTTAGAAGGGGATTCTCCTCTAGTCAAGCTTTCAGATGAGTCTACAGCCCTGATTACATCCTCATGAGAAACTTTTAGCCAGAACACCTGGATTCCTGGCCCACAGAGACTGTAAGAAAGTAAATGTTAGTTGCTTTAAGTTCCTAAGTTTTAATGTAATCTGTTATGTAACAACAGATAATTAATTCAGCGGGAAAAATAATCAATTGTATGTAACAGATAGTTGGTAAATTTGATCAAGCGCTCTGCTTTGGGATTCTGAATGGAATCAAATGTTTAATAGAGTCAGAGTGTAGGAAATACAAAGATGTGTTCAAGGCTGCATAATTATATAAAGCAGCATGCCACAGGCTATTATACCAAACCAATCATTTTCACGATTCCACTTGATTCTTAAGAATCAAGTGGAATCGTGAAAATGGTTTACATATATTCATATGTAAATATGTATATATGTAAATCTGTTTTAGAAGAGACAACACAGAGGCTCT
>NW_024349677.1:0-6352 GCF_902729225.1 Pteropus medius
AGCCAGAATCGCAGACTTCCGAGAAAAGGCTCACTTGCGGCAAATGCACAGCCCTCGGGGCCTTGGGGCTCTGTGGGCGATGCTCGGTCATCTGCGGGTACTGGGGTAGCGAAGTTGGAGGAGCACTCACTGACACTTTGAGCTCCTAGAGGTACAAAGTACGTCTCATTCGTCTCTGTATCCTCTTGCAGGGTTCACGGCCACCCAGACAGCGTAGCCAGGGATGCTTTGGCCCCTCCGTCCATGGGGGCCGTCACCCGCTGCAAAGAGGTCAGCTGGGAGACACTGCAGACAGCTGTGGGTGAATTCGGCCTCCGTGCCTTAGGAGCTTTGCGATCAGCTCTCTGAGCCTTTCATTTCTTCATTTTGAATGCGTCCACGGGGACCATCACGACCATCCCAGGCAGAAAGGTGAGGGCGAGGGAGGTGTCTGCTTCCGTCTGAAGTCTGATTTCCACTGCGGAAAGAGGGAAGGAGCCGAGGCCTTAGGAAGGAGCCCCGGGGCCTCTGGGATGAAAAGAGATCATGCTGAATTGTGGCTCTGGAACGCCCGGTGTCCACACTGCGGGGAGGTGGAGGTGCGAGGAGCGGCCTGTCTCCTGTGGTAGAGCAGGGGTCCAGGCAGGTTTTCTTCGAAAATCCACCATATACATATATATGCATATAGATGAACATATATATGCATATATATGTATATGGTAGCCTTTGTAAAAAGCTCTCTGGTGACGTCCATTTCGAGCCAGAATCGCAGACTTCCGAGAAAAGGCTCACTTGCGGCAATGCACAGCCCTCCCGGGGCCTTGGGGCTCTGTGGGCGATGCTCGGTCATCTGCCGGTACTGGGGTAGCGAAGTTGGAGGAGCACTCAGTGACACTTTGAGCTCCTAGAGGTACAAACTACGTCTCATTCGTCTCTGTATCCTCTTGCAGGGTTCACGGCCACCCACAGACAGCGTAGCCAGGGATGCTTTGGCCCCTCCGTCCATGGGGGCCGTCACCCGCTGGAAAGAGGTCAGCTGGGAGACATTGCAGACAGCTGTGGGTCTGAATTCGGCCTCCGTGCCTTAGGAGCTTTGCGATCAGCTCTCTGAGCCTTTCATTTCTTCATTTTGAATGCGTCCACGGGGACCATCACGACCTTCCCAGGCAGAAAGGTGAGGTGTCTGCTTCCGTCCTGAAGTCTGATTTCCACTGCGGAAAGCGGGAAGGAGCCGAGGCCTTAGGAAAGAGCCCCGGGGCCTCTGGGATGAAAAGAGATCATGCTGAATTGTGGCTCTGGAACGCCCGGTGTCCACACTGCGGGGAGGTGGAGGTGCTAGCAGCGGCCTGTCTTCCGTGGTAGACCAGGGGTCCACGCAGGTTTCCTTCGAAATCCACCATATACATATATATGCATATAGATGAACATATATATGCATATATATGTATATGGTAGCTTTGGCAAAAAGCTCTCTGGTGACGTCCATTTCAGGCAAGCTATGAGGCTTGAAAAACTCACTTAGCGGCCACTGACTTGGGGGCTCTGTGTAGGCGTCTGGGTCATCTTGGGGTACTGGGAGTTTGGAGGAGCACTCACTGACACTTTGAGCTCCTAGAGGTCCAAACTACGTCTCATTCGTCTCTGTATCCTCTTGCGGGGTTCACGGCCACCCACAGACAGCGTAGCCAGGGATGCTTTGGCCCCTCCGTCCATGGGGGCCGTCACCCGCTGGAAAGAGGTCAGCTGGGAGACACTGCAGACAGCTGTGGGTCTGAATTCGGCCTCCGTGCCTTAGGAGCTTTGCGATCGGCTCTCTGAGCCTTTCATTTCTTCATTTTGAATGCGTCCACGGGGACCATCACGACCATCCCAGGCAGAAGGTGAGGGCGAGGGAGGTGTCTGCTTCCGTCCTGAAGTCTGATTTCCACTGCGGAAAGCGGGAAGGAGCCGAGGCCTTAGGAAGGAGCCCCGGGGCCTCTGGATGAAAAGAGATCATGCTGAATTGTGGCTCTGGAACGCCCGGTGTCCACACTGCGGGGAGGTGGAGGTGCGAGGAGCGGCCTGTCTTCTGTGGTAGAGCAGGGGTCCAGGCAGGTTTCCTTCGAAAATCCACCATATACATCTATATGCATATAGATGTATATGGTAGCTTTGGCAAAAAGCTCTCTGGTGGCGTCCATTTCGAGCCAGAATCGCAGACTTCCGAGAAAAGGCTCACTTGCGGCAAATGCACAGCCCTCCCGGGGCCTTGGGGCTCTGTGGGCGATGCTCGGTCATCTGCGGGTACTGGGGTACGCTTGAAGTTGGAGGGCCTCAGTGACACTTACAGAGATCCTAAGAAGGGTACAAACTAAATCTCTGACCGTCTCTATCACCTCTTGCGGGGTTCACGGCCAGACAGCGTAGCCAGGGATGATCACTGGCCCCCTCCGTCCATGGGGGCCGTCTGCCGCTGGAAGAGTCAGCTAGGGGAACACGCAAGACAGCTTGTGAATTCTGAATGACACCTCGTGCCTTGGGAATTGCGATCAGCTCTCCTGGTACTTTCATTTCTTCATTTGAATCGTGCGTCCACGGGACCATCCACGACCATCAGGCAGAAAAGGTGAGAGGGAAGTGTCTTTCTTCTTCGATCCTGAAGTCTGATTTCCTACTCTGTGAAGAAGCGGAAGGAGCGAGCCTTAGGAAGGAGGGCCTCTGGGATGAAAAGAGATCATGCTGAATTGTGGCTCTGGAGCAGCAGGTGTCCACACTGTGGGAGAGTGGAGTTAGAGGGGCGGCTTGTCTTCTCTGTGAGTAGAGCAGAGACGGTTTCCTTGAAAAATCTGCATATACATATATACCATGCTATGAATGGGAGCATATATATATATGTGCTTTAAAAAGAAGCTCTCTGAGGTGACGATCCATTCGAGCTTAGAGACTTCCGAGAAAAGGCTCGCCGGCAAATGCTTTGACCCTCCCAGCTGACCTTGGGGCTCTGTGGGCGATGCTCGGTCATCTGCGGGTACTGGGGTAGCGAAGTTGGAGAGCACTCACTGACACTTTGAGCTCCTAGAGGTACAAACTACGTCTCATTCGTCTCTGTATCCTCTTGCAGGGTTCACGGCCACCCACAGACAGCGTAGCCAGGGATGCTTTGGCCCCTCCGTCCATGGGGGCCGTCACCCGCTGGAAAGAAGTCAGCTGGGAGACACTGCAGACAGCTGTGGGTCTGAATTCGGCCTCCGTGCCTTAGGAGCTTTGCGATCAGCTCTCTGAGCCTTTCATTTCTTCATTTTGAATGCGTCCACGGGGACCATCACGACCATCCCAGGCAGAAAGGTGAGGGCGAGGGAGGTGTCTGCTCCGTCCTGAAGTCTGATTTCCACTGCGGAAAGCGGGAAGGAGCCGAGGCCTTAGGAAGGAGCCCCGGGGCCTCTGGGATGAAAAGAGATCATGCTGAATTGTGGCTCTGGAACGCCCGGTGTCCACACTGCGAGGAGGTGGAGGTGCGAGGAGCGGCCTGTCTTCTGTGGTAGAGCAGGGGTCCAGGCAGGTTTCCTTCGAAAATCCACCATATACATATATATGCATATAGATGAACATATATATGCATATATATGTATATGGTAGCTTTGGCAAAAAGCTCTCTGGTGACGTCCATTTCGAGCCAGAATCGCAGACTTCCGAGAAAAGGCTCACTTGCGGCAAATACACAGCCCTCCCGGGGCCTTGGGGCTCTGTGGGCGATGCTCGGTCATCTGCGGGTACTGGGGTAGCGAAGTTGGAGGAGCACTCACTGACACTTTGAGCTCCTAGAGGTACAAACTACGTCTCATTCGTCTCTGTGTCCTCTTGCAGGGTTCACGGCCACCCACAGACAGCGTAGCCAGGGATGCTTTGGCCCCTCCGTCCATGAGGGCCGTCACCCGCTGGAAAGAGGTCAGCTGGGAGACACTGCAGCCAGCTGTGGGTCTGAATTCGGCCTCCGTGCCTTAGGAGCTGCGATCAGCTCTCTGAGCCTTTCATTTCTTCATTTGAATCGTCCAGGACCATCGAAACCATGATCTCAGGAGTGAGGCTGAGGGAGGGTGTCTCACAGTCTGATTTCACTCTTGGGAAAAGCAGAGCGAGGCAAACAGGAAGAACCCGGGGCCTCTGGGATGAAAAGATCAATGCTGAATTGTGGCTCTGACGCCCGGGAGGGTGTCCCTGCGGGGAGGAGTGGAGGGGTGCTGGCCTGTGGTGGGGTCCACGCAGGTTTCCTTCGAAAATCCACCATATGCATATATATGCATATAGATGAACATATATATGCATATATATGTATATGGTAGCTTTGACAAAAAGCTCTCTGGTGACGTCCATTTCGAGCCAGAATCGCAGACTTCCGAGAAAAGGCTCACTTGCGGCAAATGCACAGCCCTCCCGGGGCCTTGGGGCTCTGTGGGCGATGCTCGGTCATCTGCGGGTACTGGGGTAGCGAAGTTGGAGGAGCACTCACTGACACATTGAGCTCCTAGAGGTACAAACTACATCTCATTCGTCTCTGTATCCTCTTGCAGGGTTCACGGCCACCCACAGACAGCGTAGCCAGGGATGCTTTGGCCCCTCCGTCCATGGGGGCCGTCACCCGCTGGAAAGAGGTCAGCTGGGAGACACTGCAGACAGCTGTGGGTCTGAATTAGGCCTCCGTGCCTTAGGAGCTTTGCGATCAGCTCTTTGAGCCTTTCATTTCTTCCTTTTGAATGCGTCCACGGAGACCATTACGACAATCCCAGGCAGAAAGGTGAGGGAGAGGGAGGTGTCTGCTTCCGTCCTGAAGTCTGATTTCCACTGCGGAAAGCGGGAAGGAGCCGTGCCTGAGGAAAGAGCCCCGGGGCCGCTGGGATGAAAAGATCATGCTGAATTGTGGCTCTGGAACGCCCGGTGTCCACACTGCGGGGAGGTGGAGGTGCTAGCAGCGGCCTGTCTTCTGTGGTAGACCAGGGGTCCACGCAGGTTTCCTTCGAAAATCCACCATATACATAAATATGCATATATATATGCATATATATGTATATGCTAGCTTTGGCAAAAAGCTCTCTGGTGACGTCCATTTCGAGCCAGAATCGCAGACTTCCGAGAAAAGGCTCACTTGCGGCAAATGCACAACCCTCCCGGGGCCTTGGGGCTCTGTGGGCGATGCTCGGTCATCTGCGGGTACTGGGGTAGCGAAGTTGGAGGAGCACTCACTGACACTTTGAGCTCCTAGAGGTAAACTACGTCTCATTCGTCTCTGTATCCTCTTGCAGGGTTCACGGCCACCCACAGACAGCGTAGCCAGGGATGCTTTGGCCCCTCCGTCCATGGGGGCCGTCACCCTTCAGGAAAAAAGGAGTCAGCTTCAAGCACATGAACGCTGTGGGGTACAGGTGTGCCTCCCGTGCCTTGCACGGAGAGCTTCCGTCAGCTCTCCCTGAAGCCTTCATTTTACTTCATTTTGAATGCGTCCCTGCAGGGGATCACGACCATTCAGAGCAGAAAGGTGAGGCGAGGGAGAGGGGCGTGTCTGCTTCCGTCCTGTCCTGATTTTACTGGAAAGCAGGGAAGAGCCCAAAGAACCTTAAGGCCCCATACGGGGCCTCAGGATGAAAAGAGATCATGCTGAATTGTGGCTCTGGAACGCCCGGTGCCCACACTGCGGGGAGGTGGAGGTGCGAGGAGCGGCCTGTCTTCTGTGGTAGATCAGGGGTCCAGGCAGGTTTCCTTCGAAAATCCACCATATACATATATATGCATATAGATGAACATGTATATGCATATATATGTATATGGTAGCTTTGGCAAAAAGCTCTCTGGTGACGTCCATTTCGAGCCAGAATCGCAGACTTCCGAGAAAAGGCTCACTTGCGGCAAATGCACAGCCCTCCCGGGGACTTGGGGCTCTGTGGGCAATGCTCGGTCATCTGCGGGTACTGGGGTAGCGAAGTTGGAGGAGCACTCACTGACACTTTGAGCTCCTAGAGGTACAAACTACGTCTCATTTGTCTCTGTATCCTCTTGCAGGGTTCACGGCCACCCACAGACAGCGTAGCCAGGGATGCTTTGGCCCCTCCGTCCATGGGGGCCGTCACCCGCTGGAAAGAGGTCAGCTGGGAGCCACTGCAGACAGCTGTGGGTCTGAATTCGCCCTCCGTGCCTTAGGAGCTTTGCGATCAGCTCTTTGAGCCTTTCATTTCTTCATTTTGAATGCGTCCACGAGGACCATTACGACCATCCCAGGCAGAAAGGTGAGGGAGAGGGAGGTGTCTGCTTCCGGCCTCAAGTCTGATTTCCACTGCGGAAAGCGGGAAGGAGCCGAGGCCTTAGGAAGGAGCCCCGGAGCCTCTGGGATGAAAAGAGATCATGC
>NW_024349678.1:0-416 GCF_902729225.1 Pteropus medius
GATCCTGCCGCAGCTTCCCAACATCCCTCAGCCACGGCTGCGAAGGGTGAGGCTTTTGGAGTCGGGAGGCAAGGTGGTGCCAAGTGCTGGAGCAGGCTGTTTCAGAAATTTCTCCTGGATCGTAGCTCTCCCCGACTGGGTGTGGTGTTCATAGAACGCGCCCCGTACGTGACTGGCCAGAGCGTTGCTGCCTGTGTCCCCTGGGGCGCAGCCGATTCGGCTGATCAGGAGTCCGCCAAGGCCCCAGCCCTACACCTTCCCAAATCTGGAGAGGAGGCACGTACCCTAGCTTTGCTGGTACCGCAACGGGCGGCAGGGCGCAGGGCGCAGGGCGCAGGGCGCAGGGCGCAGGGCGCAGGGCGCAGGGCGCAGGGCGCAGGGCGCAGGGCGCAGGGCGCAGGGCGCAGGGCGCAGGG
>NW_024349679.1:0-606 GCF_902729225.1 Pteropus medius
CTTAAAACATACAATACCACTTTAATTTATTACATAAACAACATAATATCAATAAGCAAACAATCATAAAAACTCTTCATCTACAGCCCTACCCACTTAAAAATTCCATTTCTTACCCACCAATTTTAATACTTTTGGTACTATTACAATCATAGTCTAGATTTGCTCTAACATTCTCCTTTGATTATTTTACTTCATTACATTGTTTCTTATGTTGCTTTATAATATGTAGAATGAGCATTTTAATAATTAAAATTCTATCAAGTTTATATGCTATATTAATTTCATCATCTTTCTTTTTGACTATTTAGATGTTTTCAACTTTACCAGTATTGTAAATAAGGCTACTTGTACTACAAGTGTGTAGTTTACTGTTTAAAAATATTTCTTTAGTATAAATTCTGTTTAGTAACATTTTCTATCAAAAGCTACAAACATTTTATGCCTCAGTTAATTCCAAAAGGATTGTGTTAATTTATATTTGCATCAATAATATATGTTTCTTTACATCCTTTACAACATCCTGAAACATGACCGTTATTGATTTTTAATTTGTTAATAAAAATATATAAAATACACTAAAATTATTAATGAGGTTGAACAATT
>NW_024349680.1:0-442 GCF_902729225.1 Pteropus medius
GTCATCTATCTATCTATCTATCTATCTATCTATCATCTATAATGTATCATCTATCTATCTATCTAGCCACCTCGTCTACAGCTTTTGTTACAGCAAGTCCAGCGAAATAACACGACGAAGCCTTACACTCCGAAGCCGACACTGCAGGGCTGCCCGTGCCTCGGGACACAGGACGCATGGCGGTCACGTGCTGACCCTGAAGGCTTAACTCCACGGTCCACGGCCCTCGTCACACCGGCTCACCAGCCTTTCCCCGTGAGCCACCTTTCCGTCAGGGTCACCGTCCGCACATTTCATAGCGAAAGCCGCTGGCTTTGGATCTTCCTCAGAGAAAGAGGAAGCCCCGAACCAGGCCGCAGGAGGCCCTGGGTCATCATCATCGTCACCGTCACCGTCACTTGGATAGCCTCGAAAAGAGCCCCGCATTGTTTCAAGACATGAA
>NW_024349681.1:0-428 GCF_902729225.1 Pteropus medius
GCAGAGTGGGGTGCACTGGAGAAAGTAGTCAGGGGTCCTCTCTACAGAGGTCAAATGCTCCCCCTTCCTGATAACCCAATTCAAGCGTGAGGAATCCAAAGCTGTGAGAAGTTAAATAACTTTTTCAGTGTCTCTCGCCTGAAACCAAGATGTTCCTGGTCCTAATACCTTAGCCGTTATAAGTACAACCTGATGTGATATATAACAATATGTACTTGAATTTAAAATGCCATTGCCTATGCAGACTGTCGTAAATTGGAAGGTCACCATTATAGCTATTTCTAATTAGCACTGCTAATAAACTCATAATTGGTTTAAAATGCCATTGACGCTTAGGTCTCTGAGAAAAAAGAATCGCCAGGTGACGGATGCAATGACATCCAAGTGCCACTGAGAGGATAAAGCACCTTCTCTTTAATTAGCAAATG
>NW_024349682.1:0-460 GCF_902729225.1 Pteropus medius
GTCTTCTCTCTGTGCCTCTGTTCCTTCCTCCGCAAAAGATCACCTGCCTGGGAAGAGCTGTGGGTCAGGGGAGGAAACACAGACTCTGCACAGCCCTGGGCCAGCGAGGGCCCCAGTCCTTCTCCAGCCACCTGTCCTGCATAGAGACAAACCAGTGCCTTGGCCTGTGAAAGACAGCAGGAGGAGGTGGGAGGGGCGGGCACTGTCCACAGCCGTGGTGCTGACCACAGAGTGCCACCCGCTACCTTCAGGGGAGGTCTCGGTGCTGTCCACGGCCATAGTGCTGACCACAGCCCTTCGCCACCTTCAGGAGCAGTCCCCTGGCGCTGTCCATGGCTGTGGTGCTGAACGCGGCCTGTCGCCACCTTCATGAGAGGCCCCGGTGCTGTCCATGGTGGTGCAGAACACGGCGTGTCGCGACCCTCTGAAACAGCTCTCAGGGTTGTTGCCTAATGGTGGC
>NW_024349683.1:0-637 GCF_902729225.1 Pteropus medius
ACCATCCTACCCTTGGCCTAGGCAGGTACAGAAGCAGGCTCATGAGGAGGGCCAGGTACCTGGAGAGAGAAGCCAGCTCCTCCTTGATTCCTCTGAGTCCCCACCACAGCCCATCCACAGGGCCCCCTCTCACACATACACGTCACCTTGGTTCTCTCAATGTAAAAACCTCCGTGGCCTGTGCCCTTGCCTCCTTGGCCACTGCCACCCCTATCACCCACAGACAGATGGGAAATCTCCATCAGAGATGAACACTTCCTTCCAGCCTCAGGATCACAGCGGGGTCCTGGAAGAAGTCCTCTAACAGAGAGCTCAGGATAGGATTGATAGGGTTCATAGCGACTCCTCCCTCCAACACACACACCAACCTAAAATAGGAATGGCCATCTGGATCCACTTACAGGGCTGGCTGGGGGAGGGAAGGAGGGCAGAGCTGGAACTGTCAAGCTGGGAAAGCTTTGAGGGTAAGATGTTGTTTGTTTGAAGGGTGAACTCGGGGCACGTCCTCTTTTGGTGGGAGTCAGGGCACCCCCTCAGTTGGCCCCATGTACGATTCCCTAGGACTCACCACCTCCCTCAGGCCATCTCGCTCCTCATCTTGGCATTCAAGGCCCCCATGGTCTGGCTCCAAACCCCA
>NW_024349684.1:0-561 GCF_902729225.1 Pteropus medius
ACTCGCTTTGTTGTGACACTTTAGTATGGCAGTCTGGAACTGAAACTGTGGTATCTTCAAGATATGCCTACATGTAGCTATATCTACATCTATATAATTTTAGCCCCATTCCTGGTACTCCTTTAAAATTTTAATTTTTAGGGCAGGCGTTGCCCAGATTGTAAAGCACATCTGTCTCATTCACACACAGCCTTTGCTCTTCATGATCTCTAAATTATGTATTGGAAAATCCTATTAAATCAGACTTGACAGGGCAAACAATAGTCATTTGCTTTTTCTGCTGATTGCAAATGTGGTTTCTGGGTTACCTGAGTACTAATAGTTCCTTTCCTTCAGTTTGAGCTGCGCTGGGACTTTAAATAAAAAGAGTCAATTTAATTTCCAGTGTCATTTGTTTTGAAAATAAAAAAATTAAAAAATCCAGGGAAGTTGGGAATTTCTGAGGTATTTACACTCTACCTGAATTTGAAGTTACAGTTGTCGCCAGTATGGCTTTTAAAATTAATTTAGAAACAAAGTTAACATTAATGAAGAAATTAAAGAAACACAGTGGAAGAGACC
>NW_024349685.1:0-545 GCF_902729225.1 Pteropus medius
TATCCTGTTAGCTCATAAAAACGAGCCTGCACTTTTACAGTGCTATGATCAATTACAGAAGGAATTGGAATATTGGGGACTAAAAATTGCCCCTGAAAAGGTACAACGGGAAGAGCATTATACTTATCTGGGATACACATTATATCCCAAGGTGATAATGCCTCAAAAGATACAGATCAGAAGAGATCATTTAAAAACTCTCAGTGATTTTCAAAAGTTTCTGGGGGACATTAATTGGGTAAGACCTCATTTAAAGATTACCACTGGAGAATTAAAACCGGTTTGATATATTAAAAGGCGATGCATCTCCTACATCACCTAGACAATTGACACAGGAAGCAAGAGAAGCTTTACAGCTGGTAGACTCCGCTATATCTGCCCAGCAGGTACAATATATTGATTATACTCAAGAGTGGTATGAATATGTTCTCGCTACAAAACATACACCTACTGGCGTTTTGTGGCAGCATGGACCCTTACAATGGATCCACCTCCCTGTGTCCCCTTCTAAAGTTCTCAATCCATATCATGAAGCAGTGGCTTCT
>NW_024349686.1:0-715 GCF_902729225.1 Pteropus medius
CCAAGCTCTTGTGGGGTCAGTAGGGTTCGGTGCCTCGCAGCTGTAGGATCTAGGACCGCTTGCTTCTTCCAGGCCAGCGGCCAAGAGAGAGAGAGTCTGGTTCGAGGACCATCCAGGCCCCCTTTTCTTCGGGGCTCTCCTGATTAAGTCAGGCCCACCCAGGGCGCTGACGCAAAGTCAACTGAGCAGGACCTTCGTTACAATCGCAAAACCCCTTGGCCTTTGCCACGACCTGTGTGAGAAGCAAGTCACAGGCAATGGTCGCATCTGACAGGGGGACTCACGGGGGGCAACCTAGGGTGTATCTTCCATACGCAGGGTTACGTCAGCTCTCGGCGGGTTGTCCAGACCGTGTCAGCTAGAGCTGCTGACAGCCAGCCAACCCCAGACGAGACAGACGAGTCGACCACGCCAATCGTGAAAGCCACATACGGTCACGTACGTGCGTGCACGCACACTGTTAAGCACGGCAATCTACAGTTACATATACTGTTGCATGCTGCAGGGGACTGCTCTCTATAACCTTGTTACACGGTGCAGTGTGACATCCACACTGCTACGGGACACGTGAGGTCTTGTCCGTGACAGCATCATGGCACCCATGCCGGAGACACTCTGCACCAGTCACAGCCTCTTCAGGAGGGAGATGGTGCACACACACTGAGAAACCGAGCCAAGCTCATTAAAAAACCTTTCATTGTCTTTTTTTTTTTTT
>NW_024349687.1:0-387 GCF_902729225.1 Pteropus medius
TAGGCAAGGAAAACCTTCATGGTCCTCATAGACTGCAAGGATCTTGTCAGCTTACAATCACTTATTTTTTACTTTTTACACCTACAGCACCTGGTCTCCCATCCAAGTACTAACCAGGCCCAACCTTGCTTAACTTCCAAGATCAGATGGGATCAGTCTTGTTCAGGGGGGCATGGCTGTAGACTGAAAATATTCTTAACATTATTTCCTTAATTTGAAGAATAAATGTTTAACCCTTGAATGAAACTATAATTTGTTCATTTTGTGTTTTTATGTGTACCAGAGTAAGTACTCCAGGCAATCTGGGGTCCAAATATAAACATTTTTCACTATACTAGTAAAAGTACTAGCCTTAGCAAATAGACTAGGGTAATTAAGTTTTTAGTT
>NW_024349688.1:0-1286 GCF_902729225.1 Pteropus medius
ATTAGCTTTAGTTTTAGGGTAGGTTTAGATTTAGGGTTAGTGTTAGTGTTAGGGTTAGAATTAAGGTTATGTTTAGCTTCACTTTTAGGGTCAGAATCAGCATTAGGGTTTTGTTAGGATTAGGGTAATTAGGATTTGTTTTAAAATAAAGTTACGGTTAGTGTTAGGTTTAGTGTAAGGGATAAGGTTAAGGTTAGCGTTAGTGTTACCTTTAAGGCAAGAAGTAAGATTTAGGATTAGAGTTAGTGTTCGGGTTAGGATTAGGATTTGTTTAGTTGTGGGGTTACCATTAGGGGTTGCATAAACTTTGCCTTAGGGTAGGTATATGTTTAGGGTTAGAGTTAGGGTTAAGTTTGCATCAGGGTTAGTGTTAGGGATAGGATTAGTGTTAGGTTTTGGCTTAGCTTTAGGTTTAGGTTTATGGTGAGGTTAAGTGGTAGGGTTATGGTAATCATTAGTGTAAAATTTATGGTTAGGGTTAGAATTAGGGTTAGAGTTAGCTTTAGTTTTATTGTTAGGATCAGGGTTAGGGTGACTGTTAGAGTTAAGTTCAGGGCGAGGTTAGGGTTAGGGTTAGGGTTACGTTTACTTTAGTGTATATGTTAGGTTTAGGGTTAGGTTTAGAGTAAGTGGTCAGGTTTAGGTTTATTGTTAGACTAAAATTTAGGGTTAGGTTATGTTAAGGTTCGAGATACGGATATGGTTAGGATTCAGGTAAGAGGTTAGAATTAGGATTAGTGTTAGTGTTAGAGTTATTGATAAGGTTAGTGTTAGGTTTAGTGTTAGGTTAGGATTGTGATTAGGGTCAAGGTAAGGGTTAGGGCTACAGTTATTGTTAGTGTTTAATTCAGGGTTATGGTTAGAATTAAAATTAGGATTAGCTTTAGTTTTAAGGTTAGGTTCAGTGTTATGGTTAGTTTTAGGTTTAGGGTTAGAATTAGCGTTAGGATTAGTTTTAAGATTAGATTCAGGGATAGCGTTAATGTTAGGGTTAAGGTTAAGGTTAGGGTGAGTTTTAGAGTTAAATTTGGTGTTAGGGTTAGGTTTAACTTAAGTGGTTAGGCTTCGTGTTACTGTTAGTTTAAAATTTAGAGTGAGTGTTATTGTTCAGGTTAGGGTTAGATTTTGGGTTATGATTACCTTTATTTTTTAGGGTCAGGATTAGGGTTATGATTTGGGTTAACGTTACGGTTAGGCTTTTGTGTTAGTGTTAAGTTTAGGTTTAGTTTAGTGGTACATTTATGGTTAGGGTTAGGGTTAGTTTTAGGGTTAGGGTTAGGTTAAGG
>NW_024349689.1:0-3534 GCF_902729225.1 Pteropus medius
TAGGAGCTTTGCCATCAGCTCTCTGAGCCTTTCATTTCTTCATTTTGAATGCGTCCACGGGGACCATCACGACCATCCCAGGCGAAAGGTGAGGGCGAGGGAGGTGTCTGCTTCCGTCCTGAAGTCTGATTTCCACTGCGGAAAGCGGGAAGGAGCCGAGGCCTTAGGAAGGAGCCCCGGGGCCTCTGGGATGAAAGAGATCATGCTGAATTGTGGCTCTGGAACGCCCGGTGTCCACACTGCGGGGAGGTGGAGCTGCGAGGAGCGGCCTGTCTCCTGTGGTAGAGCAGGGGTCCAGGCAGTTTTCCTTCGAAAATCCACCATATACATATATATGCATATAAATAAACATATATATGCATATATATGTATATGGTAGCTTTGGCAAAAAGCTCTCTGGTGACGTCCATTTCGAGCCAGAATCGCAGACTTCCGAGAAAAGGCTCACTTGTGGCAAATGCACAGCCCTCCCGGGGCCTTGGGGCTCTGTGGGCCATGCCCGGTCATCTGCGGGTACTGGGGTGGCGAAGTTGGAGGAGCACTCACTGTGACACACAGGCTCCCTAGGGTACAAAAGTACGTCTCATTCTAGATCTGTATCCTCTTGCAGGGTTCACGGCCACCCTGGTGTAGCCAGCCAGGATGCCTTTGGCCCCTCCACTGGGGGCGTCATAGCTGGGAAAGAGGTCAGCTGGGAGCACTGCAGACAGCTGTGGGTCGTTCGACGCACTCCGTGCCTTAGGAGCTTTGCGATCAGCTCTCTGAGCCTTTCATTTCTTCATTTTGAAGGCGTCCACGGGGACCATCACGACCATCCCAGGCAGAAGGTGAGGGCGAGGGAGGTGTCTGCTTCCGTCCTGAAGTCTGATTTCCACTGCGGAAAGCGGGAAGGAGCCGAGGCCTTAGGAAGGAGCCCCGGGGCCTCTGGGATGAAAAGAGATCATGCTGAATTGTGGCTCTGGAACGCCCGGTGTCCACACTGCGGGGAGGTGGAGGTGCGAGGAGCGACCTGTCTTCTGTGGTAGAGCAGGGGTCCAGGCAGGTTTCCTTCGAAAATCCACCATATACATATATATGCATATAGATGAACATATATATGCATATATATGTATATGGTAGCTTTGGCAAAAAGCTCTCTGGTGACGTCCATTTTGAGCCAGAATCGCAGACTTCGAGAAAAGGCTCACTTGCGGCAAATGCACAGCCCTCCCGGGGCCTTGGGGCTCTGTGGGCGATGCTCGGTCATCTGCCGGGACTGGGGTACCGAAGTTGGAGGAGCACTCACTGACACTGAGCTCCTAGAGGTACAAACTACGTCCCATTCGTCTCTGTATGCTCTTGCAGGGTTCAGGGCCACCCACAGACAGCGTACCCAGGGATGCTTTGGCCCCTGCGTCCATGGCGGCCGTCACCGCTGGAAAGAGTTCAGTTGGGAGACACTGCAGACAGCTGTGGGTCTGAATTCGGCCTCCGTGCCTTAGGAGCTTTGCGATCAGCTCTCTGAGCCTTTCATTTCTTCATTTTGAATGCGTCCACTGGGACCATCACGACAATCCCAGGCAGAAAGGTGAGGGCGAGGGAGGTGTCTGCTTCCGTCCTGAAGTCTGATTTCCACTGCGGAAAGCGGGAAGGAGCCGAGGCCTTAGGAAGGAGCCCCGGGGCCTCTGGGATGAAAAGAGATCATGCTGGTGTGGCTCTGGAACGCCCGGTGTCCACACTGCGGGGAGGTGGAGGTGCGAGGAGCGGCCTGTCTTCTGTGGTAGAGCAGGGGTCCAGGCAGGTTTCCTTCGAAAAATCCACCATATACATATATATGCATATAGATGAACATATATATGCATATATATGTATATGGTAGCTTTGGCAAAAAGCTCTCTGGTGACGTCCATTTGAGCCAGAATCGCAGACTTCCGAGAAAAGGCTCACTTGCGGCAAATGCACAGCCCTCCCGGGCCTTGGGGCTCTGTGGGCGATGCTCGGTCATCTGCGGGTACTGGGGTACCGAAGTTGGAGGAGCACTCACTGACACTTTGAGCTCCTAGAGGTACAAACTACGTCCCATTCGTCTCTGTATGCTCTTGCAGGGTTCAGGGCCACCTGAACAGCGGCCGGGATGCCTGGCCCCTCCTCCGCTGGGGCATCGCCGCTGAAAGAGTTCGGTGAGACACTGCAGCGAACAGCTGGAAGATTCAGCGACCTCCCATAGGAGCTTTGCGATCAGCTCTCTAAACCTTTCATTTCTTCATTTGAGATAAAACCAGGGGATACATCACGACCATCCCAGGCAGAAAGGTGAGGGGCGAGGAGGTGTCTGCTTCAGTCCTGAAGTCCTGATTTCCACTACGAGGAAGGCGGAAGGGGCAGGCCTTAGGAAGAGGCCAGGGGGGTCTCTGGGATGAAAGAGATCATAACTGAATTGTGGTTCTGGAACGCCCAGAAGTGTCCACACTGGGGAGGTGGAGTGCAAGGGCAACACTATAACTTCTGTGAGCTGAAACGGGGTCAGGCAAGGTTTCCTTGAAAATCCACCATATACATATATATGCATATAGATGAACATATATATGCATATATATGTATATGGTAGCTTTGGCAAAAAGCTCTCTGGTGACGTCCATTTCGAGCCAGAATCGCAGACTTCCGAGAAAAGGCTCACTTGCGGCAAATGCACAGCCCTCCCGGGGCCTTGGGGCTCTGTGGGCGATGCTCGATCATCTGCGGGTACTGGGGTAGCGAAGTTGGAGGAGCACTCACTGACACTTTGAGCTCCTAGAGGTACAAACTACGTCTCATTCGTCTCTGTCTCCTCTTGCAGGGTTCACGGCCACCCACAGACAGCGTAGCCAGGGATGCTTTGGCCCCTCCGTCCATGGGGCCGTCACCCGCTGGAAAGAGGTCAGGTGGGAGACACTGCAGACAGCTGTGGGTCTGAATTCGGCCTCCGTGCCTTAGGAGCTTGCGATCAGCTCTCTGAGCCTTTCATTTCTTCATTTTGAATGCGTCCACGGGGACCATCACGACCATCCCAGGCAGAAAGGTGAGGGCGAGGGAGGTGTCTGCTTCCGTCCTGAAGTCTGATTTCCACTGCGGAAAGCGGGAAGGAGCCGAGGCCTTAGGAAGGAGCCCCGGGGCCTCTGGATGAAAAGAGATCATGCTGAATTGTGGCTCTGGAACGCCCGGTGTCCACACTGCGAGGAGGTGGAGGTGCGAGGAGCGGCCTGTCTCCTGTGGTAGAGCAGGGGTCCTCGCAGGTTTCCTTCGAAAATCCACCATATACATATATATGCATATAGATGAACTTATATATGCATATATATGTATATGGTAGCTTTGGCAAAAAGCTCTCTGGTGACGTCCATTTCGAGCCAGAATCGCAGACTTCCGAGAAAAGGCTCACTTGCGGCAAATGCACAGCCCTCCCGGGGCCTTGGGGCTCTGTGGGCCATGCCCGGTCATCTGCGGGTACTGGGGTGGCGAAGTTGGAGGAGCACTCACTGACACTTTGAGCTCTAGAGGTACAAACTACGTGTCATT
>NW_024349690.1:0-515 GCF_902729225.1 Pteropus medius
CCTGCTAATCTTCATGCTTTACCTGATTGTCCTATAACTGCTTTTTCTTTGGCTTTGATTCTTTGTTACTTTTCCAGTACATTCTTAAACATCAGGGACAGAGATAGTTAAAAATTGATAGTTAAAAATGAGCCTGAAATGGACCCCAGAAATCTGCATTTTACCTACCTCTCAGGTGGTTCTGATATGTGATTCTTAAATCAACTTTGAGAAACACTGCTCTGGAGCACTGGATCCCAAATTTAGTAGGAAACCAATGAATTATTATAATCCTCTGAAGGACATTGAAAATGATCTCTTTTGGGGTCACATCCATGAATATTCTGATTCAATTATTCTGAAGAAGAGAATGAAATTATGCTAATTGACCTGAAAAACTGAATAGAAAAGCAAAACAGATACTCTTTGAACTGTTTACACCAGATAGAGTTTCTTAGGTGTATCTTGGAGTGTGGACCATTTTGTATCAGAATCATTTGCTATGCTTGCCGCATGTGGACTTGCACCTCTCTAGA
>NW_024349691.1:0-587 GCF_902729225.1 Pteropus medius
TTAGCTAATGGAATTTTACCTAACTATAGTCAATAGTATATAATAACTATGTATGGTGTCAGATAGGTACTAGACTTATTCGAATGATCACTCCTTAAATTACACAAATGTCTAATCACTATGCTGTACACCTAAATCAATATAATATTGTATGTCAATTGTAATTTAAAAATAAGTAAATTATAAAAAAATGAAGAGATTATTATGGTTCTTAAATTATAGCAGATGCAGCAGAGTTAGGTGGTAGGGAGCAAGCAGCCAAAGTGACTGTTCAAATTCCAGCTCTACAACTTATTAGCTGTAGGGTTTTGAGCCTGTCAGTTAACCCCTCCCTGACTCAGTTTCCTCATCTGTAAAATGAGTCTAATAATAGTACCTATTTCAGGAGGTTTTTGTAAGAATTAAATGTATTAATACGTGTACAGCACACAGTATGGTGGCTAATACATAACAGATGCTATACCAGTTTTTGCTGTTGCTAATACTAAAGCATTACAAGTATGCTACATAAACCACTAACCTCAACTAGAAATACCATAAAAAAACTAGAATTCACTCAATGCAATAATAAAAATCAAACAAAATGC
>NW_024349692.1:0-309 GCF_902729225.1 Pteropus medius
CTGCAGGCTGCCATTCCCAAATTTGACCACAAGATGGCAGTAAAGGAAAGCGGGTCCCCATGTCAAGGCCTTTGCTGCACTGTGGGCTTCTATGGACCTCCAGATGGCTGGTCTCCCTGCATCAGGAAATGGAGGGCTCTTGCTTTTTTTGGAGAGCTGACCTTCCCAAGCTTGTGCCCATACAGTGGCTAATCACGAATCCTCTTTGCCGTGGCTGTTCAGATGTGAAGGCACAAGGGGTTCCATGGGCGCTTTGTGACCGTGGTCTTGTAGAGCTATGTCAACTGGCACAAAGAAGGGCCTGGGATC
>NW_024349693.1:0-10343 GCF_902729225.1 Pteropus medius
AGCATATATATATTCATCTATATGCATATATATGTATATGGTGGATTTTCGAAGGAAACCTGCGTGGACTCCTGGTCTACCACAGAAGACCGGCCGCTCCTAGCACCTCCACCTCCCCGCAGTGTGGACACCGGGCGTTCCATGCCACAATTCAGCATGATCTCTTTTCATCCCAGAGGCCCCGGGGCTCCTTCCTAAGGCCTCGGCTCCTTCCCGCTTTCCGCAGTGGAAATCAGACTTCAGGACGGAAGCAGACACCTCTCTCTCCCTCACCTTTCTGCCTGGGATGGTAGTAATGGTCCCCGTGGACACATTCAAAATGAAGAAATGAAAGGCTCAAAGAGCTGATCGCAAAGCTCCTAAGGCACGGAGGCCGAATTCAGACCCACAGCTGTCTGCAGTGTCTCCCAACTGAACTCTTTCCAGCGGGTGACGGCCGCCATGGACGCAGGGGCCAAAGCATCCCTGGGTACGCTGTGTGGGTGGCCCTGAACCCTGCAAGAGCATACAGAGACGAATGAGACGTAGTTTGTACCTCTAGGAGCTCAAAGTGTCAGTGAGTGCTCCTCCAACTTCGCTACCCCAGTACCCGCAGATGACCGAGCATCGCCCACAGAGCCCCAAGGCCCAGGGAGGGCTGTGCATTTGCCGCAAGTGAGCCTTTTCTCGGAAGTCTGCGATTCTGGCTCGAAATGGACGTCACCAGAGAGCTTTTTGCCAAAGCTACCATATACATATATATGCATATATATACATCTATATGCATATATATGTATATGGTGGATTTTCGAAGGAAACCTGCGTGGACCCCTGGTCCACCACAGAAGACAGGCCGCTCCTAGCACCTCCACCTCCCCGCAGTGTGGACACTGGGCGTTCCAGAGCCACAATTCAGCATGATCTCTTTTCATCCCAGAGGCCCCGGGGCTCCTTCCTAAGGCCTCGGCTCCTTCCCGCTTTCCGCAGTGGAAATCAGACTTCAGGACGGAAGCAGACACCTCCCTCTCCCTCACCTTTCTGCCTGGGATGGTCATAATGGTCCCCGTGGACGCTTTCAAAATGAAGAAATGAAAGGCTCAAAGAGCTAATCGCAAAGCTCCTAAGGCACGGAGGCCGAATTCAGACCCACAGCTGTCTGCAGTGTCTCCCAACTGAACTCTTTCCAGCGGGTGACGGCCGCCATGGACGCAGGGCCAAAGCATCTCTGGGTACGCTGTCTGTGGGTGGCCCTGAAACCTGCAAGAGCATACAGAGACGAATGAGACGTAGTTTGTACCTCTAGGAGCTCAAAGTGTCAGTGAGTGCTCCTCCAACCTCGGTACCCCAGTCCCCGCAGATGACCGAGCATCGCCCACAGAGCCCCAAGGCCCCGGGAGGGCTGTGCATTTGCCGCAAGTGAGCCTTTTCTCGGAAGTCTGCGATTCTGGCTCAAAATGGACGTCACCAGAGAGCTTTTTGCCAAAGCTAACATATACATATATATGCATATATATGTTCATCTGTATGCATATATATGTATATGGTGGATTTTCGAAGGAAACCTGCGTGGACACCTGGTCTACCACAGAAGACAGGCCGCTCCTAGCACCTCTACCTCCCCGCAGTGTGGACACCGGGCGTTCCAGAGCCACAATTCAGCATGATCTCTTTTCATCCCAGAGGCCCAGGGGCTCCTTCCTAAGGCCTCGGCTCCTTCCCGCTTTCCGCAGTGGAATTCAGACTTCAGGACAGAAGCAGAAACCTCCCTCTCCCTCACCTTTCTGCCTGGGATGGTCGTAATGGTCCCCGTGGACGCATTCAAAATGAAGAAATGAAAGGCTCAAAGAGCTGATCGCAAAGATCCTAAGGCACGGAGGCCGAATTCAGACCCCCAGCTGTCTGCAGTGTCTCCCAACTGAACTCTTTCCAGCGGGTGACGGCCGCCATGGACGCAGGGGCCAAAGCATCCCTGGGTACGCTGTCTGTGGGTGGCTCTGAACCCTGCAAGAGCATACAGAGACGAATGAGACGTAGTTTGTACCGCTAGGAGCTCAAAGTGTCAGTGAGTGCTCCTCCAACTTCGCTACCCCAGTACCCGCAGATGACCGAGCATCGCCCACAGAGCCCCAAGGCCCCGGGAGGGCTGTGCATTTTGCCGCAAGTGAGCCTTTTCTCGGAAGTCTGCGATTCTGGCTCGAAATGGACGTCACCAGAGAGCTTTTTGCCAAAGCTACCATATACATATATATGCATATATATGTTCATCTATATGCATATATATGTATATGGTGGATTTCTGAAGGAAACCTGCCTGGACCCCTGCTCTACCACAGAAGACAGGCCGCTCCTCGCACCTCCACCTCCCCGCAGTGTGGACACCGGGCGTTCCAGAGCCACAATTCAGCGTGATCTCTTTTCATCCCAGAGGCCCCGGGGCTCCTTCCTAAGGCCTCGGCTCCTTCCCGCTTTCCGCAGTGGAAATCAGACTTCAGACGGAAGCAGACACCTCCCTCTCCCTCACCTTTCTGCCTGGGATGGTCGTAATGGTCCCCGTGGACGCATTCAAAATGAAGAAATGAAAGGCTCAAAGAGCCGATCGCAAAGCTCCTAAGGCACGGAGGCCGAATTCAGACCCACAGCTGTCTGCAGTGTCTCCCAACTGAACTCTTTCCAGCAGGTGACGGCCGCCATGGACGCAGGGGCCAAAGCATCCCTGGGTACGCTGTCTGTGGGTGGCCCTGAACCCTCCAAGAGCATACAGAGACGAATGAGACGTAGTTTGTACCTCTAGGAGCTCAAAGTGTCAGTGAGTGCTCCTCCAACTTCGGTACCCCAGTACCCGCAGATGACCGAGCATCGCCCACAGAGCCCCAAGGCCCCGGGAGGGCTGTGCATTTGCCGCAAGTGAGCCTTTTCTCGAAGTCTGCGATTCTGGCTCGAAATGGACGTCACCAGAGAGCTTTTTGCCAAAGCTACCATATACATATATATGCATATATATGTTCATCTATATGCATATATATGTATATGGTGGATTTTCGAAGGAAACCTGCGTGGAACCCTGGTCTACCACAGAAGACAGGCCCCTCCTAGCACCTACACCTCCCCGCAGTGTGGACAACGGGCATTCCAGAGCCACAATTCAGCATGATCTCTTTCATCCCAGAGGCCCCGGGGCTCCTTCCTAAGGCCTCGGCTCCTTCCCGCTTTCCGCAGTGGAAATCAGACTTCAGGCGGAAGCAGACACCTCCCTGTCCCTCACCGTTCTGCCTGGGATGGTCGTAATGGTCCCCGTGGACGCATTCAAAATGAAGAAATGAAAGGCTCAAAGAGCTGATCGCAAAGCTCCTAAGGCAGGGAGGCCGAATTCAGACCCGCAGCTGTCTGCAGTGTCACCCAACTGAACTCTTTCCAGCGGGTGACGGCCGCCATGGACGCAGGGGCCAAAGCATCCCTGGGTACGCTGTCTGTGGGTGGCCCTGAACCCTGCAAGAGCATACAGAGACGAATGAGACGTAGTTTGCACCGCTAGGATCTCAAAGTGTCAGTGAGTGCTCCTCCAACTTCGGTACCCCAGTCCCCGCAGATGACCGAGCATCGCCCACAGAGCCCCAAGGCCCCGGAGGGCTGTGCATTTGCCGCAAGTGAGCCTTTTCTCGGAAGTCTGCGATTCTGGCTCGAAATGGACGTCACCAGAGAGCTTTTTGCCAAAGCTACCATATACATATATGCATATATATGTTCATCTATATGCATATATATGTATATGGTGGATTTTCGAAGGAAACCTGCATGGACACCTGGTCTACCACAGAAGACAGGCCGCTCCTAGCACCTCCACCTCCCCGCAGTGTGGACACTGGGCGTTCCAGAGCCACAATTCAGCATGATCTCTTTTCATCCCAGAGGCCCCGGGGCTCCTTCCTAAGGCCTCGGCTCCTTCCGCTTTCCGCATTGGAAAACAGACTTCAGGACGGAAGCAGACACCTCCCTCTCCCTCACCTTTCTGCCTGGGATGGTCGTAATGGTCCCCGTGGACGCTTTCAAAATGAAGAAGTGAAAGACTCAAAGAGCTGATCGCAAAGCTCCTAAGGCACGGAGGCCGAATTCAGACCCACAGCTGTCTGCATTGTCTCCCAACTGAACTCTTTCCAGCGGGTGACGGCCGCCATGGACGCAGGGGCCAAAGCATCCCTGGGTACGCTGTCTGTGGGTGGCCCTGAACCTGCAAGAGCATACTGAGACGAATGGGACGTAGTTTGTACCTCTAGGAGCTCAAAGTGTCAGTGAGTGCTCCTCCAACTTCGCTACCCCAGTACCCGCAGATGACCGAGCATCGCCCACAGAGCCCCAAGGCCCCGGGAGGGCTGTGCATTTGCCGCAAGTGAGCCTTTTCTGGAAGTCTGCGATTCTGGCTCGAAATGGACGTCACCAGAGAGCTTTTTGCCAAAGCTACCATATACATATATATGCATATATGTTCATCTATATGCATATATATGTATATGGTGGATTTCAGAAACCTGTGGACCCCTGGTCTTCACGCTCCAGTAATCTCCACCTCCTCCCCGCAGTGTGGACACCGGGCGTTCCAGAGCCACAATTCAGCATGATCTCTTTTCATCCCAGAGGCGCCTGGGCTCCTTCCTAAGGCCAAGGCCCCTTCCCGCTTTCCGCAGTGGAAATCAGACTTCAGGACGGAAGCAGACATCTCCCTCTCCCTCACCTTTCTGCCTGGGATGGTCGTAATGGTCCCCGTGGACGCATTCAAAATGAAGAAATGAAAGGCTCAAAGAGCTGATCGCAAAGCTCCTAAGGCAGGAGGCCGAATTCAGACCCACAGCTGTCTGCAGTGTCTCCCAACTGAACTCTTTCCAGCGGGTGACGGCCGCCATGGACGCAGGGGCCAAAGCATCCCTGGGTACGCGGTCTGTGGGTGGCCCTGAAACCTGCAAGAGCATACAGAGACGAATGAGACGTAGTTTGTACCTCTAGGAGCTCAAAGTGTCAGTGAGTGCTCCTCCAACTTCGGTACCCCAGTCTCCGCAGAAGACCGAGCATCGCCCACAGAGCCCCAAGGCCCCAAGGCCCCGGGAGGGCTGTGCATTTGCCGCAAGTGAGCCTTTTCTCGGAAGTCTGCGATTCTGGCTCAAAATGGATGTCACCAGAGAGCTTTTTGCCAAAGCTACCATATACATATATATGCATATATATGTTCATCTATATGCATATATGTGTATATGGTGGATTTTCGAAGGAAACCTGCCTGGACCCCTGCTCTACCACAGAAGACAGGCCGCTCCTCGCACCTCCACCTCCCCGCAGTGTGGACACCGGGCGTTCCAGAGCCACAATTCAGCATGATCTGTTTTCATCCCAGAGGCCCCGGGGCTCCTTCCTAAGGCCTCGGCTCCTTCCCGCTTTCCGCAGTGGACATCAGACTTCAGGACGGAAGCAGACACCTCCCTCTCCCTCACCTTTCGGCCTGGGATGGTCGTAATGGTCCCCGTGGACGCATTCAAAATGAAGAAATGAAAGGCTCAAAGAGCTGATCGCAAAGCTCCTAAGGCACGGAGGCCGAATTCAGACCCACAGTTGTCTGCAGTGTCTCCCAACTGAACTCTTTCCAGCGGGTGACGGCCGCCATGGACGCAGGGGCCAAAGCATCCCTGGGTAGGCTGTCTGTGGGTGGCCCTGAACCCTGCAAGAGCATACAGAGAAGAATGGGACGTAGTTTGTACCTCTAGGAGCTCAAAGTGTCAGTGAGTGCTCCTCCAACTTCGCCACCCCAGTACCCGCAGATGACCGGGCATGGCCCACAGAACCCCAAGGCCCCGGGAGGGCTGTGCATTTGCCGCCAGTGAGCCTTTTCTCGGAAGTCTGCGATTCTGGCTCAAAATGGACGTCACCAGAGAGCTTTTCGCCAAAGCTACCATATACATATATATGCATATATATATTCATCTATATGCATATATATGTATATGGTGGATTTTCGAAGGAAACCTGAGTGGACACCTGGTCTACCACAGAAGACAGGCCGCTGCTAGCACGTCCACCTCCCCGCAGTGTGGACACCGGGCGTTCCAGAGCCACAATTCAGCATGATCTCTTTTCATCCCAGAGGCCCCGGGGCTCCTTCCTAAGGCCTCGGCTCCTTCCGCTTTCCGCAGTGGAAATCAGACTTCAGGACGGAAGCAGACACCTCCCTCTCCTCACCTTTCTGCCTGGGATGGTCGTAATGGTCCCCGTGGACGCATTCAAAATGAAGAAATGAAAGGCTCAAAGAGCTGATCGCAAAGCTCCTAAGGCACGGAGGCCTAATTCAGACCCACAGCTGTCTGCAGTGTCTCCCAACTGAACTCTTTCCAGCGGGTGACGGCCGCCATGGACGCAGGGGCCAAAGCATCCCTGGGTACGCTGTCTGTGGGTGGCCTGAACCCTGCAAGAGCATACAGAGACGAATGAGACGTAGTTTGTACCTCTAGGAGCTCAAAGTGTCAGTGAGTGCTCCTCCAACTTCGGTACCCAAGTACCCGCAGATGACCGAGCATCGCCCACGGAGCCCCAAGGCCCCGGGAGGGCTGTGCATTTGCCGCAAGTGAGCCTTTTCTCGGAAGTCTGCGATTCTGGCTCGAAATGGACGTCACCAGAGAGCTTTTTTGCCAAAGCTACCATATACATATATATGCATATATATGTTCATCTATATGCATATATATGTATATGGTGGATTTTCGAAGGAAACCTGCGTGGACCCCTGGTCTACCACAAAGACAGGCCGCTCCTAGCACCTCCACCTCCCCGCAGTGTGGACACCGGGCGTTCCAGAGCCACAATTCAGCATGATCTCTTTTCATCCCAGAGGCCCTGGGGCTCCTTCCTAAGGCCTCGGCTCCTTCCCGCTTTCCGCAGTGGAAATCAGACTTCAGGACGGAAGCAGACACCTCCCTCCCTCACCTTTCAGCCTGGGATGGTCGTAATGGTCCCCGTGGACGCATTCAAAATGAAGAAATGAAAGGCTCAAAGAGCTGATCGCAAAGCTCCTAAGGCACGGAGGCCGAATTCAGACCACAGCTGTCTGCAGTGTCTCCCAACTGAACTCTTTCCAGCGGGTGACGGCCGCCATGGACGAGGGGCCAAAGCATCCCTGGGTACGCTGTCTGTGGGTGGCCCTGAACCCTGCAAGAGCATACAGAGACGAATGGGACGTAGTTTGTACCTCTAGGAGCTCAAAGTGTCAGTGAGTGCTCCTCCAACTTCGGTACCCCAGTCCCTGCAGATGACCGAGCATCGCCCACAGAGCCCCAAGGCCCCGGGAGGGCCGTGCATTTGCCGCAAGTGAGCCTTTTCTCGGAAGTCTGCGATTCTGGCTCAAAATGGACGTCACCAGAGGGCTTTTTGCCAAAGCTACCATATACATATATATGCATATATATGTTCATCTATATGCATATATATGTATATGGTGGATTTTCGAAGGAAACCTGCCTGGACCCCTGCTCTACCACAGAAGACAGGCCGCTCCTCGCACCTCCACCTCCCCGCAGTGTGGACACCGGGCGTTCAGAGCCACAATTCAGCATGATCTCTTTTCATCCCAGAGGCCCCGGGGCTCCTTCCTAAGGCCTCGGCTCCTTCCCGCTTTCGCAGTGGAAATCAGACTTCAGGACGGAAGCAGACACCTCCCTCGCCCTCACCTTTCTGCCTGGGATGGTCGTGATGGTCCCCGTGGACGCATTCAAAATGAAGAAATGAAAGGCTCAAAGAGCTGATCGCAAAGCTCCTAAGGCACGGAGGTCGAATTCAGACCCACAGCTGTCTGCAGTGTCTCCCAACTGAACTCTTTCCAGCGGGTGACGGCCGCCATGGGCGCAGGGGCCAAAGCATCCCTGGGTACGCTGTCTGTGGGTGGCCCTGAACCCTGCAAGAGCATACAGAGAGGAATGAGACGTAGTTTGGACCTCTAGGAGCTCAAAGTGTCAGTGAGTGCTCCTCCAACTTATTCCAGTCCCCATGAGATGACCGAGCATGTCAGCCCCACAGAGCCCCAAGGCCCCGGGAGGGGCTGTGCACACCGCAAGTGAGCCTTTTCTCGGAAGGCTGCGATTCTCGCTCGAAATGGACGTCAACAGAGAGCTTTTTGCCAAAGCTACCATATACATATATATGCATATATATGTTCATCTATATGCATATATATGTATATGGTGGATTTTCGAAGGAAACCTGCCTGGACCCCTGCTCTACCCCAGAAGACAGGCCGCTCCTCGCACCTCCACCTCCCCGCAGTGTGGACACCGGGCGTTACAGAGCCACAATTCAGCATGATCTCTTTTCATCCCAGAGGCCCCGGGGCTCCTTCCTAAGGCCTCGGCTCCTTCCCGCTTTCCGCAGTGGAAATCAGACTTCAGGACGGAAGCAGACACCTCCCTCTCCCTCACCTTCTGCCTGGGATGGTCGTAATGGTCCCCGTGGACGCATTCAAAATGAAGAAATGAAAGGCTCAAAGAGCTGATCGCAAAGCTCCTGAGGCACGGAGGCCGAATTCAGACACACAGCTGTCTGCAGTGTCTCCCAACTGAACTCTTTCCAGCGGGTGAAGGCCGCCATGGACGCAGGGGCCAAAGCATCCCTGGGTACGCTGTCTGTGGGTGGCCCTGAACCCTGCAAGAGCATACAGAGACGAATGGGACGTAGTTTGTACCTCTAGGAGCTCAGTGTCAGTGAGTGCTCCTCCAACTTCGGTACCCCAGTCCCGGCAGATGACCGAGCATCGCCCACAGAGCCCCAAGGCCCCGGGAGGGCTGTGCATTTGCCGCATGTGAGCCTTTTCTCGGAAGTCTGCGATTCTGGCTCGAAATGGACGTCACCAGAGAGCTTTTTGCCAAAGCTACCATATACATATATATGCATATATATGTTCATCTATATGCATATATATGTATATGGTGGATTTTCAAGGAAACCTGCCTGGACCCCTGCTCTACCACAGAAGACAGGCCGCTCCTCGCACCTCCACCTCCCCGCAGTGTGGACACCGGGCGTTCCAGAGCCACAATTCAGCATGATTCTTTTTCATCCCAGAGGCCCCGGGCTCCTTCCTGAAAAGCCTGGCTCCTTCCGCTTTCGCAGTGGAAATCAGACTTCAGGACGGAAGCAGACACCTCCTCTCCTCACCCTTTCTGCCTGGGATATGGTCGTGATGGTCCCCGTGGACGCATTCAAAATGAAGAAATGAAAGGCTCAGAGAGCTGATCGCAAAGCTCCTAAGGCACGGAGGCCGAATTCAGACCCACAGCTGTCTGCAGTGTCTCCAGCTGACCTCTTTCCAGCGGGTGACGGCCCCCATGGACGGAGGGGCCAAAGCATCCCTGGCTACGCTGTCTGTGGGTGGCCGTGAACCCTGCAAGAGGATACAGAGACGAATGAGACGTACTTTGTACCTCAGGGAGCTCAAAGTGTCACTGAGTGCTCCTCCAACTTCGCTACCCCAGTACCCGCAGATGACCGAGCATCGCCCACAGAGCCCCAAGGCCCCGGGAGGGCTGTGCATTTGCCGCAAGTCAGCCTTTTCTAGGAAGTCTGCGATTCTGGCTCGTAATGGACGTCACCAGAGAGCTTTTTGCCAAAGCTACCATATACATATATATGTATCTATATGCATATATATGTATATGGTGAATTTTCGAAGGAAACCTGCGTGGACCCCTGCTCTACCACAGAAGACAGGCCGCTCCTCGCACCTCCACCTCCCCGCAGTGTGGACACCGGGCGTTCCAGAGCCACAATTCAGCATGATCTCTTTTCATCCCAGAGGCCCCGGGGCTCCTTCCTAAGGCCTCGGATCCTTCCCGCTTTCCACAGTGGAAATCAGACTTCAGGACGGAAGCAGACACCTCCCTCTCCCTCACCTTTCAGCCTGGGATGGTCGAATGGTCCCCGTGGACGCATTCAAAATGAAGAAATGAAAGGCTCAGAGAGCTGATCGCAAAGCTCCTAAGGCACGGAGGCCGAATTCAGACCCACAGCTGTCTGCAGTGTCTCCCAATTGAACTCTTTCCAGCGGGTGACGGCCGCCATGGAAGCAGGGGCCAAAGCATCCCTGGGTACGCTGTCTGTGGGTGGCCCTGAACCCTGCAAGAGCATACAGAGACGAATGGGACGTAGTTTGTACCTCTAAGAGCTCAAAGTGTCAGTGAGTGTTCCTCCAACTTCGGTACCCCAGTACCCACAGATGACCGAGCATCGCCCACAGAGCCCCAAGGCCCCGGGAGGCTGTGCATTTGCCGCAAGTGAGCCTTTTCTCGGAAGTCTGCGATTCTGGCTCAAAATGGACGTCACCAGAGAGCTTTTTGCCAAAG
>NW_024349694.1:0-305 GCF_902729225.1 Pteropus medius
GTATTGGCTGGTGCCCCACCGAGAGTGAGAGCACAAGGCCCATAGAGGTTACTTGCCTGTGTCTGAGGAGGTGAGGCAGTGCTATTTGGCCTCTGTTGTCTTGGATTATAGGGGAGTGAAAGTCCAATGGCGATTGGAGGACTGAGGGACTGCGCTGTCATGGAGATTCAGTTGCTGCATGTTTCACGGGGCCCACAACTAAGACTTGTGTCCCTAGAGAAATGGCACACCGGCAGAGCCAAGGAGGAGGTGTCTGAACAAGGTTTAACCATTAATTGATGTAGGGAAACTGATTGGGATATCCC
>NW_024349695.1:0-1158 GCF_902729225.1 Pteropus medius
CCTCGTGCAGCGCTCCTCGCAAAGCGCGCGGGTCGGTGCCGTGATCGCTGCGGTCTTCAGACGAGGAGACCGAGCCTCGGCGAGGCTAAGCCGCCTCCCCATGTCCCCTGGGACGAGGGCGCACACACTCCCAAGCCCGAGGCGACGCCACCTCTGACAACGCCGCCCGCCCGGGTCCAGCGGCCGCGTGGGCGCACAGCCCGGAGCCGGCGTCCCCTGGAAGAGGCGCCGAACGCTGCAGGCCCGCGAGCTGGTGGCCTCTCCTGCCGCATCCTGGTCCCCGCGTGCTGCCGGGACAGGTGAGTCGGGCCGGACCCCCGGGCGGCCCACAGGGCACCGCAGGTAACCGAATCTCGGAAGAGCCGCCGGCTTCCTGCGCCGGGGACGTGGAGGAGGCGGCCCCAGCGCGGTGGCCCGCGTGGCCCCGAGGCTCCGGGTGTCCGGCCCAGACCGTGGCAGACGGGAGCCACGCCGTCCACGGGGCAGGCCCAGAGGGCACTGGAGACCGCCGGAAGCCGCCCCGGCTCGGGGTGGGGACACCCTTTGGAGGGGGCACCGGTGTGACAGCGCGTGCGGCTCCCTCTGGGGGTCCAGGGCCCAGCTCTTCAGCCCGAATACCAGGAGGCGGCAGCCCCGCTGGCCAGGACAAAGCGCGGAGCCGGCGCATTTGAGGAAGCGCTTCCGAGAACCACAAAGGAAACCGCGGGCCCGGGTGCTTTCCCGCTTGGCGAGCCCCCGCCATTCCCGACGCACACGCTTCTCCTCGCTTCCTCGGGGCCTTTCCTGCTTCCCGCACCCACACGCCGCCCGCCCGGCTCGGGCCGAGGGCGCAGGTCAGCTGCGCAGGCTCCGCTCGCCCGCCGGGCCTTCTCCCCGGGGCGGGGCACCCCGAGGCCGGCGCCTGGCGAGGCGCAGCGTAGCCTCCACTCGTAGCTTCCACTCGGAGCCCGGAGCGTATACTCAGGGCCAGCGAGGTTTCTTGAAAAGTTAGAGCAGGGAGGCAGAGTCCTCCTTGGTCTCTCCAGGAGCCAGTAGATGCCCGAAGAGACCGGGGTTGCCACGGTTCCTGGTTCTGCAGCAACATCAGGATCGCCGAGGACACGCAGGGCAAACCGCCCACACGCCCGAGCCACAGCATGAAGATTCCTTGGCTTTTAT
>NW_024349696.1:0-324 GCF_902729225.1 Pteropus medius
TTTTTTTTTTTTTATGGCTGGGTAAGATTCCATTGTATATATGTATCACCTCTTCTTTTTTATTTTTTAAATTTTTATGTTTATTTTTTCGATTATAGTTGACATATAATGTTACATTAATTTCAGAGATTAAACATTTATATAACTTATAGTGATCATCCCAGTAAATTCAGTACTCACCTGACTCCATACATAGTTATTACAATACTACTATATTCCCCATGCCATATTCTATATCCCCGTGACTACTTTTGTACCTCTTATTCCCCTTCCCCCTTTATCCATCCCCCATCCCCGAATCTGACAGCCATCAAAGTGCTCTCT
>NW_024349697.1:0-517 GCF_902729225.1 Pteropus medius
GGTGGGCATCAGAGGGTCACGGAACCACAGAACAGGTCCCTAACGCACACATTTGCTGAATGAATGAATGCACGAGGCCAGTACTCACATCTTCCCCCTGTATGCAGAGAAAACAGGCACAGAGGAGGCCTTTCCAAGAGGGAGGGCCTCCCAGACTCCATAATTTAAGTCACCAGGTGCTCAAAGCAAGTCGTGTTCAGACTTGGGAGAAACACGGCCTTAGGGCCATCCCAAGGGGCCAAGAGCTCTGCATCTGCCCATCAGCTGGGTGGGGCTGAGGCCTTCTGCCTGTCCCGCCCTAGTAACCATCCTAGTACCCACCTGGGGTGAGACCTTGCAGGCTAGAGCAGCGCTTCACAGCTGGGACAACTCTGTCCCCCCCGGGGGGAACTAGGCAATGTCTGGGGACACTTCTGGTGGAGGCCAGAGAGGCTGTTCCACGCCCTGTAGGGCCCAGCATGGCCCCCACAGGGGACGATCGGGCCCCAAACGCTGCCAAGAGCTGACGCTGAGGGAC
>NW_024349698.1:0-716 GCF_902729225.1 Pteropus medius
TGAAGGCTTACCACGTATCTGGCACTGGCCTATGCACATTCATCCTTTATCTCACTTTATTTTTTCACAGTCTATGTGGTAGGTGTTTAGTTATCCCCAGCTTATGCGAGAGGAAAGTGAGGACTGAGAGGTTAAGATTCTTGCCACGCCTTACACAGCCCAGGAGGTTCGAACGCAGGCGGTCTGGCCCCAGAGACACCACACGCGCTGCCTCTCCTCTGACCCTTAGAAGAGCAAAGAGAACTCACTCTCGCCACCTTCCGGGACGCAAAGGGGAAGACTCCTCAGTGCTCCCTTCAAGCCTACCTGGGAAGCCGAGGGAATCGTGCATTAAGCAAGCCGCCCTCTAGCAAGCTCTCTGTGCCTGGCTGTTGGCTCTGTCTTTGTCACCGTTCCTCACATTTCCTTAGAGAGGCAGTAGAGCGCAGCGGTGAAGAGCACAGACTTTGGTACCGGACGGCCAGGATTCAAATCCAGCTCTTACGCTTAGACCTTGAGCAACGTTATTGAACTTGTGTGTTCTCCGTTGCCTCATCCAGAAAATAGAGATGATGATGATGATGATGATGATGATGATGATGATGATGATGATGATGATGATGATAGTCCCTACCACAGACGGCTGTGAGGATTAAATGAGTGACCGATACTTCCGAAGCACGGAAAACAGTGCCAGGCACTTGGAAACAGTTGCTAAGAGTGTGCTAGTTTCTTAT
>NW_024349699.1:0-445 GCF_902729225.1 Pteropus medius
CCAGGGAGGGGACTCATGCAGAGGAGCTGGCAGAGGGACAGGGTTGGCTCCCAGGCTTGTGACCCTGGTGCAGGCATCCTTTTTAAAATTTTTACTTTTAAGAAGATACAATTCGGATGAGGGGACCGGCTTTGTCTTATCTGGGTCTCCTGCATTACGACAGAACCACTAACGAAGTCATTCTGCCCACCATCACGTGCCTTTTCCCGCACCCCAGAAAGTTCTGCAAGTGAGTAAGAGACACGAACAAGGAGGGGTGCCTCCCAGTCACCCTCTTCCCTCCAAAAGGGCCGTGGGGTGGGGGAGCCTCCCGAGGAGCCCGGGGGGCCTTTCCCATCTCCGCCTCCCCGTAGCCCGGGGTCACACACGATACACGGGGTCCCTTCCACAGAGAGGCCTCGTGAGGGAAGGCACCACTGCGGGATCCCCAAGGCGGGTCAGAGGT
>NW_024349700.1:0-3533 GCF_902729225.1 Pteropus medius
AAAGCACAGAAAATCAATAAAACAAAAACTGGTTCTTTGTAAAGGCTGACATAATCAAGAAACCTAGTAAGACTGACAAAGAAAAAAGAGAAGAGCAATTACGTCGATTAGAAATGAAGTAGATGCGATCACTACAGATCCTGCTGATATCAAAAGCATAATGAAGAAATACGGTGAATAATTCTAAACACATAAATTTGATATCTTAAACAAAATGTACCAATTCTTCAAAACACATAAATTACCACAACTCACACAATATAAAATAGATAATTTGAACACATCTGTAACTATTAACAAAATTAAATTTATAATTAAAAAAGAAATCTCCAGGCCCAGATGGTTTAACTAAAGAAATCTATACAATGTTTAAAGAATTAACAACATTTTACATAATCTCTTCCATCAAATAGCAGAGGAAGAAACATCTCCAATTCACGTTAACAAAGAAAGAACAAAATGAAGAAAACTACAGAACAGTAACTCTCAGGAATATAAATGTAAAAATCCTTAAAATATTAGCAAATAGAATTTATTGATCTATAAAAAAAATTATACTCCATGACTAAGTGAGATTTATTCCAGGATGGTTCAATATTCACCTATCAATCATTGTAATCCACCATATAACATGCTAAAGAATAAAAAAATTACATGATAGAAGTTAAAACAAAAAAATTCAAAAATTCAGCACACATTCATGATGAATACTCTCAGAAAACAAGAACGTGATAAAGAAGATCTACAAAAACCTATACCTAACAACATCCTTAAAAATTAAAAATGTCGAGGGGGAAGATGGCGGAGTAGGTAAAAGCAGAGTTCCTCCCAGGACCACATTGAAATTACAACCAAATTATAAAATAATCAATGTGGAGAATCACCTGAAGTCCAGCTGATCATAACACCTATATCCGATAATATAAAGGAGCCACACCGAAGCCAGTAGGAGGGGTAAAGTCGCAAATCGGGCTAGACCTGCACCCGCAGGTGGTGGAGGATCACCGGGAGGGAGAGCGAGGCTGCAGAGGCTCTCCTGAAGGAGAGGGGGTTCCTGGTCACATCTGGGGCCTCCCCAGCCCAGGGTCCCAGCCCAGGGAAGAGGAGATTCCAATAACTCTGACTGTAGAAACTAGAGGGGATTCCAGCTGTCTGGGTGAGAGACATCTAGGTGACTGAGCCCCTAGACGTCCCTTTGAAGGACCCGCGCAAAGGTTTTCTGACCTGCAGACACTCACCCGGGCGGTGGGTCTGAGGCTCGCGTGAGATTCATTCCGAAAAAGTCTCCATTACCTGAAATCAGAAAGAGGGCTGGAAAGGCAGCCACCATTGTGCCTTAGTCCGGCCCCCTACAGACCATGCCAGCTTGATTGTGCAGACCCCTTCCACAGAGCCATTAGGAGACGCTTGTCTGAGGGGATCAGCCCCATCTAACTGCAGACTGTTAGGGACAGTTGTTTATGGTTGGCTGACAAGCCCTTAGCTGAGTGATTCAGAGTGAAGTATTCACAGCGGAGTGGCCATTGTTGTGAGCAGTGTTTCTAATCCCAGCAACAGCAGCCATCGCTGTGAGCCCCATTTCAGCGATTAGGTCAGGCAGATCGCTGCCGCCAACATGAACCTGGGCAGATACTGAGGACTTGTGGGCCAGTCCCAGACAGCAGTTGGTCTTGCTGTGATCTGGGTCATCTGTGGGAACTTACAACAGTTACCAAATTTCCAGCAAGACTGAGTATGTTTTGATCTGACAGCCATTGTCTCTCTGAGAACCCGCCCTACCTAACCAGCAGACTGCCCAGGGCACTGTATTGGTTTGCTGCCAAGCTCAGCTCCAAGTGATTCAGAACCAAGTGTTCACAGCTGGGCGGCCATTGTTGTGAGTGGCCTTTCCAAATGCAGCAAGAGCAGACTGCCCTGTAAGCTACATTTCCATTCCCAGCCAGTGACCAGTGCTGTGAGCTGCACTTCATCGGTAGGGATAGGCAGATCACTGCTGCCATTATGAATTTGGGCAGATATCGAGGGCCTGTGGGCCAGTCTCAGACAGCAGCTGGTGTTGCTGTGACCTGGGTCTTACGGAGGAACTCACAACAGTTACCAAATTAGGAGCAAGACCAAGGCTGTATTGATCTGACTGCCACTGTCTCTCTGAACCCTGCCCCACCCAACCTGCAGACTGCCTGGGGCACTGTTATTGGCTTGCTGCCAAGCTCAGCTCCCAGTGAATCAGGACCAAGTGTTCACAGCTGGGCAGCCATCATTGTGAGTGGCCTTTCTAATTGCAGCAAAAGCGGCCAGCCCTGTAAACTACATTTCAATTCCCAGTAGGCGACCAGTGCTATGAGCTGCGTTTCAATGGAAAACATTGGAAAACATGGCAGTGTGAGAGACATCCCAGATCTCTCCCATTGAAACAACAATAAGCTGAACATCTAAAACTCAACAAAAAACACCCAAACTGCACACCAGCACGTCTGAGCGTGGGACCTGAACATAAGAGCTACCACAGGTACTTTAAGGCATTATATAAAGCAGAGATCCAAGAGGCTTAGATGCCACCTACTGGAAACCAAAAGAAGAGTGCCTTCTTTGCAACAGACTACAGACAGACCTTTATATAATAAACCTTCTTTCTGGAAAACAGCATAATACATTTCCATTAATGCCCAGGCGGAGAAATAATCCATTAAACACCATGAACAACCAAGGTGACAAGGCATCTCAGAAAGAAAGAGAAAAATCTCCAGAAAATAAGCTTACAGACATAGAAATATGCGACTTAAATGACAGAGACTTCAGGATGGTACTTCTGAAAAAACTCAATGAGATCCAAAACAAATCTTATCAACAATTTCAGTAATTGGAAAAACAACTAGACGAGCAGATCAAGGAGAATGAAAACCTCAAAAAGAACCAAATAGAACTTCTGGAGATGAAGAACACACGCCAAGAGTTAAAAAATAAAATAGCTAGTTTGGGAAATAGAGTTGACCAAATGGAGGAAAGGAACAGTGATATCGAAGACAGAAATCTAGAAATAAATCAGAAAGAAGAAGAAAGAAACAGAAGAATGTAAAATAATGAAAGAGAAATTCAAGAACTAACTGATATCATCAGGAGAGGAAACATAAGAATAATAGGCATTATCGAAGGTGGGGAAAATGAGCAGAGACTAGAAAGCATTTTCAGACAAATAGCAGACGAGAGTTCCCCAAATCTATGGAATGAGCTGGAGCTTGGAATTCAAGAAGTCAATAGAACACCCAATTATCTCAAACCAAAAAGGCTTTACCAAGATACATTGTATTAAACTTATCAAAAATCAATGACAAAGATAGAATTCTCAAGGCAGCCAGGGAAAAGAAAATGGTAACATATAAAGGTAAAACCATTAGATTATCATCAGACTTCTCAGCACAAACCTTACAAGCCGGAAAGGAATGGAACCAAATATTTAAACTGTTAAGTGAAAGGAACTACCAGCCTAGAATAATGTATCCAGCTAAGCTCTCTTTTAGATACGAAGGAGAAAT
>NW_024349701.1:0-930 GCF_902729225.1 Pteropus medius
TTCACCCTCATTGTTGCCTGTGTCCGTAGTTCATTTCTTCTTATGGCTGAGCAGTGTTTGTTGCGTGGGCATACCACACTTGATGCATCCATTGATGGACATATGAGTCGTTTCTTGTTTTTAACTATTAGGAATAGAGCTGCTGTGGATATCCATGTACAGGTTTTTGTGTGAACATAAGTTTTCGTTTCTCTGGGATAAATGTTCACGAGTGTAATCGCTAGGTAGTATGGTCGTTGCGTATTTCATTTTTTTTTAAGAAACTGCTTACTGCTTTCCAGAGTGGTTACACCATTTTACATTCCCACCAGCAATGTACAAGCAGTCCAGTTTCTCAGCATCCTTGTCAGCTTTTGATGTTGTCATTATTTTTTATTTTGGCCAGGTGTGGTATGTGGTTAAATTTCATTGGGCTTTTAATTTACTTTCCAAATTACTATTAATGTTGGATGTCTTTTCATGTGTTTATTTGCCATCTGTACCTCTTTGGTGCTATGCTAGGTCTCTTCAAGTCTCTTGCCCATTTTCTAATTCACTTGTTTTCTTTCTGTTGAGTTTTGAGAATTCTTTTTATAGTCTAGATACTAGTTCTTTATCAAAAGACTAGTTTGCAAAGGTTTTCAAATTTTGTCTCCTAGTCTTTAGCTTTGTCTTTTCATCCTCTTAACAGGGTCTTTAAACGTTTTTAATTTTAATGAAGTTCAATTTATCAATTTCTCCTTTTATGGTTTATACTTTTGATGTCAAGTATAAAAACCGCATATCTAACACTAGATTGCTAAGATTTTCTTCCATTTTTTTTTCCTAAAGCTATACTCTGATGTCTTATATTTCAGTCTGTAATCCATTTTGAGTTAATTTTTTATATAAAGTATGAGACTTAGGTCAAGGTTCTTTTCTTTCTTTCTTTCTTTCTTTTTTTTTTTTTTT
>NW_024349702.1:0-1518 GCF_902729225.1 Pteropus medius
GCGCCCTTGAGAGCCGTGAATCTGCCGCAAGTGAGCCGTATCTCGAAAGTCTGCAGTTCCGGCTCAAAAATGGACGTCACTAGAGAGCTTTTTGCCAGATCTACCATATACATATATATGCATATATATGTTCATCTATATGCATATATATGTATATGGTGGATTTTCGAAGGAAACCTGGATGGACCCCTGGTCTACCAGAGAAGGCAGGCCGCCCCCAGCACCTCCACCTCCCCGCTGTGTGGACACCGTGTGTTCCAGAGCCACAATTCAGCAGGATCTCTTTTCATCCCAGAGGCCCCGGGGCTCCTTCCTAAGGCCTCTGCTCCTTCCTGCTTTCCGCATTGGAAATCAGACTTCCAGGACCGGAAGCGGGCACTGCTCCCTCTCCTCACCTTTCTGCCTGGGATGGTGTGTGGTCCGTGGACGCATTCAAAATGAAGAAATGAAAGGCTCGAGGAGGTGATCGCAAAGCTCATAAGGCTCGGAGGCCGAAATCAGACCCACAGCTGTCTGCAGTGTTCCCCACTGACCTCTTTCCAGCGGGTGACGGCCTCCAGGGACGGAGGGGCCAAAACCTCCCTGGGTCCGCTGTCTGTGGGTGGCCTGGAGCTCTGCACGAGGATACAGAGAGGAATGAGACGCCGTTTGTACCTCTAGGGGCTCAAAGTGTCAGTGATTGCTTCTGCAACTTCTGTACCCCAGTACCCGCAGACGACCGAGCATCGCCCTCAGAGCCCCGAGGCGCCGGGAGGGCCGTGAATTTGCCGCAAGTGAGCCGTATCTCGAAAGTCTGCAGTTCCGGCTCAAAATGGGCGTCATTAGAGAGCTTTTTGCCAGATCTACCATATACATATATATGCATATATATGTTCATCTATATGCATATATATGTATATGGTGGATTTTCGAAGGAAACCTGTGTGGACCCTGGGCTACCAGAGAAGACAGGCCGCTCCCAGCACCTCCACCTCCCGGATGTGGACACTGAAGCGATCTGGAGCCTAGTCAGCATGATCTCTTTTCATCCCAGAGGCCCCAGGGGCTCCTTCTAAAACCCTCTGCTCCTTCCTATAACTTCCCCATTGGAAATCAGACTTCAGAATGACAGACTGCCTCCTCTCAATGCCTTTCTGCCTGGGATGAGTGCATTAATGGTCCCGTGGGCGCCATTCAAAATGAAAATGAAGGCTGGGGAAGAGGTGATGTAAGCTCATAAGGCCCGGAGGCCGAAATCAGACCCACAGCTGTCTGCAGTGTCCCCCAACTGACCTCTTTCCAGCAGGTGACGGCCTCCAGGGACGGAGGGGCCAAAACCTCCCTGGGTCCGCTGTCTGTGGGTGGCCTGGAGCTCTGCACGAGGATACAGAGAGGAATGAGACGCCGGTTGTACCTCTAGGGGCTCAAAGTGTCAGTGAGCGCTTCTGCAACTTCTGTACCCCAGTACCCGCAGACGACCGAGCATCGCCCTCAGAGCCCCGAGGCGCCGGGAGGGCCGTGAATTTGCCGCAAGTGAGC